>NC_054870.1:52700822-53040822 GCF_018320785.1 Cheilinus undulatus | reverse complement strand
ATCTGTGGGGCCTAAATGGGTCTCTTATGGGCTGATCCACACTCAGTTCACATGGGCAGTCACAGGTGGTTAGTACCTGTGCGGATAAACCCACATGGTAGCCTGGGTATATCCCATATGGGGCCCCAGTGTGAGTGTTTCACTCGTATTTGCACCTAAAAACAGGTGTGTGCGAACTGCAAAACAATATTTAGGGGCACATGTGTGCATTAAAAAAATCAGCCGAAGGAGAGATCCATGGAGGAGAGACGCCTTCCCTGGCGTCTGTGTAGCCATGGCAACACGTCGTCGTCCGTGCTGATTTATTCGTCTCATGTCAAGAACGACATGTTGGACAGCTCACCGTCTCGCTGGCTGCTCATAATGCCCCGATGCAAGAGCAGAAACCCCAAGACAGCAGAAATTCTCTGTTTTTTCATTGTTTATGTGGAAAAAAGACCGGCGGAAGGAGCTGGATTTCCCCGTTTCGTCGTCTTCTTCTGCGGCGGCTGGCTCAGAAGGTGGGCTGTGTGAGGTACACAGCAGTAGTAGCGTCATTAGCCTCCAGTGATTTTAGTGAGTACTGCTCCTTTAAAAAGGACTCACTGGTTGGACAGCCAGGAAGCTAGGCTAGCCGGCGTAACAGATGGGTACAGTTTCTCCCTGGAATTTAGTGAGTTTTTGGTAAAAACTGGCCACAAAACAAAGTTGGCTCAAATGTACGGAGCCCCTTAAGGGACATAGGAGAAAAAAATTTAAAATGGGAGAATTTTTTTTTAACAGTTTTAAGCTTTAAGTTTTAAGCTTTTTTTTTTTTTTTTTAAATGTTCTGTAGGCAGGTGCGTGGCAGCTGAGCGGCGGATATTTGAACAGTAAACAGTGAGCGGAGGCGGAAGGATACAAAATGGCAAAAGCTGCATCATAAATTAGTGCTTGACACAGGGGTTTTTTTGGGGGGGGGGGGAAATGAAGTGCTGTGTACGTTTTTGACAGCGCACAGGCAATTCAACATGTTTTCTTGGCCCATTTTTTCTTAAAACTCATTCATTTACGCAAACGAAATGTTCCCATCTACAGCCGCTATGCGCCAACTCTCTCTGAGCTCGTAATAACAGCAGGATCAGATTACACAGAAATCACTGGAGGCTAATGGCACTACTGTAGCCAAGCACCTCATACCACCCAACTTCAAAAATCCTGAAATATCCCTTTAACCTCGTGTACACTAACGATCTGTCTCATAAAAGTGCAATAAAAATGTAATACATTAATTTTTTTTTTTACTTTAACTGCATCAGATCTTTTCAACTACTTCAGATCTATCCATAGATATTAAGTTTATTATCGTTTTTCAATATTTTTGATGTTTTATGGTCTTTTTGTCATTAGAAGATTTTTTTTTAACAGGAAAAACACAAAATGTGCAATATTTCCAAAAATGAGCTGCAAAGTGAAAAACTTGTGATGAAGGTATTACAGCCTTTTCCATGTCAATAATTGATAACTGCATAGATTTTAGTGCATTATTATTTTTGGAACAATGAGAGTTTAGAAAAAATGTGTTCCTTGTTGTTTTTGTTAACATTTTCCCGGTGCTTGTCTGGGACCGTGTTTAAATGGATGTCATTAACCCTCAGGCATCAGCAGGGACATTTTTGTCCATTTGGGTAAATTTGTCCTCTTTCTCTGCTCACCATGTTGGCTGTGTTAGTGCATATGGTCTCATTTTTTGAAACAAAGTTTCTTTCTAGGCAATTTATGAATTCAAATTTCAATGTCTCTAATGGGTCAGGGGAACATGGTGAAACAAATTTACTACCCTTTAAAACCAGACAAAAATGTCCACTTCCAAAAAACTGCTATAAAACTAACAGATTAAGATTTTTTCTGATTTCTTTCTGCATAAATCTCTAAAACAACTTCAGCTTTGCTCAAAACTACCAAATATTCAATCATTTTCATTCATGCACACATACAAACACTATCCTAAAATAGCCTAATAAGCTCAATAACAAGCACACAAACTAATGAAATGACAGGCATTTCATGCATAGGCCTATAATGGTGAAATGGCTGATTTTTTATGATAAAATATCAAAAATAGTAGTTAAAATGACAATTTTGACTATTTCTCTCAAAAATGAAACCATAACATTACAGAATGCATGGTTTTATCATGCAATCGCTATGAGATCAAAAAATGTGGTTTGAATGGGAGTCAGTGGGACGTTTTTGTCCTTAATGACTTTAAAGGGTAGTACATTTTAAATCTGATGCTACACAAAAACTAAAAATGCATCAAAGTCAATATTCTGGCTAATGTTTAATAAACCCAGGACAGATTAAAGAAAACAAAACCCCACCCCCAACATTAGTTATCTGGAAAGTATTTACTGTTTTTTTTTTTTTTTTTTTTTTTAGAAAAACTACGACCATCCTGTAATCAAACTGGCATTTAAAATCCTGAAAATTATTCAGAATTTGATTGTTTTTAGCAGAACTGAAGTTGATCTAAATATCTGAACAAAAAAAAGCAGAAAAAATATTAATGTATACTATTTTATTGTTGTTTTGGGAAGTGGATGTTTTTGTCCTTAATGACTTTAAAGGGTAGTACATTTTAAATCTGATGCTACACAAAAACTAAAAATGCATCAAAGTCAATATTCTGGTTAATCATTGACATGTCCATGCTGGATTTAGAAATAATGCCTCAGCCATCCAACATTTGGTTAAAGGAAGATTTCACCTTTTTTCACTTTTTAAAAACAACATTGACTTTGAGTAATCAAACTGGAATTCAAAGGGTTAAAATCCTCAGAATGATTGAATGTTTGGTAGTTTTGAGCACATCTGAAGTTTTTTAAGAGATTTATGCAAAAAAAGCAGAAAAATATTTATCTGTTAAGTTTTTATCGCAGATTTTCAAAAGTGGACATTTTAGTCCTTAATGGCTTTAAAGGGTAGTGAATCAAAGTGATGCCTGAGGGTTAAAGATTAAATCCACACCAGCTATTCTGATATTGAACATGTTTTTATTGCATTTTTTTAAAGAGGAGCTTGGTGCGATGGTGCAGAAGATGTTAGTGTTTTATTTATCTCTATTTCTGCACTCAAATTCAGACAAAACATGCAGCACATGGAACAGGAAGTCTTAGCGTCAGGTTCTTCATGGATAACTGCTGTTAACGCCAGAAGTCCTAAAAACTGTATTCCCAGGTGGAGGAAGAATCCCCAGCAGACGCCAGCAGATGCTTTCTGAAATCGACAAGAGGGACGTCTTTTAATCTGAAGTTCCCTGCTGAGACGAAACGAGGATAATGAGCGGTTTGGATGGCGGCTGATAGCTGCAGCAGGTTAACAAGAGGGATTTCTTCCTCTCAATTTCTCCAGCATCCTCCCTTTATCACTTTCTGCCCAAACACAGCCTCAGAGCGATGTCCCTGGGCGTGCCCAGAAGGATGAAGGTCAGTCCTCCTGTCTTCGACCACGACGTGAAGCTTTTCACACCTTTCTGTGAGCATCAATATTGCAGCGAGGGCAGCAACATGTCAAACTGTTTTCTTCGGCCCCAGGTGGGCTCTGGAGCTCTGCAGGAAGTCCCGAACCAGCCGACAGTTTGAGGCCGCCGTCAGACTTTATAAGTCATCCTCCGCTGCCGGAGGACACAGAGGCAAACGCCGCTGATCGCTTTTAGCACTTCAAGGTCCTTCAGATTCCCTGAAAAGTGAGCGGCCTGAAGCTGGGAGCACCGACCTGCACTTGTCCCTGGGTATGAATCTAAAAGCACCTCCTGCCCACGCTGAGTAACCCTGTGACAGGACGCCGCTGTTATTCTGAGTCACGACGGCTGACACGGTCGCTTTCAGTCTGCCTCAGTTACTGTACTCTGCAGCTGACCTCTCCTCTCAGACGGCTGTGATCCCAACTTTTCCATTTCCAACTTCACAAAGACAAGAGCCGCATGCATGCCTGACCTTTACTCCTTAATGTCAAAACACCGGGGACGGTCGGCTCCCTGTGCAGAGATAACCAATAACATCCTCCTTTACTGCAGAAAAACCAGAGATTTGATCTTTACTACACTGAAGAACGAAATAACAGACTTTGATATTTTATTTCTAACTTTACACAAAGACTAACCCGTGGTATTTGGGCTTTAAATCAGAAATATTATCAGCAGCTTAACTTTCAACAAGTCATTTCTCTTCAGCTTTGAAAGTCCATCACATAAATGTTGAACCGATAACCTTGACATTAACCATGCCTACTAAATTAAAGACCTCTTGTGAATTATTTCCTGTATGAGTTATTATAATGAACATTTTTATCAGTAGTTAATAACCTCATTCATCAGCTCAGCTTCCTCTTTGAAATGACATTGAGCCCCGTCTCTCCAAAGACTACTTGTTGATAGTCGCATTTCCTTTCTTCTGTCACAGTTTAGAGGTAATTTCACTCATATCATGATCACTTTCAAACAGGCAAAGGTAAGGATGTCAGTTTTCCAAAGAGACCAGCTTTAACTTCAAAGACTGAGAAGGGCAGATGACGGAGAGAGATGAGAGCGCGATGAAAGGGAGGGATCAAAAACCAGGAAGTGATGAAAGGGAAAAACATTTGGTGACAAAAAGAAGGAGAAAGGAGGGAGTGACAAGGGCAAAACGTGCTGCAGCTCTGACAAAGATGCATCCATCCATTCCTTATCAGAGGTGGGGGCCAGTCACACCTACGGGCAATTTAGTGCTTACCACTGCACAACCATGCAAACACATGAATAAAAGATGAACTTGGCTTTTTCCTCATTTCCAAACTTAATGACGAAGAATCAAACATTTGAAGCCAAAAACAAACTGAAGAGAGAGAGACTGGATTTCACTGCTGTAAATTGTTTACTTTTATAAACATGCTGTCTTTTTGCAAATTGAGCACAATTTCAATTTATATTCGATTTTGCCAGGGCTGCACTGCAGGGCAGGGGATAGCTATGGTGGCCGAGAAGGGCCACAACACATGCAAATTCAGAAAACACCCTCAAACTCAGAAAACACCCTCAAACTAAGAAAACACCCTCAAACTCAGAAAACACCCTCAAACTCAGAAAACACCCTCAAACTAAGAAAACACCCTCAAACTCAGAAAACACCCTCAAACTAAGAAAACACCCTAAAACTCAGAAAACACCCTCAAACCCAGAAAACACCCTCAAACTAAGAAAACACCCTCAAACTGAGAAAACACCCTCAAACTAAGAAAACACCCTCAAACTGAGAAAACACCCTAAAACTCAGAAAACACCCTCAAACTAAGAAAACACCCTCAAACCCAGAAAACACCCTCAAACTAAGAAAACACCCTCAAACTAAGAAAACACCCTAAAACTCAGAAAACACCCTCAAACCCAGAAAACACCCTCAAACTAAGAAAACACCCTCAAACTGAGAAAACACCCTCAAACTAAGAAAACACCCTCAAACTGAGAAAACACCCTAAAACTCAGAAAACACCCTCAAACTAAGAAAACACCCTCAAACTAAGAAAACACCCTCAAACTAAGAAAACACCCTCAAACTGAGAAAACACCCTCAAACCCAGAAAACACCCTCAAACTAAGAAAACACCCTCAAACTAAGAAAACACCCTCAAACTGAGAAAACACCCTAAAACTCAGAAAACACCCTCAAACTAAGAAAACACCCTCAAACTCAGAAAACACCCTCAAACTCAGAAAACACCCTCAAACTAAGAAAACACCCTCAAACCCAGAAAACACCCTCAAACTAAGAAAACACCCTCAAACCCAGAAAACACCCTCAAACTAAGAAAACACCCTCAAACTCAGAAAACACCCTCAAACTCAGAAAACACCCTCAAACTAAGAAAACACCCTCAAACTCAGAAAACACCCTCAAACCCAGAAAACACCCTCAAACTAAGAAAACACCCTCAAACTAAGAAAACACCCTCAAACTCAGAAAACACCCTCAAACTAAGAAAACACCCTCAAACTAAGAAAACACCCTCAAACTAAGAAAACACCCTCAAACTGAGAAAACACCCTAAAACTCAGAAAACACCCTCAAACTAAGAAAACACCCTCAAACTAAGAAAACACCCTCAAACTCAGAAAACACCCTCAAACTCAGAAAACATCCTCAAACTAGGAAAACACCCTCAAACTAAGAAAACACCCTCAAACCCAGAAAACACCCTCAAACCCAGAAAACACCCTCAAACTAAGAAAACACCCTCAAACTAAGAAAACACCCTCAAACTGAGAAAACACCCTAAAACTCAGAAAACACCCTCAAACTAAGAAAACACCCTCAAACTGAGAAAACACCCTCAAACTAAGAAAACACCCTCAAACCCAGAAAACACCCTAAAACTCAGAAAACACCCTCAAACTCAGAAAACACCCTCAAACTAAGAAAACACCCTCAAACTAAGAAAACACCCTCAAACTCAGAAAACACCCTCAAACTCAGAAAACACCCTCAAACCCAGAAAACACCCTCAAACCCAGAAAACACCCTCAAACTAAGAAAACACCCTCAAACTCAGAAAACACCCTCAAACCCAGAAAACACCCTCAAACCCAGAAAACACCCTCAAACTCAGAAAACACCCTCAAACTAAGAAAACACCCTCAAACTCAGAAAACACCCTCAAACTCAGAAAACACCCTCAAACTAAGAAAACACCCTCAAACTCAGAAAACACCCTCAAACTAAGAAAACACCCTCAAACTCAGAAAACACCCTCAAACTAAGAAAACACCCTCAAACTCAGAAAACACCCTCAAACTAAGAAAACACCCTCAAACCCAGAAAACACCCTCAAACCCAGAAAACACCCTCAAACTCAGAAAACACCCTCAAACTCAGAAAACACCCTCAAACCCAGAAAACACCCTCAAACTCAGAAAACACCCTCAAACCCAGAAAACACCCTCAGACTAAGAAAACACCCTCAGACTCAGAAAACACCCTCAAACCCAGAAAACACCCTCAAACTCAGAAAACACCCTCAAACTCAGAAAACACCCTCAAACCCAGAAAACACCCTCAAACCCAGAAAACACCCTCAAACTCAGAAAACACCCTCAAACTAAGAAAACACCCTCAAACTGAGAAAACACCCTAAAACTCAGAAAACACCCTCAAACTAAGAAAACACCCTCAAACTGAGAAAACACCCTCAAACTCAGAAAACACCCTCAAACTAAGAAAACACCCTCAAACTCAGAAAACACCCTCAAACCCAGAAAACACCCTCAAACTCAGAAAACACCCTCAAACTAAGAAAACACCCTCAAACTAAGAAAACACCCTCAAACTCAGAAAACACCCTCAAACTCAGAAAACACCCTCAAACTAAGAAAACACCCTCAAACTCAGAAAACACCCTCAAACTCAGAAAACACCCTCAAACTAAGAAAACACCCTCAAACCCAGAAAACACCCTCAAACTAAGAAAACACCCTCAAACTCAGAAAACACCCTCAAACCCAGAAAACACCCTCAAACCCAGAAAACACCCTCAAACTCAGAAAACACCCTCAAACTAAGAAAACACCCTCAAACCCAGAAAACACCCTCAAACTAAGAAAACACCCTCAAACTCAGAAAACACCCTCAAACTAAGAAAACACCCTCAAACTCAGAAAACACCCTCAAACTAAGAAAACACCCTCAAACTCAGAAAACACCCTCAAACTAAGAAAACACCCTCAAACTCAGAAAACACCCTCAAACTCAGAAAACACCCTCAAACCCAGAAAACACCCTCAAACTAAGAAAACACCCTCAAACTAAGAAAACACCCTCAAACTCAGAAAACACCCTCAAACTCAGAAAACACCCTCAAACTAAGAAAACACCCTCAAACTCAGAAAACACCCTCAAACTCAGAAAACACCCTCAAACCCAGAAAACACCCTCAAACTCAGAAAACACCCTCAAACTCAGAAAACACCCTCAAACTAAGAAAACACCCTCAAACCCAGAAAACACCCTCAAACTAAGAAAACACCCTCAAACTCAGAAAACACCCTCAAACCCAGAAAACACCCTCAAACTAAGAAAACACCCTCAAACCCAGAAAACACCCTCAAACTAAGAAAACACCCTAAAACTCAGAAAACACCCTCAAACTCAGAAAACACCCTCAAACTAAGAAAACACCCTCAAACTAAGAAAACACCCTCAAACCCAGAAAACACCCTCAAACTAAGAAAACACCCTCAAACTCAGAAAACACCCTCAAACTAAGAAAACACCCTCAAACTCAGAAAACACCCTCAAACTAAGAAAACACCCTCAAACCCAGAAAACACCCTCAAACTAAGAAAACACCCTCAAACTCAGAAAACACCCTCAAACTCAGAAAACACCCTCAAACTCAGAAAACACCCTCAAACTCAGAAAACACCCTCAAACTCAGAAAACACCCTCAAACTAAGAAAACACCCTCAAACTAAGAAAACACCCTCAAACCCAGAAAACACCCTCAAACTAAGAAAACACCCTCAAACTCAGAAAACACCCTCAAACTCAGAAAACACCCTCAAACTAAGAAAACACCCTCAAACCCAGAAAACACCCTCAAACTCAGAAAACACCCTCAAACTCAGAAAACACCCTCAAACTAAGAAAACACCCTCAAACTAAGAAAACACCCTCAAACTAAGAAAACACCCTCAAACTAAGAAAACACCCTCAAACTCAGAAAACACCCTCAAACTAAGAAAACACCCTCAAACTAAGAAAACACCCTCAAACCCAGAAAACACCCTCAAACTAAGAAAACACCCTCAAACTCAGAAAACACCCTCAAACCCAGAAAACACCTGCAAACTCAGAAAATGAAAATGTTTCCAGGGGACCGTAATCAGTGACGGACCCACATCCTGTTTACGTTGCCAGAACTGAGTTGTTTCCAAAGAGGTCAGTGTTCTTTTTACAGACTTTTTGATG
Source organism: Cheilinus undulatus (assembly GCF_018320785.1). NCBI lineage: Eukaryota > Metazoa > Chordata > Actinopteri > Labriformes > Labridae > Cheilinus > Cheilinus undulatus. Next base: position 53,031,865 of record NC_054870.1, on the reverse strand, counting down.
TCTCATACCGATGGTTTTGTGTTTTACCAATTCCAACATATTAAGTCATCGTCCCCAGAATGTGTTAGTCCCTGCAGATAGCTGTTAAACGTTCTTCTAACATTGTTAGCTTGAAGCTAGCTCGCTCCTGGCCACTAAAGTTGAGTGGCTTGGTTCACTTCCCAGTCAGGGCCTTCCTGTGCAGAGTTTGCATGTTCTCCCTGTGCATGCGTGGGTTCTCTCTGGGTACTCCGGCTTCCTCCTACCACCAAAAACATGCTCGTTAGGTTAATTGGTGACTCTAAATTGCCCGTAGGTGTGAGTGTGAGCATGTCTGGTTGTCTGTCTCTATGTCAGCCCTGCGATTGACTGGCGACCAGTCCAGGGTGAACCCCGCCTCTTGCCCAATGACAGCTGGGGGAGGCTCCAGCCCCCCCCCCCCGGTCCCGAATGGAATAAGCGGTATAGAAAATGGATGGATTCATTTTTGCCTTCTTTGGAAGGTCCTAAAGGGTTAAAGCCACCAAACAAGTCAAGCTGAATGCTGTGTTTGAACCACTTTAAGTTCAAGCACAAACGAGGCGTCTTGAGAAAGTGGATGCTCTGAAGTTTCTTCCCAAACTGTCAGGCTCACTGTAGCAAATCCTGGTAAAGAGTAGTGCAAAAAAAACAAAATATTTTTCTCCTGTCTGAAACAGAGGCCTGTAGCTGGGAGGGATTAGAAGGAAACTCAACTGGACCAAAGCATGAAGCCTTATCTAGCTCAGGTTCAAAGGTGAGAACAACAGAACATGAGAGTGGCACAAAGGGGATAAAGCATGCAGGAAAAGTGGTTGAAAAGGGGTTCAAATATTGCAAAAATTGGGTTAAAGAGGCAAAAGGGGCAAGAAGTGTCAAAAATGGGTTAATATTAGTATTAAACCACAACTGTGGAGGGCCCATTCTCTGAGATTTTCAGGGGTCCAGCCAACTCTGTCATCAGGACAGTCTCCTCATGTCTGCTGCATTATAGACAACAGAGATAGATCTCACAGGTAATGACTAAAAATGTTCTGCAGTTTGAAAGAAAATACGAATACTTCTGCAATAATAATAATAAAATCAGACCAAAATATTTATTTCATTTTTGTGTATTTGAAAGTCCGGCCCTCAGAGTTTCTGTTGAGACTAAATCTGGCCCTTGTGTGAATGTGCTTGATGACCCCTGCTCTACAGCCTTTGTTCCCAACCTGGGGTCTGGGACCCCCTTGAGGGGGGCAGCAGAGATTTCAAGGGGGGCGTGAGGACCTGTCTGTGGTAATAAGGCTAGTGTTTGGCTTTAAATGGTGAAAAAATCATAATTGATGTCTACCTTTGATAGTAATTTGTCACTTTTTCCATGCTGGGCCCCAGCTACTCCTGGAAATGTGAAGGTGGGGGGTCTCCATGGAAAAGGGTTGGGAACCACTGCTCTACAGCATTTCTGATAAATGCCTGGAAAAAGACATTTTTACAGCGAACACAGTGGACTACTCAGAACAACAACTACAAATGTAAAATGATGAAAATGAAGGATTTGTTTGGATGTAATCGTGTTTATGGACAGAATATCTGACTGGATTAAAATTGTAGGGACTCTCTTTGTTTGTGATGGAATATTATGATCAGGAGAGCGTGTAATGTTGAGCTGAGTCTCTTTTATTATTGTTTATTTGTGGCCTGGCAGATGTGTCTGCTGTGGAGGTTTTATCCTGATAGAGTCCTGAGAATCAGAGCTTTCTGCTGCTGTGATATTCACATTTTGTAAATAACTGAACAGAAATCTGCTGGTGGGTTTTTAAATGAAAGAATTACAGAAAGAAACAGTTACTCTGCCTGCAAGTGAACCCACTGTCTGAGTCTTTGAGTAAATTTCCAACAACATTGCATTCAACCACCAAAAAAAGGAGCCTTAAATAAAGCCAATGCATGAGTAAACCCTCCATAGGAAGGAAAAATGAGGAAATATTTCATTAAAACACAGAAATTCCAAACAGAAACACGATGTCAAAGAGTCAAATGCATCTGAAGCTTTAAAGCAAACGTGTTGGCATCCACATAAAGGTTTTTCTGAGACTCTTTCAAACATTTCCTCAGTCTCTGACATCAGACAACCTCCTCTCCTCTTTATGGTCGTCTCCTTTTATGCACCTTTCCAGAATTTTACCGATCAGTTCTTTATCGTTTCGAAAACAAGAAGAGAAAAATGTCGACCTCTCCCAGCCCCTGAAACATCTCCCAACGACCCAGAATCCTCCGGTTAGACGTCTGGATCACAACATTTGATTTTTGTGTGGAGTCAAGAGTGAAGAGGCATGATTGCATCATCCTGTAATGATTAGAAACAGATAAATATTTTAGAGACAAAAACATAATCAGTGTGAACTTTAAATGTTTATAGTGGCGTCTGAAATGAAGGAGTGTCATAAAAACGTTCAAACTCCGACGGCTTCAGACGATGCATTTAGAGTCTCAGATCAATAAAGGGACAGTCCGGCGTTTCGACTCACTCTGACACACAACGTTAGGAGACAGCAGCTAAAGAGGAAGCCGAGGTCACGACCTGTAAACTGTCAGTGTTTGAGAGCTTCAGAGCAGAAGTCTGAAGACCTGGATATAAAAACCGCCTTAAAACAAGCCCAGTTAAAGAACACTGAGGCTTTTTAACCCTTTAACTCCTGAGCCTCTGGACACGTTCTTATTTTAACTATAAATGGCACAGAAAGTGTCTTGTAAGTGCTTTTGCCCATTATTCCAGAGTACTTTAATATCTGGCAGTTGTGTACAATGTACTGCACGTTTCAAAAGTGTTTTTTTTTTAACTGTTTAAATTAAAACTGAGTTTCTGGGCTCTTTTCTTATTTTAACCATAAAAGGCCCAGAAAGTGTCCTTTGAGTTGGTGCTTTTGCCCATTTTTCCACAATACTTAGAACTTTTAATATATGGCAGTCATTTACATATTACTGCATGTTAAGTGTTTAAACAGTTTAAAATGAAGAAACACAAAAAATGGGGGAAATTTATCCTTGAATCTTAGTGGGAAAAGGGAAAATTACAGAAATAACCGCATGCTGGCTGTAAAGCACAGTTTCTTAGCTTTCAGAAACTGTTTGAATTTTTCCAATAGTACAAACGGTCATGCAATTATGGTCATGTAAAGTGTGCTTCAACAGCGTGTTGTCGATGACACGCTAGGAGCAAAAGGGTCAAATAAAGAAGTCATGGTAGGGAAAGGTTACTGATTATTCCAGCAGTCTGTGTGCAAGTCTGATCGCTGCAGGTTAACCTTTATAAAAATATAAAATAATTCAACACAAATCCAAAGTCTTTACTCAGCTAAGGTCTGTCCAGTCTGACCAGTTTGTCTTTTTAAAAGAGGATTAAATAAGGACAGAGGATGGAGGAAAGGAAACTGGCGCTCAAACAGGAGCTAGCTACAGCGACTCACGTTAAAGAGCCGTTTAGTAGAACAGGCTCGTTAGTGGACGTCTCATTGTTACTCAGTCACTAACCCAACAAGGTTTACACCGTTGATCGTGCCTCACCATTCTAATTAAAAGCATGTGAGTGTCAAAATGAGGATTTTTAAATGTTAAAGAGGCTCAGCTAGCCTCTTAGCTCCGTACAGTCGGTTCGTGTTATGCAGCTCTCTATGGAGTTTACTCCTCGGTAGCGGCTACATCACGCTTTCTGTTGCTCTGATTGGCCCGTAAAGATGTGGCAGACAGAACGTTCATCCAATCACCCTCCGAGTTTTAAAAAAATCTTCTGCCCTTTCCCAAACGCCGTCTGTGAGGTTTAGACCCTCTAGCCTCATAGCACATAATGAAGTTAGACAGGAGTCTGGATGAGTCTAGTCATGTCAGTACACCACTTTTGTCATTTTTGAAAAGAAAACAACTCACTGCTGTTCTTCGTTCTTCCTTTAAAGGGGCTTTATGCAAGATTTAGAAAAATATCAGCGACACCCTCCGGTTTATCAGCTGATACACACGCAGACCAAGGTGATTTACCGGCATCATGTCTACAGAGGAGGTGAGTGGAGTCACACTTAAAAGTTCCACCAACTAAAAATGAAAATGAATAAAGTATATTTGAACCTCTAGTGTGGACACGGCACACAATTATACATTGGTTCATATGAGGCGATTAAAAAAGGACAATATTTTCACGACCATTTCTATGAATGAACAACTTCACTACTTAGTGCTGCATTGACCAATTTTATTGTCTTTTACGTGTGTAATGTGTGATGTGTATTGAATGGGACGCGTTTTAGAGCAGAAGCAGCAGGGCTAACGTTGCTTAGCTCTGATAATGGAGCCTCAACCGTGGATATCAGATAGCTGACATTATGTGTTGAAGATATTTTAGGAACTAAGTATCAAAAATAAACTCAGTAAGTTGAGTCCAGAGCCAGGAAGCAAGAAAAAGATGCTGAAAACACTAAATGAGCAACGTGACATTCTGGTTGTTTGGATAGCATCTTCATAAGCAAGCTAACGTGATGTAGCATGGTTTACACAACATAAAACACCACATTGTGTGTCATGGTCTGGAGTGATGTCTTACCTTTTCAACAGAAAGACGGCCATCTCTGGATCGGTATTTATCCCGAGCGCCGAGCGTAGCTCCCTCCATTTCTCAAATGCTCCACCGATATTTACCCTCGATTCCCCCCTGCGTCGGTCACACTCTCTTTTAGCTTGACGGGCTTCAGCAGTTAAAACTGTCTCAGTTTTTTTATGTTTTCACAGTTTTGTGTGGGTGATTAGGCTGAGCTCGCTGGTCGTTTACTTGTGGAAGCAGCCTTCTGCGTTCAGCAGAATGTAGAATCAGATCAAGATCAACCCCAGAAAGGCCAAAACAATCCAGCGTTTACAAACTATTCCCATGTGGACTCGTAGGCGTCCCAACCTTGTGAACTCAAGTCTGGAGCTGCTCAGGGCTGCGCAGCGCTCCATACAAGCTTAAAGGTCGCTTGCCTTTGGTGAAGTCGGCAACCTCAGCTAGGCTGAGTATGTGGAAAATAGAGGTTAGTTTGCTGCTTTGCTTGTTATGTTGGCCTGTGCCCGCCATGAAGTCATGAGTAGTTTTATATTTGTTGTTTTGCTTTGTCATTATAAAATAAGATGAATTTTATTATCCTACAGAGTGAGAAGTTTATCTTAGGCTCTTCACCCGTGCCACAGCCATAAAAAAACAAAGAGATAGCCCGGGTCGCAGCAGGGCAGCGCCTCCTGGAGTATTACTAGGATGGAAGAGTCACTTTTATGCTAATTCTGGAACCTCCTAGGCCGGGCATTGTGTTGTTTCAAGTGTTACAGCTCATTAAAATCTTGAGAAATTATCATGTAAAAATTAATTCATGGTCTTTTCCTTCTGTATCGAGTTACCCAGCAGTCTGGGATGTCCTTAATCTTTAATACGTTTCTCAGACTGGACACCTTGTCAGACTTTATCCCTTACTTATACAAAGACGCACATTTCCTTAAGCTGTCTGTATCCTTAAAACTCCCACACTTCAACCCTTCAAACACACTCCTTCCTCAGCCATTAGAGAGGAAAGGGGGAAACTTCAAGAAGATTTAACACTTGGCATGAATTGTGAGTCGTGTAGTGGGTCTGCGGGGAGCTGTACGACATACAGTGTGACAACTATTAGCATTTAAGGTGGCAAACACACGGATCAGCGCTGTCGAACACGCTGCAAACGGATGAGCCGCCTGCATTTTAATGGGAGCTCAGCCGAGGATAAATAATTAAGGACAGGATTACATAATAGATGAACTTCCTTCACAGGAGTATTGTTGAGCAGGGAAGGGCTGAAGGAGGATAAGAGGCAGGACGGCCCCGTGAGGGTTCAACAGCACACGGGCCCCGTGAGACGGAATACATCCAAGCGAGCCCAGGGCCCCACATGGCAGGCAGCAGATCAGAGGAAAGAGGCTCAGTCTGGGGAGGGACGGGAGCAGAGAGAGTGTGGAGGGGGAAGAGACGGAGCCATGACTCTGAGGTGTTTGGCTGAGATCGGCTCTGCCTGCCGGCTGCTTGGTTTGTCTTTCACCTTGATTAACACTTCAGGATATCAGCGAGGGACGTGTGGGGGGGCCTGCGGGCAAAGGGGCCCCTCAGAGATCATACAGTGTGTCTGAAATCAGAACCATGGGCACTCCTGGTAAAACAGTGGTGGCAAAAGATCAGACAAAAGGTTCTTCCACCTCGGTTTTACACAAGTGTGAGGTAGAAGAAGGGCTGCAATCACTGCATTACAGAGCGACACATTCTGCAGGGTGTTTTGTCCTTTCTTTGCCTTCCATGCTACCTTTAGAGACTTTGCATGGAGCATTTGGTCTCTGACCTTCCTTTAAGCTCTTAAATGAGAGAGCCAAGACCTGCTGTCTTGCCACACTCTCACATTAGAAACATCGCTTCGTGACCAAGCATGCTCACACAGGCAATCAGTTGTGTTGATGCTTGCTCCGTGCAGAAGATCTGCAGACGGATCCAGCAGTGCTTCAAGATCTCAGTGACAGATGTTTGTGACTGTGGATCAGTAATCGCTGTCAGTGATGACCTCTCTACTAGGGCTGAACGATTTACAAAAATAATCAAATTGCAATTTTTTCCTGCAATATTGTGATTGCGATTTAAAATGTTGTTCAACAAACATAAGCAAGAAATCACTCTAAATTATAACAAGTACAATTTCTATCATTTCTCATATTATTCAGATTTTGATGAAGAAAAATAAATGCATGAATACGAAAAGTAAGATTTTGCCACTTTTATCCCATTTTTGCCCTTTTTCACCCTTTTTCTCCCCATTTTCACCCCTTTCATCTACCTTTTGTCACTAAATACCACTTTTTTCCTAGTTTTTGCCCATTTTAGCCACCCCTTTTTGCCACTCTCATCCCATTTTTGCCCTTTTTCACCATTCTTTTCCCACTTCTCACCACTTTCATCTACCTTATGTCACTTTTAGTCACTTTTCACTCATTTGCCAGAGTTTTGCCACTTTGGACCATTTTATGCCAACTGTAAATCATTTTTTGTCCCTTTTCACCCATTTTTTGCTACTTTCTGACCCTTTTTGGCACTTTTCTGGTTAAAGAAATATTGCACTGTCTGCAATTTGAAAATTGCAGCATGCCATATTGTGATTTAATCGAATTTGCAGTTTATTACCCAGCCCTACTCCCTACGATCAAAATTATTCAGCACACATATCAAGTCAGGTTTTTTATGAAAATGTACAGACTTTCTGCTTTTTGCAATGAACAAAAAAAGTTGAAATAGCTCAACACAACTGCTTCAAGTGGTTCCCCAAATTCAAATGAATATGCTACTTCTAATGACTTCTCCAGTCTCAGAATGATTCGACCCCTTCCTGTCAGCATCTTTAGTCCTCACAGAGCACCTTTAACCTCTCTGACCTGCTGCAGACCTGATGCATATCCAGACTCTCGCTTCTGGCAGTGTTCCTGAGGAATCTTAGCCCATTCCTCATGTGCAAACCTCCAGTTTAGTCATGTTCTTGGGTCTGCATGCTGCAACCGCCTTCTTCAAATCCCACCAGAGATTTTCTCTGGGGTTCAACTCAGGCGACTGTGATTGTAGAATCTTCCAGAACTTCTTCTGCAGCCAAGCCTTGGTGGAATGTGAGGACTGTTTGGGATCACGGCCCAGTTGGAAGGTCCAATGATGACCAAGCTTCAGTTTCCTCACAGAGTGCATGATGTTCCCTCCTAGGATTTCCTGATCCTTCAGTGAATCCATCTGTCCTTCCACAGGCTGCAGGTTTCCAGTGCCAGAGGATGCAGAGCAGCCCCAGAGCATCACCGAGCTCAGGGTTCTTTTCAGCATCTGCTTCATTCTTCTTTCTCCAGACATACCACTGATCCATCAGGCCAAAAAGTTTGATTTGATTGTGAGCAGACTGGAGCTGCAGTGGTGGACATCTAGGAGTTCTGTCTACGTTCAGTACTCCTTACTGGACTCACTGAAACCTCAGTCCCTGTTACCACCAGGTTCTGCTGGAGGTCTTCTGCAGTCACTGGGGGGTTTTCTCAGATATCTGGTAGCAGCATTGCTAGCTTCCTTCTTCTGCCTCGTCCACTGTTCCTGGAACTTTGAGAACTCTGTTTCCAGCGATGTTTCTAGAACATTCAGAACCTCTGCTGTCTTTCTGCATCCTGTTTCGTGTTTGTGAAGAGCAATGATCTCTTCTCTGACCCTTCTGTTGACTTTGTTGTTCTTCTAACATGCAGTCAGACTAACACTCATCAAACCCTCACAGTTCAGGAGTTTCATGTTCCAGCTCAGGTAAACCTGCTGACTCTAATGATCCCTGATTGGTCCATCAGGTGTGCTTAAATATCTCTGGTTTACATATCTGAGCTGTTGTGAGGATGCTGTTCAGGGTTTGCATCATTATGAGTCTGCAGAAGTCATTATTAGTTGAATTTGGGGAAAACACTCGAAGCATTCATTGTGTTGAGCTATTTCACTTCCTTTTGTTCGATTTGTTCAATGCAAACAGCTGTTTGTCACTGTTTTTACATGTTTTTAATATCTGCAGCCAAATTTTCAGAGACGTTAGCTGCAGGACTTTGAACGCTGTATAAATCTGAAGGGAAATATAAAGTTGCCTAATATTTAAAGTTAATTACTCCAGAATGAAGAACCCATTCCACTTCTGCAGCTCTCTGTTTGATCCATGATTCCTCTGAATATGAGTTAGGGCAGTTTCTTTGTGAAGATCTGAATACTTCTTCTCTCACTGCCTTCTTTCTTTGATGAAATCACCTTGGGCTGTAATGCTGGCTCCACTTCAGGGGAAGACGCTGGAGTCCTCTGGTTGAGGCGGTCCCCGAGAGAGAGGTGTGTGCAGGAATTTCAATCACGGTTATAATAATACTTCTGGAATTAGGCTGGAATTATAATGCATGCACTAGAAGGGCATGATTCTGCAGAAACTGGCTGTAAATGTTGGGTTTTTACTCCTGCAGTGGATCTGAGTTTATTTAGAAGTGCTGATGGTGGAGGCTGGTATTAAAGGTCAGAGCTCTCTCTGTCACTGACAGGCTGAGTGTTTTTCTGAGGCGTGCAGGTGGAATATAAAAACGAAGGACATGACCCCGGAGACTCGGAGCACGGCGAGAAATGTTTACGTCAAAGAAACGAGAATAAAAGTGAGAAGCAGGTCATGTTGATCGTCAGAGGGGCTTGTAGAAAAGCTGATAGCAGTTTGTCAGCGTGTTTGTCTGTTTGATCGTCTTCCTTTCATCGTGTTTTTAATGTTTGATGATTTCAAAAAACAAGCTTTCCCCGCAGTCTGCTCCGTTTGATTTCTAAATTTGAAATCCTGCATCCGTTTCATATTTCCTCTCTTCTTCTTCCAGCAGGCTGCTGCCGGTCGACTTAACGGTCTCAGATTGTTTTATGTCCCATTTTTACTGTTTGGTTTCTTGCTGATTCTGCAGCTTCTAAGAAAGGCGATCCAAAGAGGAGAAATAAAAGAGCAGTTTATGTTTCTGCTGCTGTCCAAGAACCCTCCATATGCTCGGCTTTACATTTCACACTGTAGACCACGGGTCTGACTCTAAAGCAGGGGTGTCAAACTCAAGGCCCGGGGGCCAAATCTGGCCCGTGCTCCAGATCGAATGATATTTTCATTATAACTGTCCCACCAGTATGAGGTCTGCAGAGTTCCTCCAGAATAAAAATGTAAACTTAACCTGGATGATTTATAATGTCCTTGTTGAGTCATAAAATTAGGGAATGTTAACAGTAAAAATAATTTGATTAAAAGTGAGGAAAGTAGGAGAAATTTTTGTTTTCTCTATATTTTCAATTTTGCATCTCACAGTTTTGACTAAAAGTTATGATTTTGACATTTATCTCATGTTTCGACCTTTAAAACTCAGAACTTTTAATTTAATTTCATATTTTGACTTTTAAAAATCATTAATTTGAAATTAAATTTCATATTTTGACCTTAAAAAGTCATGATTTTGACTTTCATTTCATATTTTGACTGTTAAAACTCATTCATTGGCCGTGGTTTCCCCATTAGTGAACCTTGTTATAAAATTTGTGTATTTATGCAGGGAAACGTTAACCTGACACGTCAGATGGTTTTGTTTACATCCATCTGGTAAACCTCTCATGAACCGTGTTCGGGAAAGGGCAGAACCTATGAAAAAAACAAACTTGGAGGGTGATTGGATGATCGTTCTGTCTGTCACATCTTTACGGGCCAATCAGAGCAACAAAACACGTGACGTAGCCGCTAGTGAGGAGTAAACTCCATAGAGAACTGCATAATGGTAACCATGGCAACTGTTAGATGTGTCAGCACTCGACTTTTGTGGTTTTTGAAAGGAAAACAACTCACTGCTGTTCTTTGTTCTTCTTTTAACGAAGAAATGTCGTCAAGTTCTGATAAAACTGGCACTTTAGCAGCACCCACGCTAATCTCTTCCACCATAATTGCACCGGCCTCTTGTAGCTGCTTGCTTACGTCAAGACTCCACCGTGTCCGAAAGTACTGCCCTCATCACTGATTGGTCCTGTCACTTTCTAACCGGGCCCAAACGGTTCAGACGGGAGCTTTGCGAGATGGATTCGCCACTGAGAAACAAGGAAACGGGCGAATCCATCTGCTATGGGGGGTTAGGGAAACATAACAATATACTAAAACTGCTTTGTACATTTTTGTCTGTGTGCATGATTTTATTGTTATGTGCATGAGTTGGGCATGGATGTGTCACTGTAGCTCTTTATGTAGCTTTCTGTCGTTGTCTTGGTTTGCTCCAGGCTGCAGAAGTGGGCGGAGTCTGCTAGATTGTACTTGCGCTTCATATAGCACTTGTTATTGCTCTGTGTCTGTGGTTTTCTAACTCCAGCATGAGTACATCTGTCTCTAATGCTTATGTTCATGAACGTGCTCTGTCCCTTTACAAATAAATAAATAAATAAATAAAACTGTGTGTGATTGGACGGCCACTCTGTCTCAATGATTACGGGCCAATCAGGTCAACAAAACATGACATAGTCGGCATGCGTCCCTGAGCAAACTACGTAATGGGAGTCTGACAGGCAGCCATTCATATTCTTCTCCATGTCTCTGTGTATTCTTATTGCATTGATCATCAACTGGCGGCCCGGGGGCCAAATCAGGCCTCCCACAGCTTCCTGTCTGGCCCCCAGAAGATCATTAGATTTAGAAAGGGAGCAAAAGAAGATGTGGTTTTAAGAGTAGCTTTAAATGTCTGCAGCTGTTAAATCCACCCCAAAGGCATTCATATTCAAATAGTTTTAGAATGACTTCACAGGCTCTGTTTTTACAGAAATTCACTTGTCAGCCATTATTAGTAAATGTTTTAAAAAATGTGTTAAAACTGGTAAAAATGGCCAGATAAAGTGGTGAATAGGGGTTAGAGAGTGGCAAAAATGGGCGACAAGATCCAAATGGGTTGTGGAGTGGCACAAAGGGACAAAAACTTGTGGTGAGAAGAGGTTAAAATGTGGCAAACCGTTAGTATTACAGGATAAAGGGGGCAAAAGTGTGTCAAAAATGGGTGAAAAGTGGCAAAAATGGTGACAAAAGTAATGAAAAGTGGCAAAAAATACACAAAAAGGGGCAAAAACGGAAAAAGGAGGGATAAGACAGGCAAGAAAAGTGGTTTAAAGGAGTTAAAGAATGGTAAAAAAATTAGGTTATGGTGGCAAAAATGGTCAAAAAGTATCAAAAATGGGTTAAAAGTGGCAAACTGTGAAAAAATAAGCAATGGCAAAGTAGTGAAACTGCAGAAAAGTGGGTTAAAGAGTGATAAAACAGCAAAAATTTGTTAAACATGGCACAAAATGTTCCAGAAATGGCAGAATGAAGCAGTGAAGGAGTGAAAAGTGTTAAACATGTGTTCATATTGGTGCTCAATCATAATTGTTGAGGGCCAACTCTCTGGGATTTTCAGGAGCCCAGACAATTCTGTGGGCATGCCTGTCTCCTTGTGGCCTACAGCTTTATATATTGGGATATATTTCACTGGTAATGCCTGAAGATGTCCTGCATTTCAAAAGAAAATACTAAAGTAATATGTTAATCAGAACAAAATATAGATTTAGTTTTTCTTTATTTGGAAGTCTGGACCCCAGAGACTCTGTCAAGAATAAATCTGGCCCTTGTACAAATGTACTTGATGAGCCCTGTCTTATTGGCTGACAGCTGATTTTTAGTTTTTAGATACTTTAACAGGTTTTCCTGCTAATTTTCTGCAGTCTGATGTTGCTGCATCGGGACGTCTGTCCTGTTTTTGACTCTTATGTGAAGCTGCAGACTTTTGTGCTCCCTCTATCAGGTTCTACTGCCCCCTGCTGGAGGTCCCAGTGCACTACAAAGCTAAGTTGACTAAACAGCACAGATAATCAGTATGAGCTCCTCTCTCTTAAATGGCTGGTGATGACGGTGCAAGGATGTGACTCGAGCATTTCTGGTCTTTCCCTCTGTGCGATGACTCTGCAGATTCCTGTTCTGTTTGTCCAAGTATTCCACCAGCTTCTCCGTCTACAGAACTCTATTAGCCTTCTTATATTGAAGCAATACATCCTGCTTTAATCACATCAAATGGATAAATGTGCCCTCAACAGCCATTAGAAAAGTGGCTGTAATTAATTGAAGAGTAAGAGGTTATTCTGCAGCTGGTGAGCTTCAAAGATAAAAACGTATTGATGTGTTTTACAGAAACAAGGATAAGTGGTCTTCATAATATTGCTTCAGTGCTTAGCAGGCGACGAATTCAGTAATGAGAGGCAGAGCAGACCGTGCTGATGTTAAAGCAGAGCATTAATTGCAGCAGAAGCTCTCCAATCACAGCTACGTTAAGAGGCAGTGGTCTTCCTCTAAAGCCAAACTACATAAGCCGTTTAAAGCGCGGGTCACGCCGATCCCCTGAAATCTAATTTCCTCTAAAGCAAACATCACAGTTCTGCTCTTGAAGCACTTTTCTAATCAAGCATAATTACCTTTCATGCACTCCCAGCTCCACGGTTCAGGTGTGGCTTACATTTTCTTTAATAAACGCTCGCTCTTTGGTTCAGCCGTTCGCTTTCATTTACTCCGACCTCTGCTTTCAGGAATAACCTTCAGGTTCATACGTGCAGACATACAGCGCCTACTATAAGACCCAAGAGGAGCAACGGGAGAGCTGCCAGCACCTCATGAAGACTAATAATTCTGCTTCTTATACATCTTTGTGTTTTTCTGGGTATACTCAGCCTAATCTCCTTTTTTTATATTCAGCAGCATCTGAAGCTTGTGTTAACATTCCAGTCTGATTTGTTGCAGCACCACTGACCTTTACTTTCTCCATTTTCGGCATTAGCTTTGGGCAGAGATACCTTTTATTCTACAAGATAGTTTGATATGCTTTCTAATGCCTCTTTATCAGAACAGCCGCCTTGAGTCAGCTTCTCTAACAGCTAAATTATTTTAGAACAGCTCAAGGTTTTCTCAGTAAAACATCTGTCTTTAAAGGAACAGAGTCAGTGCTGTAAATCTACCTCAGATACTCTCCTGTCTGCACACACTTACAAAACCCAGACTCTAGACCAGATATCATTGGACTGCTTTACATCCAACATGACTCTGATCCATGCAAAAGGTGCTAACAGCTACTTCAACTGGTGCTAGAAGTCTCACAGTTAGTCAGTGAATGTGTCTCAGTGATTGGAGAACAAAGACACCTGTGTCTGGAAGGTCCAGTCACTGCTTAATCAGTATTCATGGCTACCATTACACAATGAAGACAAAAGAACACTTAGAGAAAAGGTTATTGAAAAGTCTAAGTAAGAGAACTGAGACAGAAACATCTCCAAGTCTCTCTCTGAAGGAGCTCCAAGCTTCAGCAGCTGAGATGGAGAGACTCTGCAGACAACAACTGTTGGCCGGGTTCTTCAGCAGTCAGAGCTTTATGGGAGAGTGGCAAAGAGAAAGACACTGTTGAAGAAAACTCCGATTCAATCTGGACTAGAGTTCACCAGAAGGACTGTGGGAGACTCCATGGTCAAGAGGAAGAAAGTTCTTTGGTCTGATGAGACCAGAATGGAGCTTTGAGACCATCAGACAAGACGCCAAACACTGACATCACCACAAACACACCATCCCCACTGTGGAGCAGGGTGGTGGCAGCATCATGCTGTGGGGATGCTTCTCAGCAGCATCGTGCTGCTTCTCAGCAGCATCGTGCTGTGGGGATGCTTCTCAGCAGCATCGTGCTGCTTCTCAGCAGCATCATGCTGTGGGGATGCTTCTCAGCAGACGGCCCTGAAGGCTTGTAAAGGTAGAGGTGAAATGAATCCTGAAAGTCAATCTCTATCAGTCAGACAGAGAACTTTGGCATAGAGAAGATTTCTTTTCCCAGACCTCAATCCAATTTGTGTCTGGACTTGAAAAGGTCTGTTCACACCTGATCCTGGATCAACCTGACAGAGCTTGAGCAGATGTTTGATCCTGACTGAGACCTGAGACTGAGTCCACACAGACTCAGAGCTATGACTGCAGCCAAAGGAGACTCTACCAAATACTGACCTGAAGGGGGGAATATTTATGCACTCACTTGTTTTCTCTTTGACATTTAAGATTTTTTTTTATATGTCAAATAAACCTAATTATATTCATCATGACTGAAATAGTAGTTACTGATCTGTATGTTTGGGTTTCTTCTATCTTCGAGCCGTTCTTCTCTGTCTATGAAGGTCAGGCTGAACTTCATCAGTCAGAGCAGGCTCCCATTAATCATCCTGTGTGTTATCCTTCAGGAGGAGGCTGAGGTGTTTAACAGGGCAGGACTACGGATTAAACTCAATCCTGCAAAAATGTAAGCCTTACTCATAACATATGCTAATAGAATATCTAGGTGTGCTGCAGCTAACTCCCACAGAGGCCTTTAAATCCTTTAAAATGACTTTTTTCACTCGCTGAACTTAATCTGCACCCAAGATAATTATCGTGTCTGCTGAAGATTAAAAATAATCTCCTGGTGGGATTGGAGCTTCTTAAAACCTTGTTTTTACTGAGCAGAAGAGAAACAGTGTGAATTTGGCGACCCTGTTTGGCATATTGAGTAAAGAGTCAGACAAGCTGTTCTCCATGTTTTTATTATCCGTGCTGATCTTTATTTGGAGCTCCGTCTTCAGCCCACAGCCATATGTTCTCCACTTAAAGACAGTGCTTAAAAATCTTGAAGTCTTTAAGTTTGCAGCAGCTTCAGAAACGTCTCTGCATTTCCTGTAAACTTTCAGAGATAAAATGGTTCAGACTGGTTTCACATGGAGCGTTGGTACAGGATCCCTGCAGAGCCGATCCTCAGAGACTCCGATGGCACAACAGAGAAATCTAATGATATTGTTCTGCACACCTCCTCCTTCATTGCAATCACAGAGAGAAGAGCGTCTGCATCTCCTCACGCTGTGACACATTATCTGTTTCCTGCAACAACTGTCAAAATAACAAGGGCTGTGATTGGCAATCTGAATCCCAGCCTGTGCGATTAGCAGACACATCGTATAAATATGTAAATCAGAGACACTCAACGTGTGGCTCTGGAGCTACGTGGGGCTCTTTGTTTTAATTTTAAATATTATTCTCCCAGAAAACCTTAGAAAAGGGACATTTTGACCTCAGAGATTAAACACATTAATCAGTTTGTTTCCCAGACTTTTGCAGAAGGCTTTAATTGTCAAACTAAATCTTCCATTTAATCCCATTTTTGCCCTTTTTTGCCACATTTCACCTGATTCAGCTTCCTTGGCCATTAAATGCCACTTTTTTCCTACTTCATCACCCATTGTTGCCAGTTTTATCCCATTTTTTGCCATTTTTTTCACCACTTTTTACTCATCTAAGCTTCCTTTTGCCCTGTTTGCTTTTTTTTTTGGTCCCATTTTGCCACTCTTGACTGCTTTTTTTGTTTTTTTCTCTCATTTTTCCCCCAAGTTTTTGCCATTTTCTGACCATTTTTGCCCCTTTTCACCACTTTTTCACCACTTTCACTCATCTAAGCTACCTTTTGCCACAAAATACCACTTTTTTCTCTTTTTTGCCCATTTAAGCCAGCTTTATCCCATTTTTTTGTCATTTTTTTCACCACTTTTCTCCAATTTAAGCTACCTTTTGCCAGAAAATACCACTTTTTCCTCTTTTTTGCCCAGTTTTGCATCTTCTTTTAGCCACTTTTATCCCATTTTTGCCCCTTTTCACCACTTTTTGCCAATTTAAGCTACCTTTGCCATCAAAGACCACCTGTTTCCTTTTTTTTTGGTCATATTTTGCCACTCTTGACTGCTTTTTGCCCATTTTTCCAATTTTGTCACATTTTTTTGCCATTTTTTCACTACTTTTCTCCAATTAAAGCTACTTTTTGCCAATAAATACCACTTGTTTCCTATTGTTTTGCCCTTTTTGCCATTCTTGACTTGTTTTGCACATTTTAGTCACTTTTCTCTCATGTTTTTGCCAAGTTTTTGCCACATTCGAACCATTTTTTCCCCTTTTATCAATTTTTCTTACCACTTTTTGCTGATCTAAGCTACGTCTTTCCACAAAAAAAGACTTTTTTCCTCTTTTTTGCCCCTTTTCACAATATCTGCCAATTCAATCTACCTTTTGCCATTAAATACCACTTGTTTCCTGTTTTTTTCTTATTTTGCGACTCTTGACTGCTTTTTGCCCATATTAGCCACTTTTCACTCATTTTTTTGCCAGTTTTTGCCACTTTAACCACTTTTTGCCCATTTAAGCTACTTTTACCATCAAATACCACCCGCTTCCTATTTCTTTTTTGTCATTTTTGCCGTTTTTGACTGCTTTTTGCCCATAGTCACTTTTCTCTCATTATTTTGCCAGTTTTCGCCACCTTTGGACCATTTTTGCCACTTTTAATTTATTTCTATTGCTGCTTCAAGCTGTTTTTGCTCTTGCAAAGGTATTTTTCAACAATTTGGCTCTTTGGTTTAGCAGGGTTGAGTAACACTGATTTAAAGCCGCTCAAATTGAGAATCAATAGAACAAATACCAAACTATTCCTCTGCCTAAATGTTGTTTGCAGTGCATCGACTCCATCAAACATCAGAAAAGGCCGATGCTTTCGGATTCCCACTGATTCTCTGATAACATTTCATCCCCCAAACATACTCCCCTCCAGCCCGGTGAGCACTCCTGCACAGCTGATGTAAGCAAGTTATTGACTTAAATATTATTCAGCAGCAAGAGATGATTTACCATCATTATGTGGAATGATGCACAACGTTAAATCTCTCTGGCACAAGGTTGTGAGCGCGAGGAAACGGTTTCTTTTGATGAATTATTGATCAGACAGCTCTGCTTGTTTCATGAGCAGAATCTTTGTGAGCAGAGCAGAATTTTTTTGTGAGTGATTACGGAGGTTAATGTGATTTTTCAGAGATAAACATGAGGCCATCAGATCGGCAATCCCTCATATGCAAATGGCAAAACAGCGAAAGCAGCATTGCTCAGAGAAATGAATGCACGGCTTATCTGACAGTAGTGAAACTGCAGCTTCAGTCTGACAGCAAATACAGAAACCCAAACAGATTACACCTGCACCCAGACCTCTGCACCGTCTTCAAAATATGAATCAGATCTGCCTGTCAGACAGGAGGCCTCTGAGATCATCCAGCAGCACGAAACACGGTCAGAAAGTACAAAAGCAGTTTGTTTTTCTCTGTTGGACTCGCCCCAGCATTCAATCCTTCACCAGATGAATCAGGGTGCAGGAAAATAAGAAGGCATGCACTGAACATATGTGAACCTGTGTGCAAGAGCATCAACATCACATCTTCTGCTTTTTTAGGGCATCTTTTCGTGCCTGGGGAACCCAGGACAGCATCGTCTGAATATTAGAGCTTCTCAAACACTAAACCTTGGAGTTTCTGCTGAGGTGCATCTACCTTCAATGTCAAAAGAACGCCTTTGGATGTCCCGGACAGGGATAAGACATCCCCACTCACTATTACCAGCCTTGTTTGCAGTAAAAAATATGGTTTATTTATGTTCTTGGGGAAAAGAACCGTCCACAATCCTAGAGTGTCACAGCAAAATAAAGTTGGGATGCTGACGAAATATGCACACAAATAAGAAAAACCAGCAAGGATATACAGGAGCTGTGAGCGCTAATACACCAGCCATGAACTTCTAATATATATGCATGAATAGTGCAGAGAGACAGAGTACTGTTCATGATGCTGACAGTACGGGGGAAGGAACTGTTCTTGTGGCGGGATCCTGATGGACCTCAGCGTAATGCTCGAGGGGAGGGCACGGTGCAGTTTTACCTGCAGAGATGGAAGATTGCAGCCAATCACCCTCTCTGCAGAGCGGATGAGATGCTACAGCCTGTGTCCGTCCCTCGCCATGGCTGCGGCGTACCATACGGTAATCGATGATGTGAGGATGGACTCCATGGTAATGTAGACGTGCACGATCATCGTCTTTGGCAGGTTGAGTTTCTTCAGCTGCCACAGGAAGTGCATGCAGGTCATGGAGAGATGGAAGATTGCAGCCATCATCCCTCTCTGCAGAGAGGATGACGTGCTGCAGCCTATTCCACTTAGTAGTCCACATGAACTGGAGATTGCCCGTGCAATTGCCTCTGACATTCTCAAATAGTTTGTGGGCAGCCAGTAAAGAAACAGAGTCCATCTGATCCTCGTTACCTGTCTGAACTTTGCTACCACTAAGTAAGAGAGGAAAATCATCAGTATGTATCCATGCATGCATGCATGCATGGATGGATGGATGGATGGATGCAACAACTAAGGTTTTTTTCCCGTAGAGGCCAGTCACTGCATTTTTCTGGCTAAATATGTAGAATTTAAATGCTCAAATATTTAAACATTTTCTCTAAATACCCATAAAAACAAGTTTTCATCTGAGCTGGTGCAGAACTCATCTTTATCAACATTTAGATATAGATGCACACACTGATCACGTGTGAGCCTGTGTGTTTCTGCTGTTCAGGGACATGTTTCAATGTCTTGGGATTCAGGATTACATGGTCTGAATATCAGCATCTTTAAGTAGCTGCAGATATAATGAACATTCATTGACGGTGTCTGTGGTGTAATCATTGATGGCATTTACATCAGCCTCGGGCTAGAAACCTTCACAGGAGACAGCTCGTCAAGAAGAATGACAAGTGTTAAGGCGGGACCCTGAATGACAAAGAAAGGAGCCGACACTCCTCAAGGTCAAGAGAGGCGCACTTGTTTTAGACCTGTTAGAGAATACGAGACAGCGATACTGAGTAGATTCGAATGCATGCTTTAGTCATGTCTGGGATGCAACAATGAACTGTGTTAACATGACGCCACCCAGCGACCTCTCTGAGGCCTCCAGCTCAGTGTTTCTGTAGTCTTCATCTTGGTTTCCTGTCTCGAAGAGTGACTTTTTATGGACACAGAGGTAGAACATAAGCACTGCCATTTCTGTAAACTAATGTTAGAATGGGACAGGATATAGAAACGGAGCTCTGTGTGGATGCACCTGAATGTTTACTGAAAACAGTTTGATCTGGGATAGCTCAGACTGCACACTGATGTGGTCTAGGATACCTTCATCTGGACCAGGGGTTTTCAAAGTGTGTGAGTGAGCCTCCCCAAAGAGAAAATTATTCATTCGGTGGACCCCCACCCAAATAAAGATTCAGATTGAAAAAACCTAACCATACTTTCAAACATTTATGTCTAATTTTGAATATTTTTAACATTTTTATATCTTTGATATTTTGGTCTCCAAATGTTCTTAAACATCCATCTTTACCAGGTGTTATGGCCACCGCCGTCTGGGAATCTTTACCTCCCCATTTGAGTGTGTGTGTGTGAGTGTGTGTGAGTGTTCTTGTTTGCCTGGCACTCTGCAGCTCTCAGGTTGCCCCTGCTGCATAGGCTTATTGCAGTGATTCCATCCACCTGTGCAGAAGAAGCCTGATTGGCCTGGAGGTCCTGCAGCCTAATCCACCAACCAGAAGAGAGTGCAGAGGATAAAAGGAGCCAGCCACCAGAAGACAGCAGCAAGCTGTAACCAGCCATGCTCGCGTGCCTCTCGCTAGTTGACATTATTGTTAAACTATTGTATCTCTGTAACTTTGTTGAGGCACTAGTCTTTTGTGGTTTTTGGATAGTCTAATTAGTTACCTTATACACACACTCCGTTTATCTGTTAGTTTGGGTGCTGTTTTGTGATTCTTTTGTTAATTAGGGTAGTTAGGTTTTTGGTTTCTCTTGTGTTGCTAAAGTTTAGTTTAATAACTCTAAGTTAGAGTCTCTTTTTGTTCTCGTTTTTCCATTTTGCACAGCACCTTTTTGTCCTTAGTTGCCTCACTTTGTTTATTATCAACCCAACTTTACTTTTGTTAATAAATAACTTTATTTAAACCTTGAACATCTGTGTTTTTTTATGTTACTTCCTTTTCCCCTAGCAAGCTGGTTGTAACACCAGGTAATCAGTTATTTGGTTTCAGTAATGAATTTATTGCCAATACTACCTGATTATTCTGCTCTGATAATCCTTAAAGCAGCGTTACTCAACCAAAGAGCCAAACTGTTGAAAAATACCTTTGAGAGAGCCTCAATCTAAGAGGTAAAAAGTGGTAAAAACAGCTTAAAGTAGCAATAAAAATAAGTTAAAGATGGCAAAAATGGTCAAAAGCAGCAAAAACGAGCAAAAATGGGGATAAAAAGTAAAAAAAGATGGGTGATAACTGACAAAAAAAATGAGTAACAGGTGGCAAAAAAATTGACTACAAGTGGCAAAAACAAGGCAAAAAAATATAGCTAAAAAATGAGTAAAAAAGCAGTCAAGAGTGTCAAAAATGGGCAAAAAGTAGTAAAGAATGGGTATTTAATGACAAAAGGATGCTTAAATGAGCGAAAAGTGGCAGAAAAAGGTGAAAAAGGCAAAAATTGGAAAAACAGTGGCAAAAAAGTGTCAGAAAGTAGGAAAAAGTGATATTTAATGACCAAAGGTAGCTTAAATGGATGAAAAGTGTCAAAAAATGGTAAAAAGGGGCAAAAAAGTTTCCCTTCTTTAAGGTTTTCTGGAGGAATAATATTTAAAATTAAGATATAAAAGAGCCACAAATAATCACAAATCACACTATCAGTAACTATCAGTCTATTCATTTTGCTCCTGCACAGCAGAAGTTGGCAAAGCAAATCCCTTTTTTTTCTGGTTTATGGTTCCACGCCTCCCCTGAAGTTCTGTGGCTCTCCAGGGGAGGCCCGCCTCACACTTTGAAAACCGCTGATCTGGACTGAATTGGTTGTGCAGACGCCACACTCATACTTGCATTCATTAGAGACCATCAGCTGACGTGATTTGCTGCATTCTGCCAGTAAACCAAAAGCATTTGTCTGTCGAACCTTGCTCAAAGTGATTGGAATTATGGCTCTTTTTAGAGCTCCACATTATTTGTATCAACTCATTAACCCTCAAATTCCACATACTCTGTCTGCACAGCAATCTGCACGTGGAGCGCACTCAAGAGCAAATCGCTCTGTCTCTAGTCGGTTTTTACAGCTTAACTGCACACACTCGGGTCGATCGCCGGGTGCCAGGTTTATTTTCAGTGGACACAGCCGCCAAAATGCATCAATCCATGTAAAGCAGATCAATCCAACCAGGAAAAAGAACATGCATATGGAAGTTCTGACAAGATATCAGCCCTCCAAAGTTTGCAGAAATTCTGCAGCAGCTGTCTGCAGAGTTTCTGAGAGCTGAGATGCTTTCATAACCTCAGAGATCTTCCTGCTTCTTGAAAATCTGCTGCATAAACAACTCTATATCACCATCCTTTATACATAACATAAACCTTTTAACTTCCTAATGTACTCACCCATGGTAGGAGCAAAGAAGTCCTGCAGTAATCTTGAAATAAACAGAAAATCAACCTCAGAAAGGCGGAGTAATCCGCTGTTCCTGCACAAACTCAGAGTTCTCCTGTGATCTCTTGTCTCCAGCTGCTGTAAAAATGTTTTAAACATGTTTATTTGTTTTGTAAAGTTGGATATTTTAACATGAGATTCAGTAGGGACAGGCTCACTGCATCAAACAGCCTCTACAGGAGATGTGAGGAACTGCAGTTTTCTACATTTTATTTTTCATCCTGCAGGTTTGAGCCTCGTCCCGAGCATTAAGAATTTGTGACATTGTAGAATTTGTGTGAGAAATATTCATGCATTTCTTCTCCACTTCTGTAAAAGTCCTTGTGAGACAAGGTGAGACGCTATATCAATATCCAATAATGTCCTCATTAGCGCTCTGCTGTGGCGTCTCTCGTCCAGGCTGGTGTGCAGAGGGACCTAAGCAGGGGCTGCAGCCGTGTCTGTTTATTAAGGATGAATTCACGGCGGTGTGCGCCGGCAAAGATCCCATTAAGTCACGAAGATATGGCATTTATTGGATGGACCGGCGGGGAAAGAACAAATAAGCTAGATGGGGAGTTGGAGGCCGTGCTGCCTGTACTTTTTATGTGTGAGCTAATGAGGATGGGGTTCGGTGTGGTCAAAGGGGGACCAAGGTGTGAGGCGATGCCCGCCTCGATATCATGCAGATGCCTCAGCAATGACAGCTGGCGAGGCAAATGGTCCAGAGTGCAAACATTCAAGGTAATTACGGAGTAATTATCCAGCATCGCCGCCATATGGAAACCAAGTGAGAGCCATACATCTTATTTTCATCTCGAGACGGATCAGGCTTTCATAAATCCGAGGGCGCCATCCTCACAGATGATTTAATGCAGATGTGAATTTTGAAGACATAATGTGTCTGTAAATCTTTGGGCTGTAAACACTCCAGAAAATGTTTCCTAAATGTTGATTTGTGTTGGTGGAGACGTGAACCCAACGCTGTGATGTATGCTCTGATAGATGAGTCAGTTATGCTGAAGAGACCGCTCCCAGATGGACAAATTATTCATGTGGGCCTCGAGTTTAGTTGCAGTGGGAGGATGCAGGATGTTCGGTCACGCTGATAGACCGTCTGTAGCTTCATCGACAGGACACGCCAACAACATGCAGGAAACACTGTGTGTCTCATGTCTGACACGCTGTGAGGTGTTTTTAACTACCTGAAACTCTCTGCTCCTCTACAAGAGCGACTGAAGCAAACAGGAGCAGAAAGGATCAGAGGAGTAGGAGCAGCCATCAGGTCCTCCTGTGCACTCGTTCAGAAACGCAGAAATTCAGTTTGACAGAAAAAAACATCTGAAAGACTCAAAAACCAGGTTAGAAAGGGCTTCAAATTACACAGCAAACAAACAGTGCAGATTAAATCCATCATAGTGGTTTCACCTGTTAGTATAATTGTGACATTCCTCCCCTGTAAGGTCGTATTTACAAGTAAGCAGTCGCCACTGATCTGATCTGTTCTTGCATTTATTAGCATTTTAATGTGGATTTTAAAGACCCTGTAAAGTGAAAATTAATCTGTATTTAGGTTTGTTGTATGACAGCCCACTGTGTAATGAACCCCTAAATCAAATTTCATTCAATAAGTTTATCAAATTAAACTTCAAGATCATAAAAAATGAGACAGTAAAATCTGCTCTAGGGTGGTGTGGGCATGTCTGTTGAATGAGCTGAAGCCACGCCCACTCAGGAGAAATACAGTGGTGTAGTCGTGACCAGTGTTGCCAACTTAGGGACTTTTATTAATTAAAAAAGCGACTAGTGACAAATCTAGCGACTTTTTCTGGTGTTACTGGAGACTTTTGAAGACTGACATGAAGGCATGTATCGTTGTAGCGCCTCTCAGTGAGCAGTGGGTGTTGCCGAGGGCCCCTCCCCATCCCAAAGCACTGACAGGCAGCCCACTCCTCGCGCAGCAGTCCCTCTCAGCTGCGGTCAGAGCAGGAGATGCTCACGCCTCCATGTCCAGACTACAGATTAACCACGCTGTGAAGGCGCTTTGACAGTTTTTTCTTTTGTCTCTTTTTGGTCCATTTAAATCGTTAATGAAGACTGTATACAAAAAAATAAATACATTGATTTGTTGTAGGCTCTTCAGTGGACCATGAGGTTTAAAACTAAACCAAACATAAGAAAACTAAACTTTTAAGAAAAATAAAATTTAAAGTAACTCTGCCAGAGTTTCTCTTGAGTCATTCTGCCAAGCCCAGATGAGGGAGGGCTGGAACTGTGACGTTAGAAAAACAAGAATCGACAGAAGCAGGTTCATTTGTTGTTCTACACATAATAAGGGTCTTTTACTCACTTTTTGTCTCTCTCGTGATGTTTTCCTCTCTCCTACAGCGTCCTTTACAATTGAAAGCCACAGCAATAGCTACTTTCCTTGCTGAGGAGTTGGCAACACTAGTCGTGATGTAATTTTGTAGGCTAACCCAGAAGTTCGCGTCGCATGGGTTCCCTCGGCGTCGAGCCTTTGGGATATTTCAACGGGTTTTTGGATTATTGCTGAAAATAAGCTCTGTGTCCCGTAAAAGTTGATAAAACTTACACGTTTTGTTCATAAAGATAATCTTCACAAACTAATAATACAAGCATCACATCTGGTTCGTTAATCTGACTGGCAAAAGTAAAAAGCTAACGTAATGCTATATTGAACTACTAAACAGTCGACTAAATTTAACGTCATCACAGGTGCAAACAAATGAACATCTCAATTGCCGCACTTCGGATGATGACATATGTAGTCCTTGTTAGCTGTCTTTTAGCAACCGTCTTTATTAAGACGTGAAAAGATACACAATTCAGAGGTGGGGCACATTTCAGATGCATTTTATGTCGTAGGATAAAACATTAAACTCTCTTGAACTTGTGTTCACCACAGACCTTATTTTAGGCATTTAACCCAAAACTCATTCAAAATTCCCAGAGACTTTCAGTCGAGCGAACTGGAAGTGCTAAAATGCTAACTTACCTTCACGTTTTAGGACTCATTCCTGCACCACTCTATATGAACTTCTCAGGTTTAAAAAATGTTACAGTCTGAATGGATAAAAGCTCTCATGCTGTTAGCCCCACCCCTTGACCTTACGTTGACCTCATGATCAGAGCACAGCTGCCAGGCTCTGGTCCAGAGAAGAAACAAAGTCTGTTTTCTGTCTCAAATCTCTGTTCTGATGCTTTCAGCGATCCATAGACCACTGTGGCAGATAGATTTGGTAAATTTACATCACAATGAAGAAAAAAACAGCATTTAACTGACTGTTCACTTTAATAAAGGCAGAGACATCAGCTTACGGACTGGACTGAGATGAACTGCTCTGTGGTTTTAGATTGGAGTGTTAGAGGGGCGGGGTCATTCTCTACTGTGGGCTGGTGACATCATGAGTCCACATATTAGCCCCGCCCACATTAAACCCAGCCAGGAAAGAGGTGACAAACTTTCAAAAATTCAGCCACATGTAGATCGCAGTGTTTTCACATGTTTACAGCGACCAGATTCACACATTTCTAGATTTCAGACACAAACTTTGGATTTCGCTTTACAGGAACTTTAAGGAACCAGCCCCCTCTACGAACAGGACACCTCCTATACTGTCTAATTTTGAAGAAAAGGGGAATTTGTCACATTTCTCCACATAAAGGGCACCAAAAAGGACACTCTGTGAAAATGTGACAATTTAAAGGGCATCAGAGAGGGCACTTAATCTTATTTATCTACCAAAAAGGCCACTTTAGCAGTGTTTTTTCAAGAATTACTTTTTAGGTGGAGGTTCAACCCCCCTCACAGGCAAGTACTATAGTTTTTATTGTGAATGTTTATTTTCAACACCCGTCCATAGAAGGGTTTTTATGAAATAAAAAGTTAAAACAGTTGATTAAAAAAGACCTTGGTACAACATGGGACAGTAAAATGAATGGAGAAAATCAAATGTAGCCCTGGAGCCACATGATGAATATCAGCTTATCCTGTCGAGTTACACTTTTTACTGCTTTTAGCCTATTTTTGACACTTTTTACTGCTTTTAGCCTATTTTTGACACTTTTATCCTGCTTTTAGCCCATTGTTGTCACGCTTTACTCATTTTCCCCACGTTTTTGCCACTTTTGGACCATTTTTGCCAGCCATGAACTAATTGTTTTGCGAGCCCATTTTTGCCACTTCTTTTGACACTTTTCTCCTGCTTTTTGCAATTTTTTGCCCGTTTTTTTGCCACTCCTCACCCAATTAAGCAGCCTTTTGCAATTAAATGCTACTTTTTGCCCATTTTTCCCACCTTTTCTCTGATTTTTGCCCATTCAAGTCACATTTCACTCATTTTTTGCAACATTTTTGCCAGTTTTAACTCCATGTTTGTGAAGGGCAGAGCCTTTCAAAAAAAATCTTGATTGGACAAACGTTCTGTCACCTTCATTACAGGCCCGCTGCTGGAGTCAGTAGGTGAATTCAAAAAGAAGCTTTCAGTGGTTTTTGCTCTTCTTGTAGTAAGAAATTCTGTCCATCTGTGATCAAACAGCCGCTTCAGCTGCATACACACACATTCTTCTTCGCCGCCATTGTTCACAGGCTTGCAGTCGCTTCAACCAGCTCCCGCCTCCTTCTCCTCAAACGATGCTGATTGGTCCGGCTGTTCTCTGACTGGGAACATGTGCAGCAGCCTGAAGCTTTGCAGGATTATCTGAAAGGTTTTGGCCTGACAGGGTTAAAACCCCAGCGTTATCCTCCTCAGACATCATAGAGAAGGCTGCAGCATTTTTAAAAGCTGATGCATGCTCCAACTTTTGTTTACCTCCTTTATCAGTGACCTTCTCTGCGTCCTCTGGGCTGTTGTCACATGTTTACCCGCTCAGATGAGGAGTGGACGTATAATGAACACGCCGCATCAGTGCCGTGATTCATTTTTCACCCTTCTAGCAACAAAGCCTCCTGTGAGAACAGCTGTAGCTGTAACCCCTATCATTGATCTTGTAAGGCGTAGCCGGAGCTCCCAGCCCACTGAGTTTTTGATGTTTGTGCCGTCTCTCCTCCTGCAGGCTGAGGAATCACCCGCTCGGCTGAGACCAACACGTAATCGCTTATCTACACTTGTCATGCCAGAGCGGCTACCTGTGCAGCCATTTGTTCTAAGATCCTCTTGGATAGCGTTTTATTTTGAAGGCACTTTTTCACGCTCACACAAACAAACAAACAAACAGCTTTCACACCAGAGAGCCCACACACGCATACACCATTTAAACATGCACTCAGCACTCCCACGCATAATGAAGCATTCCTCCAGGCCTTAATTCGAGCGCAGAGATGTCCTTCATGAGGTGAAGGCAGAGATGGTGAGATAAAGTTGTTCATGCAGCAGAGAGAGCAGCAGATTTTTAAGAAGCAGGAGGATCTCTGAGGTTATGAAAGAACCTCGGCTCTCAGAAAGTCTGCAGACAGCTGCTGCAGAATTTCTGCAAACTTCCCGGAGCTGAAGTCTTGTCAGAACTTTCAAACCGAATCTCTGAAGATTCCTCAATGTGTTTGTGCAGCACTTTTAAGAATTCCACTCACCAGTTTTTGCCTTTGTTGTGCCGGTTTGGTTGTTAATACTGAGAGGTGACTTTAACAGTGCAGAGGCCCGGTGCTAGCACAGAAAGGAAGCTTAAAACAATCACAGCAGGAGAATTAATCCATCTTTAGAAGCATCTATTGTCGGGTAACAGCCAGAGAACTTCAGGACATACATCTGAAAATAAACCCAGATAGCCAGCAGAACCTAAAAAAAACATCTGACTCAGCACATCCTAATAGTTTAGCACACCTCTGGGCTACAGGTGGAACTTAGACACCAGAACTATACACTCACTATTAGTGCAATATCTGTTCTCCTGACACAATCATTAGTTTTTATTTATTTAATATCATCAAACTGCATATGAACATTATAGGGCTTTAGCCTCACCGTTGGGGGCAGGGGTCCCTCTAAGGGACTTTTATACAGAATAAAAAATATTTTTATACTATTTTATTCACTCTTGGCCCTGTATTTACAGTCATGAAACACATTTTTCTTTGAAAGTAATTTTAGATCGTACATATGTTAAAGCACACCTAGAATAGTCAGAACCTTTGAGCCTATCGGAGCACAAAGCCCCGAGGCAATCCCTTAAATCTTATGCACATTAAAGGGATACTTCAACATTTTGGCAAATTCACCCATTTCCATAATCCCTATAGTGTTAGTAGTAGGTCTGTTACCTTTTGTTGTCGGTGCAAGCTGTTTTTAGATCGGCACTGCTGAGTTAGGAGCTTCTCTGCCAACTCTATGGAGTCTAATGGTATTCCAGCTTTCCCTCATCAAACTCATCAGATACACAATGCAACAACTCCAAAAGGCTCTTGTGGACAAGTCGTGACCTGTACATTCACCACGCTATGAAATAATCATGGAACATTACGAGACGGAGATGTTTTAAAGCTAAATGCAAAGCCGGAACTACACTCCAGACATGGCTGCTGCACTGTGTCACTCCGCCCAGTGGTTTACTCAAGAAATAGTCCCGAGTATTTTCTTCAAGTGTCGTGATGTTACATAACTACACGTTATTATTTGATAGTGTGGTGAATGTGCAGGTCACAACTTGGAACAACATGGATCATCCACTTCATATCTCCCTAAATGACCAAAGAAACAACGGTGGTGGACGGCTCCTCTCTCGTCGCTGCAGGACAGAAAGATTTAGAGGATCCTTCATACCATCAGCAATAAGACTTTATAATTCTACCATAAACAGATGAGACTCCAGGCAAATGAATTTCCCCTTTGGGGATAAATAAAGTTATTGTATTGTATTGAAAATAAAGAATTGTTTTTCCTTGGCCCTTATCCTCTTCCTCATCTCCTCACCTCTGATTCACAGCAGTCACATTTACATGGACACTTTAATTCCAGTCGGATTCAAATCAACCCGATTAAATGTTTTGGGTCAAGCGTTTACGTTGTGTGTGATCTATCCAATCGGGCCCGTTTTTAATCGGAATAGCGGCCATCGCGTCAACAGTCATCACTAGCAACCATAAATCATGTGACCTGTGTGTCACATGATTTATGGTTGCTGGTGGTTTCCAGTGGTATATAGTCTCGCTGCTCCGTTATTTCTCCGTCCCCCATTGAGGCCGACAACCCCTGAGTCTTGGCTTCTCCACTACCGGCGTTTGAGTCTAGTGACCCGTTTCTGCTGGTGAGAACGGCTCCCAACAATACGATTAGATTTTTAATCGGATGGGGCTCGATGGGGTTGATTTAGGTGTTTACAAATGCAGCTAGTGACATGTTGGATTGAGGGATAAGACCAGGTTTCTCCCGCTCTGTCTAAATCCAGCTTCCTGCACAGCCTGGAGGTCAGCAGTTTATTTCACTGTTTCACTCACAGCACCAGCCCAGAGGAGGGCCGACTCTTCATTCACTGTTAAATATTATTAAAATAATTACTGCTGTCAGGCAATTATGAAATTAATCTAATTAATTACAGGCTTTGTGATTAATTAATCACAATGATGCGTACTGGGGGAACCCAGGGAGATTGTTCCCTCGTTTACTGATCACTGACAGCTTGATGCAGATTCTAATAATGTCAGAGACAAAAGAAAAACAACACTTTATCCCCCCCAATGGACGGCCAGAATAAAGGTGCCAGAGAGCGGGGACCCCCACTGTACCTGAAGGTGGTGAACTCAGCCATGAACATTCAAGGATAGTCATGTGGAGACACGGCCGTCCATTGGGGGGTAGGGCTGTGTGGCACCCAGCCAAACTGGGGGCCTATGGAGGTCAGGAAATCCTGGTCCTTTGTAAAGTTAGCTACATATCCATATTTTACATTTAACCTGAATAATAACCACTCTTAACATAGCAGATATTTTTTAAGTCATTTGTGCAGTAGTATTTAGTCATCTTAAAAATGGAAATCCCTTTTCTTAAAAACAAGATTGAGTAGTAAAAAAATGTCCCAAAAAGGTGGTGGGAAAGGTGGTTACATGTACATAACAGTGGAAAAAAGAGCAATAAATGGCAAAAATGGGTTGAAGTAGTAAAAACAGGCACAGAAAGTGGTACAAGGGGATTAAAAAAGTGGCAGAAATAGGTTTTAAGTGGCAAAAATTGGTGAAATTGGATTTAAAAGTGGGAAAATGTGCTTTAAACTAGCAAAAATGGGACAACTGGGACAGATAAAAAGGCAGAGTTTGGCAGAAATGGGTTGAAGTGGTCAAAATGAGCATATTAAACAGTTAAATGTGGTTGAAATAGGCAAAAATTGGTATAAAATGCAGTAAAAATGGGTTGACTGTGACAATAATGGGTCAACAGAGGCAACAATATACAAAAAGTGGCAAGAATTGGTTTAGAAGTGGCTGAACAGGCAGTAAAAAGTGGTGTAAAGGGTTTAAAATGGGTTTAGAGTGGCAAAAATGTGTTAAAATTGGCAAAAATTGTTGGTAAAAAGGGACAAAAATTGGTTAAAATTTGGCAGAATTGGAGTAAAGTGGCAAAAATGGGTCCAAATGATGCAAAATTGATGAAAAGTGGCAAATAATAGTAAAGAAATTGGGTGAGGAATAAATTATTTCACAAGTAGTCTCCATTTTTTCAAGGCACCTGGGGACCCCTTCTTAGTGTTTTGTGACCCCAAATGGGGTCCCAACCCCCAGGTTGAGAATCACTGTTCTAAACAATCCTGAAGGGACCAATAAAACATGGCGCCAGTTTGCAGCATCCACCCAAAGATGAAGATTATAAGCCCCGCCCCCTGACTGACTGTCTATGACGGTCATTGCTGCTTCTGCTGCCAGAGAAATGCCTAATACCAGTCATTCCTGTGATAATTCCAGCTTCACCACTGATCTCTGCTGGTTGTCTGACTGACGTCTATGTTTTAGCATGTTTGGAGCTCATTACTACAGCGGTGGCTGTGCGGGACTGTTTCTGTTGTTAGCAGAATAAATGGCGTGCTGATGCCAAAAGTGGAAGTTTATGCCTGATTCATTGCACAACTGCTACATTTGCAAATGAATGTCTTCGTTATTGAAATCCCCAATGATCCGTCCCGGTTACATGCAGACATTTTTATTTGTTTACCCTTCATCGCCAGTGAACATCCTGCTCTTATGCAAGTTTCCCTCACATCTTACTGTATATTTTTCTCCTGATTTCTGCAGGCTCAGTCACACAGAGTTGTCAGTTTTTGTAGAAAGAGAAGGTGAAACTTGCTCTCCGAGAATAGATCTCTATTTATTATTCAGCAGTGTAAGACAGACATGCACAGATCAACAAGAAAAACCCTGAAAAACGTCTTTTAGCGCCCAGCCCACAGCTAGATTCCTGCCCCTCCGGCAGAATAAAAACTCTCTGTTTACTATTTTATAGAGGAAAACACACAGAGAGCATTTTTGACTGGGAAAGGTGTCAAATCCACGCTGCACATGGGCAGAACAAGCTTCTTTATTCCTCATTTGTCAGCAAATATTGTTCTCTTTTGTCAAAATGAGGCAGGGAATATGAACAATCAGCACCAGACTGGCCTGAATATTCAGAATCAGACATAATTATACAAATATTCTTGACTTTTTCTGCTTTCAGAGCGGAGAGATTCTGCACGGGTGCTGCCAAAAATCTCAGTTTTCTCTGCTTTTACTCTCCGTGCATTCAACACCAGTTCTCTAAAGAGTCTCAGCTGCTGGCCTCAGGACCCGACACCAACGCCTGAACCATAAACGGCAACCTTACCTTCTGTTCTTTACAATCAGTCAGACTGATTTCATGAGGGAAAGCTATCCTCCAAGATGACTACGCTGGCCCCCACGGAGCGGGGTTTATCAGAGACTACCTCCAGAATCTGGGAGAGGACAGGATGGGATGTCCTGCCCCCATTGGACACTTGTGGAATCAGCTTGGGCGTGCTGCTGGTGCCAGAGTGACCAACACGTGTCATCAGCTGTTCTTCCCAGGCGTGGTCAGTCTGATCTATCAGGCTCCTCCTAATGTGAGTCCATCATTTCCTGTTGTGTCCCAACTTCAGTCAGAAGTTTTCAGGAGTTGGTGAAAAAGTCTGGATGAAGTCAGGGTGAACATGCATGAAAAAAAAGGTGTTCATTTATTCATTCATCAGCAAATAAATGGATTATTCTTTTGAAAAAGGTCCCATTTTACAACTGAGCCAAATATTCCGAATCAGAAATGATCACACAAATCATTCATGACTTTGTGTTCCCTGCAGAGCTCAGATATATCATACTGAGTATTGTCAGAATCTCTGTGTTCTCTGCAGCTCGCTCTCTTTGTGCATTCATCATCGGCTCTCTGAAGGACGTCGGCTCGGGTTGATAACTGTTCATAAAGGCCCGAGCCCAAAACCACAAGCTCAGGAGGGCGCTGGGGAGGCCGCTATCTGATGAGAGAAACAAAGGGGACAAGCAGAGCAGCGGTGCAGGAGCAGATACAGCGGGGTTATTGATGTGCTGCAATAAAGCAGCAGGACGTCTGTAAGAACGAGCTAAAGAGCGTGTCTCAATCTGCCGAAGGCCATCAATCATCGCCACCTTCATAGCCAATTAGCAGACGCTCATTATTCCATCACAGCCAATCAATACTGCCACGCTGACTGCCCTGCAAATTTCAGGTTCTATCAAACAATGAAATTTGCACCAATGAGACAGAGCCGTGTTTGGATTGTCACAGCTCTGTCGGAGTGGTCGATCTCCCCGAGAACACAACGGGACTTCTCTGGTTCTGTCAAAGCCAGGTCTTCAATTTCAGATTGAGCTTGTTCTGTAAGTGGATATCCTTTTATGCCACTTTGACGGTTTCTCAGTTTCATTTCTACATCCCCAAACGTTGGCAGGATATTTAAGAAAGCATTTACTTTAAAATATTGAACGTCAAAAGTGCTGTTTCTCCGTTTTTCTCCATCTTTTTGGCACCGGGGCTCAGTCCTGTAGATTAGTTTCTTTGATTGTCTCATAGAAAGCTGCAACATTTCCTCACTGTTGCAGTTTCTGACAAAGAGGATTGCAAACAGAAGAAAGACTGAAACATCACAGACTTCCCAGCACTGCCACTGACAACTTTTAATATTTCACAAGGATGATTCGTCGTCTTCTCTCGTGGTCGACTGTTAGAGGCGATGAGGTTTCATGGGAGAAAACAGAAGTGCTTCAGGCCATTTAAAGGTACAATATGTAGAATTTTCACAAAGAAATGTCTACAATAAATGTGTTTTATTCCACCCTGACACACCAGATAGACTGTATGGGGTATATTTCACTTTCTTTGGAAGAATTCTCTGAGGCTGATTGGACGAGTAGTCTGTCAGATTCTTAATGGGCCAATCAGAGCAACATGACATATGATGGAGTGGGCGTGCACAACTCTGGTTGGTGAACTACCTTAGTGCTATCCTTTATTCACCACTTTTCGCTCATTTAAGCTACCTTTTGCCATTAAATACCCATTTTTTCCCATTGCTCATTTTTGCCACTGTACTTTTAGAGTGAACGTGGCCTTAACTTTACAGTCATATCCTGGCCGTTTAAGATTAAACAGCAGATATTTCTTCTTAGTTTGAGCTAGCGCTCCGATATTTGGCTTCTTTTCCAGTACTTTTCACCTCTCTGTCTTCCCTTCCAGCTCCTTGATTGCAGCCCAGCTGAAAAATGTGACTCGGCTCCAAAAAGGAGCAGAAAGTGAGGGATGTCATCACCTGGAGAAGTGATGCTCCAGTCAATGATATTGATCAACAACACTGTCAGCTCCCTCACTGATGGATGGCGGTCATTTAGCCCCGTGGAGCCAGTAAAAATCTTCCTTATTGCTCCTCAAATGTGGTTATCCATTCCCGGGATCAAGCTCAGACAGGCTGAGATTCAGGCAGAATGAAAGATTTCACCGAGAATGAATGTGGCTGTGACGGCCTGAGACAAACATCACACCCACACCTGGCTCTCTGACAGAGGAGTGAAAACAGAAGGTAAAATTCACAAAGTTCTTACTAGGCTGACAGGAGAATTAGGTCTGATTCTGGAGAGGAAAATAATCTCAGCCAAAGCCCTTCAAACTACCAAAAGACAGAACTAAAGCAAAGAGACGCATTTTCATCAAACTCAACAACACAGCTCAGTGAGAGGCAGATACTGGTGCTTTATTAACACAGCATCAGATCAGGGTCCAATCAAGAGTTCCACTAATCCCCCTTCCTATCTCAGTCTTCCACATCTTTATGATGTCTTATTGCCTCTGCACAGACAAACATGTCCGCCAGACCAGCTGGGACTGAGGCAGGCTTTTATATTTAAACCAGTCAGGGAATTAAAGTAGGATCAGTGTTACAGTTCAAAATGTGACCGTGTAAACCGATGACTTTCAGGTGAGTGAATCAGTGGGTGTTTGTTTTAGCTTAATGTTTCCTGAAATACATCTGATAAGTAACCTTGGATGGATTTGTTTCACACATCCATCTGGAAAACCTTCAATACAAGCGTTTGGAAAGGGGTAGAGCCATTAATAAACAAACTTGGAGGGTGATTGGATGAACGCTCTGTCACATCTTTACGGGCCAATCAGAGCTACCAAACACGTGATGTAGCCGCTAGCGAGGAGTAAACTCCATAGAGAACTGCATAACACGAACCATGGCGACTGTAGACATGTCAGTACTCCACTTTTGTGGTTTTTAAAAACAACTCACTGCTGTTCTTTGTTCTTTTAACGAAGAAATGTCATTAAGTTCTGATAAAACTGGCGCTTTAGCAGCATCCACGCCAAGCTCTTCCACCATAATTGCACCGGCCTCTTGTTGCTGCTTGCTTGTGTCATGACCCCGCCACGCCCGAAAGTACTGCCCCTCAATGCTGCTTGGTCCTGTCACTTTCTAACTGAAAGCCTTGTAAAGGTAGAGGGTAAAATGAAAGCAGTTCATTCGTTCTGGCAGAGAACTACGGCTTGTTTTGTCCTATTTAGACCGCTACAGACCGTAACGACTGTCACAGGGAGTTTGAACAACACAAGATGGCCCAAACTGGAGCTGTCACTACTGTCAGTTAAAAATCATCAACAAGACAAATCTAGAAATATGCTCCCAGGACTTCTAGTTGCTTTTACTCAGTGGAACCAAACCCACACTGGACTGCAACCCCAAAACCGAGGTCCAAACTGAATCCTGACCTCTAGTTTTGAGGAAAAGAGCAGGCTGGTAAAGAGGCCTCAAGTTGCAGGAGCTCATTCCTGGAGTAAGAGGCCTCTTCAGCGTCTAAGTGGCTGATTTGCCCTCGCTCTATGAGAGTTTTATGTTTCAGGGAGCGTGAGCTCTTCACCCAGGTAGCGATTCAGGTAAGGAGCTGTAAAGTAGAGGTGTTGGAATGACTACGCCTGTTTGATGGCTGACTGTGACCCAGGCAGTAGGCGGAGTAATGATAGTTATTTCTCTGCCTTTGTTAAAGCATTACGGTGATAAAGCACTACATAGATCCAGCTGTCGTTTTCTGGGTAATAAATTCAGCTGTTTTATGTCTTAATCTATAGCTATCATTTTTTATTCTGTCTCATTAACATCCAGTATTTGCCTACCTGGCAGGCAGCAGGAGTTGTAGCCTTCAGAGCGGGAAGGAGAGTGGCGTTTGTGTGAGATTTTGAGAGGCACACTCCTCATCAAAACCACCGACAGGACTTCATCGGCGAGGCTGCGGCCGGTAATTTATTCTGAAGGCTCCGTTCCCTCCACGTGGCTCTGAAGGTCATCCCCCACGCTGATAAGAAAGCTGAAAGAAAAGCATTTCATGAGCGATAATCAACTGCTTATTCCCTCCAAATGCCATGTCCGAGCAGCGGCAGGCACAATTCTGCGGTCAGACGAGCTGTCTGCTGCTGCCGGCGGGGGATTTTCTGCTCTAAGCTTTCGTTCTTCAGGATATCAAGCTGACAAACTGAATTGATTGAGGCTGTTTGGGCGTAAGAGAAGCACCGAGAATGGCTCATAAAACTTGATAAACAATGGCTGGAGAAAGGAGCTGGCATTTCACAAAAGAGACAAATTCCCTGATAAATAACTTTGGCGATTTATGCCGAAGTCTTTGTGTTTAAGCTGTTAGAAGGCCAGGGTGTAACGCTTAGTTTTATAGCTGATGTCACATTTATCCTCAGCGTCTCAACCAGTTAGGAGTTTGAGTCAGACGTCACACTTCTCTCTAAATGTTTATTTATAGTATGGCGACTGCCTGCAGGGACGACGGAGCGTTTCAAGCTGTGATACTCAACGCGTGGCTCACATGTGATGATTTGTGGCTCTTTTATGTCTAAATTTCAAATATTATTCCCCCAGAAAACCTTGAAAAGGAAAATTTTACCTCCGAAATTATCCATTGCAAGGCACATTAATCAGTTTGTTTCCCATGCTTATACTTTAATGGTCAACCTTTATTTTTCTCATTTGTCCTTATTTGGAATTTTTTGTCCTTTTAAACATGTTTTTGCCACTCCATGCCTCCATTTCTGCCGTTTTTAGCCCATTTTTACCACTTCTTGTAGTCACTTTTCAACCATTTTTTCCCTTTTCATCAGTTTTAGCCACCTTTATCCTGCTTTTTATTTGCATTTTATGCCCATTCAGCTGCCTTTTGCAATTAAATGCCACTATCCCCCATTTTCCCAGCTTTTTATGGCTTTTTGCCCATTTTAATCACTTTTCACTCATTTTTTGCCACTTTTTGACCTCCATAATTCAAGATTTTGCCACTTTTCACCCCCCCCCCCCCATCATTTTTGCCACTTTGGACCATTTTTGCCACCTATTACTTATTTCATTGCCACTTTTACCAATATTTGCCCTTTTTCACCTTTTTTTGGCCACTTTTCACCCATTTAAGCTACCTTTTACCATTATGTACCCTTCTTGTAACCTTTTTGCCACTTTTATCCCTTTTCACCATTTTTTCACCACTTTTAGCTCTTTTAAGCTCCCTTTTGCCGTTAAATAACACTTGTTTCCTCTCTTTTTGCCAAATTTTGCAACTTCTTTTAGCCCTTTTTATCCCATTTTTGCCCTTTTCTCCACTTTTTGCCCATTTAAGCTACCTTTTGCCATTAAATACCACTTTTTTCCTTTTTTCTGCCCTATTTTGCCACTGTTGTCTGCATTTTGCCCGTTTTAGTCACTTCTCTGTCATTTTATTGCCACTCTTTTGCCCCCTTTAACTTTTCTTATTGCTACTCTAAGCTGTTTTTGTCATTTTCACCACATAGATTGTGGCTCTTGTGAAGACATATTTCAGTGATTTAGCTCTTTTTCGAGCAGGGTTGAATAACACTGCCTCAGACTAGTTTTAGCTCCAGTATGCACACTATTACACTATTTAGTAGTTGATCAATTCAGGTCCAAATCTCAAAAAAAAAAAAAAAAAAAAAAAATCAGTATTGTGTTAGAATGGGGTTGGCTTGAAGATTATTTATCAAACAGAAGTGTGTGTGCAGGCTGAAGGCTTGGTGAGCCTCGGGCTCAGCTTTAGGACGGCTGTTATTTATACTGTATATCAACAGCATCAGTAATGCTAACTGTCATTTATATGCTGATGACACTGTCATTTACTGTCATTTTAAGCTTCATACTAAGTTAAAGTTGCAGCTTGGTTTTTATTTCAGTAATAAGACTTGATTTTTGTTCACTGCTGCCACGTTTATGCCTCTGATTGATCACAGTGATGTTTCATACAAGCATGCATCCTCTCAGTGCCTTAAACAAGTGTTACTCAACCCCGCTCAACCAAAGACCCACTGTTGAAAAATACTTTAGCAAAAGCCACGATCTAAGTGGTGAAAAGCAGCAAAAACAGCTTGAAGTAGCAATAACAATAAGGCAAAGGTGGCTAAAATGGTCCAAAAGTGGCAACAATGTGGCAAATTAAAAATGGGCAAAAAGCAGACAAGAGTGGCAAAACAGGGCAAAAAAAACATGAAACAAGTATTATTCATTGGCAAAAGGTAGCTTAAATGGGTGAAACAAAGTGAAAAGGGGCAAAAATGGGATAAAAGTAGCTAAATAAAATTGCAAAAATGGGCAAAAAATAGGAAACAAGGGGTATTTAATGGCAAAAGGTAGCTTAAATCAGCAAAAAATGGTGAAAAAGGGGCAAAAACGGTCCATAAGTGACAAAGTGTGCCAAAAAAAGTGAGAGAAAAGTGACTAAAATGGGCAAAAAGCAGTGAAGGATGGCAAAATAGGGCAAAAAAGAGGAAACAAGTGGTATTTAATGGCAAAAGGTAGCTTAAATGGGTGAAAAAATGTGAAAAAGGGCAAAAATGGGGCAATTTAGTTTGACAATTAAAGCCTTCTGTATAAGTCTGGGACACAAACTGATTAATGTGATTAAAATATGAGGTCAAGGTTTCCTTTTTCTGAGGATTTGATGGGGAATAATATTCAAATTAAGACGTAAAAGAGCCACATGTTGAGTATCACTGCCTTAAATCATCTTTGTATTCTGCATTATGTAGCTGGGTGGCCTTCATTAACAAAGATATGACGATGACTTTGTGTTTAGTTTAACAGGCTTTACTCAATCTGCTTCCCTCTACTCGTGTGATTAACAGACGGCATCACATCACCCCAATCCTCGCTTCCTCTACCGGCTCCCCGTCACTTTTAGAATTGATTTTAAGATTTTACTGATCACTTTTAAAGCTCTTATGGGTCTAGCACCAGGTTACATTTCTGAAATGCTGACCCCTGATGAGCCTTCACCCAGCCTTAGGTCCTTGGGCGGGGGGCTCCCTGGTTGTTCCAAAGTCGAGACTGAAATCTAAATCAGTCAAGCCTTTTGCTGTCAGGGCCCCTCGACTTTGGCTGAGATAAGGCTGGCAGATTCAGTGACATTTTTAAATCACCCCTTAAAACTCACTTTTACAGATTTGCTTTGATGTGACACTTCCTTTACCTTATTTTTATAATCACTCTTTTACTCATTTTGCTGTTTTTTCCCTTGATTTTTCAGTTGATGCTGATGATGCTTTCACAGCATCATCATCATCATCACTAATGACCGTCCACAGTTCCCTGTCCCCGTTACCCGCCCCATTATCCAGCAGTATAGTTACTAAAGCACGTAGAGGCTAAGATGTACCTCCACCACCCCAGAATCAACAGAAGTCATCAGAGGTGGATCACTCGTCACAGCTCTCTCTGGACCAGAATATAGGGCAGACATCCGCTGGATGAGTGAACGTGGGATCCAGCGGAGCTCCAGGATCCTCCAGAGGACATCCCTGATCCCTGAGTCAAACACAGGTCACTAGCAACCCATATCCCCGAGAGCCAGCAGTGAGGACTTGAGGCACCAGGATGCAGTCTACTGTAGACCTCTGAGGTGTAATGTCTGACTGTTTAGGCCGCTGGTGTGGGAGGAGCGGATGGATCTTGTCCACACATCTGTGACACACTGAAAATGAATTCAGCCCCCGTTTGGGTCTGGATCCACCAGGAAAGAATGAAGGGTAATGATGTGGGGATGTTGTGGCTGACAGCATGAAGGAGCTAGGGGCTGAGTCTTCTGGTGCCTTCGGTAGGACATGCAGTTGGATAAATAATCTTCACGTCAGAACCCAGAATTACCAACTGGAGCACAACCAGTCCAACTGTGGAGGCAGCAACCCCTCCCCCAGCCCTGTCCACGTTTAACGGCATTGTTGGACAAATTTAAAGGTGAAAGAGTTTTAGCTGAAACTCTGGGGCTCAGTTAGCCTTTAACCTTTAAAAACAGCATGTTCAAACCCAGACGGACGTTAAAACTGTTTAGCTTTTACCGTTTTAACATCCCTTCAACATTACTCCAGCTGCTGAAAGCCAAACAGAGAGAACAGACACATGCTGGTGTATTTAGCTGCCCTTTAAGCTTTGGCTTCTGGAAACTTCTCCCAGGGACGAAAGGTCAGACCAAAAAAAGAGAGCACAGTTTACATCGCCATGGCAACAGCCTCGCATCTACAACAAGAAGCAGGTCTTTTGTCAGCAGTGAGCGCTGCGATGATCCGCTGCTCCATAACGCTGGCCTGCAGGAGTTTATTATTTTTATTATTGCAGCAGCGGAGCACATTTCTTTCTCTTGGTTCTTTTCCAACAATGGAAACAAGAAGGTCAGTAAAAGGGTGAGATTTAATAACTCTAATAACAGCATTGTTATGCAAAGAAGCAGAGACGTAGAAGAACATTCAGGACTAAAGATGGGTGAAAAAGATCTCACAGCTGCACACTCTCACCCCCTCATTTGTTTTAAAGACATTTCTATAAAATCTGAGAACAGAGAATAAGATTATAGGAAGGAAGTGAACATAATGAGACGTAAACGGAGGGAAAATGTCACTGATTTGCTGTAGGTAGAGAGCCTTCGTCTTGTTTGGTCTCAGTGGAGT
This sequence comes from Cheilinus undulatus, assembly GCF_018320785.1. Lineage (NCBI taxonomy): Eukaryota > Metazoa > Chordata > Actinopteri > Labriformes > Labridae > Cheilinus > Cheilinus undulatus. The sequence continues at coordinate 52,991,452 of NC_054870.1, read as the reverse complement.
TGTTATCCACTCATATTATATTGCATTTTGTTTAAGCTCATTATTTGTAGCTTGCACATTAAGTAGCGCTTTGTTTTGCAGTGAAGAAGACTCCCACGAGGTTCCCACTTACAGTTTTAAAGCCCCCTCTGTTCCCTGCGAGGCTTCAGCTGAAAACTTCTCTGTTATCAGCATCACTTCTGCACTCACTGTTCCCGTTCAGTGGTGTGCACAGGGAGACACCCCCCCCCCCATGGCCCAATTGTTGAAAAACGCACACTAAAGTGTCCTCTTTGGAGCCAAAAAGACTCCAGAAGACCATTAGGACCAAGAATTACTAAGAAACATTACTGCTGCAGTGACTTTTATGTTGGGCCCTTTTTTGATCTATACTGAACCAGAACTATATCTCACAGAACCAGTCTGGATTATCTGGTGCTAATATGGTGTTAAAATGCACTAGAATACAGGAAATGGCATCTACTTCATTGAAACTGTTCTGGGGGAAGACCCCCAGACCCTCTAGGGATTTATTTATCTATTTCTGTGTTCTTCACAGTCCAACGTTAAATCTCCACAGTTCTTGTGGATGCTGATCCTGACTACAAACTAACCTGAGTAGTCTGTCTAGTTAGTCTGTTTTAAGGCTATATAATGGACCATTTGTAGAACATATAAACATGTCTAAAGTGCCCTTGAAAACACGCCAAACTTAGTGCCCTCTTTAGTGGCGAACACACAGTATGTGCCCTTTTTTTTTTCTTGCCCCTGCCCTTGAAAAAGTCTGTGCACGCCACTGTTCCCGTCATTCATTAGAGCAGGGGTTCACAACCTTTTCAGCCGGCAACACCCAAAATAAAGGCGCCAGAGACCGGGACCCCCACTGTAACTGATGGGCGAACACAGCCATGCATATTCTAGAACAAGCATGTGCAGACAAGGACGCTCTTATCAAAGAAACAAATATCTATCTATTCATTTGAGTAGTAAATAGCCTTTTAACATGAAATTAACTTTTGTTAAAACATATTTAAAATGGGGAAAAAATTGCAAAATGAGTTAATAATGGCAAAAAATGGTGGGAAAGTGTTGAAATTGGATTTTTAAAGCAGTGGTTCTCAAACTGGGGTCCGGAGACCCTGGGGGTCCACGAGCCACAGCTTGAGGGTCCACGAAATGATTAAAAATTAATTATTAAAGTAATGCCATGTCATTCAAAATCAAATGAATACATATAGGGCCCACAGCGCTATGAAACACCCATACTAAATAAACGACTGCCACAGAAGTCAGCTATGGGCCAATAAAAACTCAGATATGATTGTGAGAGATCACGTAAAGCTATCATTCCTGATGTAAATTGTAATTGGTAATTGATGTAAACTGGCAAAACTGGGATAACTGTGGTTAAAAGGGATGCAAAAAGTGGTTAATAGTGGCAATAATGAGGCAACAATAGGCAGAAAGTGGCAAGAACTGGTTAAGAAGTGACAAAATCAGGCAGAAAAAGTGGTGGAAAGGGTATAAAATTGAAACAAATGGAAAAATGTGCAAAAATTGGTGTTAAAAGTGATGAAAAAGGGTTAAAATTTGGTAGAACTGGTGTAAAGTGGTAAAAAAAAATATATAAATAGTTTTTTTTAGACATCTGGTAACACCCTCTCAGTGTCTCGCCACCCCCAATGGGGTTCCGACCCCAAGGTTGAGACCATCAAAGATATTAATAAAAACAGCAAAAACACGCTGGCGAGTGCGCCAACCTCAGAGGGTTAAACAGAACTAACTGGCTTCTTTTCAGCTGGAGGCTGGTGTGTGGACCAGTGCCGTAAAGCCGTACACAAACCAACCTCAGCTCACTGCCAAACAGAGCTGAAAGCAGAGGAGCAGGCCGCTCTGTGGAGATGAGATCAACTCTGTTCTGCCTGTTGGAATCATAATACTGTCAGATTTCACTTTAAAACGACGTTGCTTTAATGAGTGTTTTTCTCATATTTCAGTCTTCTGTGTATCATCATAAACACAGTTTAGTTTTAAAACTTGAATTCCAATGAAGAAAAAGTCATTTAATGCTCGTCGTTGTTGATCCCTTTTCATCAGAGCTGAGACAATGAGGTGTGGAGTACCAATAGAGTTAGAAATAACAGAGACAGAGAATGAAGCGACGCAGCGCCGGAGAGTAAGAATCTTATTTGTCTTCTAAATAGAAAGCCTGGCTCTCCCCGGACCCTCACTGGTGCTTAGCGATGTAAAATTGTAGTTCATTGAGATTTCAATCTCAAAATAATTTACTTGGACAAATAGAAAATGATTTGGTAAAAGTGTAGGGTGATTGCATCGTGATGTGTGTGCATGCTTTGTGTTTTCACGTGCTGCACAAACCTCCTCACAAAGCCCTAAATGAAATGCATGCTGATTTCTGAAGTGCAGGTGTAATGATTGCTGTAATCACACACCTGATGGGCTGATTTTCACGCTTTGCTCGAAGATGTTTACGTAAAAAGAAAGGGAGTATATTATCTAGGCTTTTATAAAGATATAAATCTTATTTCTTTAAACACAGCTCCAGTTTTATTCAAGTAGCGCTGCAGGAGATGTCAGCGTTGTTGGGTCATAGTAACCGTGCCTCCTCACTGTAAACATTGAACAAAAGCACAGCAGAAGCTCTGCAGAGGGAAACATGCTGATTCTCTTCAACATCCTCTCTGATATCTTCAGACTGTTAATGAGGCTGTTTTCAACATTTCACAGAGGTTTTTCAGCATTTTACAGCTTTGTGCTCCAGATTCTGCACATTTTTAGTACCAATCAGAACAATGCATATTTGGAAGTGTTTCAGATCCATGTTAACTTTTGTTATCAAAACTCTGAGAGCTGAAGAGACGATGCAGGGAAAGTTTTTAAAGTGTAACCAAGTCCACAGAAGTCGTGGATAGAGAAACATGTAGCCTGCAGATACTAGTACTGAAACAGAGATATTATCAAAGCTAGTTTTTAAAACTACACCAGAAGTAAACGTTCATCTCTGTAGGAAGGAAAACCTCGCCCTTTGGAGTCATGATTGTGTCAGATCAAGTTCATGATTTGTGATCAGGTTGCAGAACGAAGCTTGACTGAACTCCACGCCTGCTGCATTTCAAGGTTTCAAGAACCTCAGCCACGTCCAGTTGCCCCCTTGATGAAGATCGGATTGATTTTGGACAACAGATGGTAAAGTCATCTGGCCTCATGGTCCACCCTTCACATTGGTTTACCTCATGGATGACTGCTGGGCAGAAGCTCCTGTTAGTCAGGACGGACGGTCCCACTGATTTATTCTCTAAGGAGTGAAAGAGCAACAAGATCTCCGCTCCTTTTTGTCTTCGCAGTGCCAGACCATTTTGTCTTCTTACTGTGAGTTTTCAGAATAACTCATGTTTGATGTTTCAGCCTGTGATCTCTCGCCCCCACAGCCTCGTCTGCTCTGATCGCTCTCATTACCACACGGCCAGGACGCCGACAACACGGATGTGCTGTAACCTGTAGCAGTGGAAACTCTGTGTATTAGATTAGGCTTCGGTGTCAGGAGGACGGGCCGTTCCATGGTTTGACGGGCTGAAGCCTCGCAGACTCTGAGCTGCTGTTAGAGGGAAGTCTAATGAACGCTCATTTCTTCACGCCTGCTCAGCGTGTCAATAATAATGACTGTTCCTCCACGGACAGCTTCAATGTGAAACTGTAATTATCCGTCAAACTTGTTTCAAGGTCACATGGCAGCGGATTATTGTTAACAAGTCCCCAGAATCACGCTGTCGGGAGGAAAAGGAGCAGAACTCATTGAAATTATCGACTGAAGACGGATAAAAAAGACAAAGAGACACAAAGAAAGATGTTCGCCGTGCTCAGAAGAAGAAAAACATGAAGAAACTGTCAGTTACAAACACAAAGACACAAAACATCAGAAACAATTAGACAATATGAGGAGTTTAATGGCGTCTGCTCCTCTTCTGCTTTCTGCTCTGGCGTCCTTTACTGAAGAAGACAGAACGCTTTACTGGTGTTTTAAACACCATTTTAATAATGGTCTCATTAAAAGTAGAGGAGCCAACTATGACTGACCTAATTCACCAGAGGTCCAGATAGTTGGAGCTAGTAGTCTCACAGTTAGTGAAACCAGGATCACCTGAGTGATTGTAGTAAAAGCTCTATGGGAGAGTGGCAAAGAGAAAGACACTGTTGAAGAAAACTCAGATTCAATCTGGACTAGAGTTCACCAGAAGGACTGTGGGAGACTCCATGGTCAAGAGGAAGAAAGTTCTTTGGTCTGATGAGACCAGAATGGAGCTTTGAGACCATCAGACAAGACGCCAAACACTGACATCACCACAAACACACCATCCCCACTGTGGAGCACAGTGGTGGCAGCATCATGCTGTGGGGATGCTTCTCAGCAGCATCGTGCTGTGGGGATGCTTCTCAGCAGCATCGTGCTGTGGGGATGCTTCTCAGCAGCATCATGCTGTGGGGATGCTTCTCAGCAGCATCATGCTGTGGGGATGCTTCTCAGCAGCATCGTGTTGTGGGGATGCTTCTCAGCAGCATCATGCTGTGGGGATGCTTCTCAGCAGCATCGTGCTGTGGGGATGCTTCTCAGCTGCCAGCCCTGGAAGCCTTGGAAAGGTAGAAGATAAAATGAACGGGACAATCTGCTCCAGTCTGACAGAGAACTACGGCTTGGGAGAAGATTTATTTTCCAGTCAGACCATGAGCCGAAGGATCCAGAGAAAGCTGCACAGAAATGGTTTAAAGACAACAAGGAGAATGTTCTGGAGTGGCCGAGTCAAAGCCCAGACCTCAATCAAAGAGAGAACTAGTGTCTGGACTTGTAAAGAGCTGTTCACACCTGATCCCTGTAAAACCTGACAGAGCTTGAGCAGATTGGCAAAGAAGACTGGAGTTAAGTTCAAGAGTCCAGATTAGGGCTGAACGATTAGCAAAAATAATCTAATTGTGATTTTTTTCCCCCCAGTATTATGATTTAGTATGTTTTCATTATTAGGTTCCTCATCTTATGTATTTTTCAACAAATTCAAGCAATAAATAAATCAATATCATAACCTACATTCAGTCAAGTATTTGACTGCAAAATAAAGTCTACAGTGTTACTTGGCGGAGACGTCTCTGCTCTAAAGATGCTCCCTGGGTTAGTTAGCAGCATGCTGTGACTTTGCAGGGAATGCATGGATAGAAACCCGTATGTGGAAAGATACATTCATGATGATATGTATTGAAAACATTGACATTTTTTCGGAAACCCTTATCCATAGTTGTATGAATCTGAAGATGAGGTGGCAACAAGCTTCAAGCTATAAAGGAGGAGGCTGGCCAGCTGCAAATGACAAAAAAATTGTAAATAAGGGCATTAGAAATATACAGACACATTTAAAAGTTGACAATTAAAGCCAACTCTGGAAGCATGGGAAACAAACTGATTAATGTGACTTTTAATGGATAATTTCTGATGTCAGAGTTTTCCTTTATTTGAGGTTTTCTGGGGGAATAATATTTAAAATGACGACATAAAAGAGCCAAATGTGTCTCCAGAGCTAGACACTGAGTACCACTGCTGTAAGCCGTTAGAAAGAAATGACACTTGAATGTTTGTATTATGTGCATAAAATCTCTGCTGCAGAAACAATGACTGCATTAAACTGGTGTTTTGATATATTTTAAGTTAAAGAAAAACTGCAACTTCTGCAATTTGTAAATTGCAGTAGGCCATATTGTGATTTAATCTAATTTGCGATTAATTACCCATCCCTAGTATTGATTTTTGAGCCTGACTCCAAGGGGGTAGAAACTTCTTATAGGGATGGCATGCTCACATAAAGTTTAGCAGAAGGGGAAAGCTTCAGCTGATTGGTGTATTTCAGACACTGGACAGGAAACAGCTGATAGGCCAGTCTTTTTACCTGAGGAGGCGGGACATGTAGAGTTAGAATGATACCAGCAGGCTGCTATGAATATTTAAACTGTGTGAATCTCTTCAACTCTTTACAGACAGAAGAAGACTCCAGCTGGAGTTTCTCCCATCAGTGCTGAGGTGTTTCTGTGCTCTGCCTCATAAATGAAGATTAATATTCTCTCCATCATTGTTTGGATCTCCACACTTCAGAGAGTTGTGGGGAATAATTTGAATAATACCCCACAGATCATAGTACGTGCAGCACACCGTCCTGACTGAAGGATGCCTCCTTAGTTGGAATGGAAACCATGTCTGCGGTGTGATAATGAAGTTATTGACCGAGCGTTAATGAAGCCGATAACCCACACATCTGTGGATAAAGCAGCAGAGCTGCACATTTACATACTAATTTATGTATTTATGTACAAGAAAGAGCACATGTTACTCAAGTCTGAGGCTCTTCAATATTCATCACACATCCGTTCAGTATTTCCATTTTTTTCCTGCATTAACAAACAAACAAAAACAAGCACAGAGTTGGTTAAAGGTTAGCCGGCCGCTCGGAGCCGGAGGATTTTTAATGATAAAGAAGGAAACAGGAGAGGAGCACAGAGGGAGGAGCAGACAGTCAGGGAGAGACGGGGGATCATCTTTCATTCAGACCTATTTTTTCTGGGTGATCTTTAAAGTTGCTCGTCTTTTTGGATCACTGTCAGCTCTGCTCCACTTTTCTGTTCAAGAGTGAGAAAAGATTTCTATCCATGGTTACTCCAGTGAAGATGGAGCTGGCATGTGTATAATTCATGCTCTGATGTAGACCAAAGTTGATTTAAAAGTTAGTTAAAACACTTCTTTAGAAGGATTTCTGCAAATGTGCATCATCCACAGGCGAGGGGAAGACTGAAGCAGTCAGAATAATCTAGAACGTCTGCTCTGAGCTGGCCGGACATGTGAGAGCAGCAGCAGAAACGCATCCTGGGACTATTTTCTATCATTCTGTGCAAATTTACATTTTAAAATCTCAGCATGTTGGTGCATAATGGTGAGGAGATGACATGGTCACTCACTGAGTATGGTAGATCAGTGGTTCTCAAATGGTGTGGCAGGGCACACTCGTGTGCCTTGAGGCAAGTCTAGGGGAACTTGGGAACTTGTACAACCGTATGTTATTACTACGACTTTATGGCAAGTAGCCTACTGTAACCAGACCTGCCCACAGATGTGGCTGGAAAACACCCAGAGAATGGGCCCTCCCCAGTTGTGATTCATTAATGATATCAGTGTGTGTGTGTGTGTGTGTGGGTGTGTGTGTGTGTGTGTGTGTGCTGGATCAGCAGCATTGGTGCTGGCATTCTGGCTAACAGTTACCTCATTTAGAGCTGAAAACATGGAAAGCTAATTTTAGGTTGATTTTATTGGTTCTTTTGACAGCTTAAACCTTTTTGCTTCTTTTATGCACTTTTGCCATTTCTTTTTACCACTTTTGACCCATTTTTGCCACTTTTTTAAAACATTTTATGCATTTTTGCAACCCTTTTCCCACTTTTCAGCCAATCTTGCTATTGTTTGGCCATTTGTTTTTACTCCTTAATCCCTTTCAACCCCTTTTTACCACCTTTTTGACACTTTAAACCCATTTATGCCACCTTTCTGCCAATTTTTATCCACTTTTTCCTTTGCTTGACCACTTTCTTTGCCCAATTTTGCCCTTCTTTATCACTTTTAACCCATTTTACCACCTTTTTACAACATTTAACTCTTTAGGCCACTTGTAACCCATTTTTGGCACTATTTTGACACTTTTAACAAGTTTTTACCAATTTTACACATTGTTTGGCCACTTTTTTACCAATTTTCACCCATTTCTTACTTCGTTTTTCCACTTTTCGCCTAATTTTTTCATCTCTATGATGCCCCAGTTGGCTTGGCCCCAGAAAGGTCTACCCTCCTGTCCCCTCATAGGTCGCCTTGACATTATTTAAAAATTATATTTTGTATCGATTTAAATATGGTGTGCCTTGAGATTCTGGCTTAACCTTAGGTGAGCCTTTGGCAAATGAAGTTTGAAAACCACTGTGGTAGAGGAATTATACCACATTCACTCCGACGCCCACACAGCTGGAGAGCGTGAGCTCTGACTCATTCTGCCACAGCTTTTACACCGGCCATGTCTCTGCAGGGTTTGGTTGTTTCTCCTCCTAAGTCTTACCTCATAAATCATAATCTCCAGAAATACTTAGGCTTTTACTTTGAAAAGCAAACTGGAAGTCACGTGTCGCAGGCTGGATGAAACCTGTTTGAGCTCTATTCTCTTGTTGTTGTGTTGTTGTTAGTGAGGTAAATCTACTCAGTGCAGAGCCAGGTGTGTGAGGCTGATTGGCCTTGATTGTGACCAGGTGTGGGGATCCTACTTAAACTTTTGGACTGGTTCTCTCACCATCAGAGATACTGAGCACATCTCTCTGTGTTTGCTCGGGTGTGTGGGTGTGTGTGTGTGTGTGTGTGTGTGTGTGTGTGGGTGTGGGTGTGGGTGTGGGGGTGTGTGTGGGTGTGTGTGTGGTGAAAAGAATCTGCAGAAGCGATGTGTTCATCTTTCAGGGTAGTTAGAGTTACTGGTTATTCAAAGATAGCTGTGGGTCAGTGCTGAGTACCCTCACTCAGTCCTTTTAGTCCTGCTTCTGAGCCTTATGGTCTAAGTTAGTTTTCAGCTGCATGGCAGTGGTGGTTTAGTTCTTAGGGGTATTTGTGATCAGGAGACTTTAGTTTGGTTTATTTTACAGGTGCATCTCAAAAAATTAGAATATCATGAAAAAGTTCAATATTTTTTGTCACTCTTTTCTGAAAGGTAAACCCATAAATTATATAGACTTGTTACACATGGAGTGAAATATTTCAAGCCTTTATTTCTTGAAATGTTGATAATTATGGCTTACAGATAAGAAAACCCAAAATTCAGTGTTAAAAAAAATTAGAATATTACATGAGATCAATAAAAAAGTATGTTTTAAACAGAAATGTCAGGCTTCTGAAAAGTATGTTCATTTCTATGCCTTCAATACTTGGTTGGGCCTCCTTTTGCATGAATTACTGCATAAGTGCGGCGTGGCATGGAGGCGATCAGCCTGTGGCGCTGCTCAGGTGTAACAGAAGCCCAGGTTGCTTTGATAGCAGCCTTCAGGTCGTCTGCATTGTTGGGTCTGGTGTCTCTCATCTTCCATAGATTCTCTGTGGGGTTCAGGTCAGAATCAAGCACAGTAACACCATGGTCATTGAAGCAGCTTTTGGTACCTTTGCAGTGTGGGCAGGTGCCAAGTCCTGCTGGAAAATGAAATCAACATCTCTATGAAGTTTGTCAGCACAAGGAAGCAGGAAGGTCTCTAAAATGTCCTGGTAGATGGCTGCGTTGACTGTGGACTTCAGAAACCAAGCGGACCAACACCAGCAGATGCCATGGTAGCCCAGATCATCACTGACTGTGGAAACTTCACACTGGACTTCAAGCAACGTGGATTCTGTGCCTCTCCACTCTTCTGGGTCCCAGAGTCTGGAGGAGTGCATGCACGTTCATGTGTCATCATGCTCAACAACGGTGTCTGCCAGGATGCCCAGGAGATGCCGTTAGTCGTGTGTTTTACTGTCAAAGTAGTGATGAGAGCCGATGCTTCGTAGTGAATCAGAAGAGCCAGCTCGCATAGAGTGAGACCCGGCTCCCAGTTTTTTTTCTCCTTACACTGCTTAGCTCTCACAGTGCTCAGCCCCAGCTCTGGTCAGAACTTTATTTTGATTGGCCAGCATGGTGGCCATGCGCCCGATCACATGTGAGGATAAAGGATTATACCATTATTTGAAAACAGAGAGGGGGGTGTTGCTACCCGATCCGTCCCGGAAACTTGCATCTACATCCACTCTGCATTAATTCTAACCCTAACCAGTGGAGTTTAAATGCTAAACCTAACCCCAGGAAGCTAATTAATTAAAATGCACACCTGCCCCAATGGAGCTACCCCTAAATCTAACCGGGCAGATACTCACGGAGAGAAGAAATCGGATCTGCCCATCCGAGCTGAGGCTTCTGATTTTTCTGAATGCCAACCTGCACTGAGGACATTTATACTGTTTGCTTGAGTTTGTTTCTGGTTCTGTTCCGTGGATTTGTTTGCAGTTTTTTTGTTAATTTGTGCAATAAAAAAGTTTGATTGAAATATTAAACAAAAGTAACAATGGTTTTGTAACAGAATAAATGCACAAAATTAGGCAGTTATAAGGCTTCTCATAAAAACACTGAATGCAAAAGGGTTTTCAACACACAAACCGTTAGTTTTTGCGAAATTCGGGTAAAATATGGGGCTACAAAAGATTCTAAATAAAGAGCCGTTCAGGAGTTGAAAGAGCCGGCTCTTCTTTGGGAGCCGAGCCAAAAGGCCCGGCTCTCTGTAAAGAGCCGAAATTCCCATCATTATTTCAAAGATTTCACTGCAAATTCAAGCAAGAGCAGTGCAACATGCTTCATACATGGACAGACATTCAGATTCTGTGATATTTCTCCTCTGTGTGTCTAACCTGCTGTCTCTCAACACAACCAGAGGAGAGAGAGAGGAGGAGTGGGCGAGTCTGGGTGTGAAGCAGCGCAAGAAAGAGAGAGAGGAGGTGAAACCCTCGGCTCTTCGCCGTAAGAACAGAACGAAAATGTGGCTGAAGCTAAACATATTTTTGTCTTAAAACTGAGATTAAATTCAAACAGGTTCCAAAATTACCAATCTCTAAAGCCACTCAACCACTGGGTCATACATGTTTGGTGTTGTTCATGCACAACTGCTGTAAACAGCTGAAGAAATTCATGCATAAACACATCAACAACACATCAGTGAAGCCCGAAGAGCTAAAAAAGGTTAATAATGACCTCCACCAAGGAGGTCATGTGATCGGCAGCGTTTGTTAGTTAGTTTGTTTGATAGCAACATAACTCAAAAAGGTCATTGACGGATTTTGATGAAATTTTCAGGAAATGTCAGAAATGGCATAAGGAAGAACTGATTAGATTTTGTGACTGATCTGAATCACCGTCTGGATTCAGGAATTTTTTAAAGGATTCTTTACTATTGGGAGATAGGGCTAATGGTGGAGGTCTGCACTGTTACCACTTTACACCAGGAGATGGCGGACATGAGTAACTTCAATCCCAGCAGCATGTTTTTGGTGTGTTTCTATTCAAAGTTGTGGAGTTTATAGAGTTTGAAAGACGCATGCCCGGTCGAGGAGACGAGTCAGAGCATAACAGACAGAAAGACAGCGAATTGTAGCGAGAATACTCACAATGCTGGGAGGAATAGAGGAATATTCACCCTCTGACATGACTTCCAGTCGTCTGGGGAGACCATGGGACGGTCAGTGCATCTGTTGGCACCGGCAGGCAATGCTTCCACCATGACAGTCCACCAGTTGAGAAGCCAATGCTATGCCTCACTGTAATCTCAAAAAGACATTTGAACATTGCTCTCACTGTTTATAAAGCTTAACGAGGGTTGCTTTCACACCTGTGGTGCTCGTTTACATAGTTCAGAATCAGATGATAAAATCTTTCATTTTTCAAACTTAAATATCCCAGACAGAAGCTGTAAGAAAAAGTCAAAAACACACAAAACTCCCTGGCAAAGACCCTCGAGTAGATGCTTGTTACCACACTGGCAGCAGTAGTTTACTCTGGCATTGGCCGGTTCCACATGAGGAGTTTAAAAAGAGTTTTATCGGCTGCAGCTGCAATGGTGAATTCTGCAGCAGTTGCTCCTGCCCTTACAACCAGGAAAGAGAGAGTGACACTTCCTCTGAACAAAACATACAGAAAACAACATTATAACAGAAAATTACCACAAAAAAAAAAACAAAAAAAAAAACACAAAGACAGACCAACTATGCCAATGAAAGGACCCTGAATCCAGGTTCCCCTCTCTGTACAGAAACTGTAACATATAGCTGACTACCAGGTTATAAGCTTAACTAGACTTTTTCCAGATGCCATTGGAGGAGTTTATCTCCTCATCAGCTTGTCTCAGCTACCAAAGACATGACTTAGTGTCTGTTTAAAAGGTGAGAAAAAGCTCTTCATCTGCAGCAGAGAAACATGTAGAATTAGCACGAACTACAGAGGAAGGAGCAGATTTGAGGTTTAAGATCAGTTTCAGATAAAAGTATTAGGAGTGCATTAAGAGGCCCATGCTACAAAGTCAGCTTAGGACGGTCTGACGCTGTGGTTAATACTGATCCTGATCAGGTAAGACACCCACAGATGAAAAGTGGAGGTGCTGCTCTGAGTTTGTTCAGAGCTGGAGGGGAGTGAGAACTGCAGCCTCTCACACACACGGCGACACACACTCGTAGTTGAGACAGGAGAGGATGTTAACTGAATCTAACAAGAAGTCAGACGTGCAGAGGATCTGCTCCTGAAGTGGATGAAGCTCTGTAAGTGCAGCCGGCACAACAGATAATAGACGGAGGGATGTTGTAGTGCACGAACAGCAGGGTCACTTCGGCCTCGGAGTGAGTGGAGCAAACCTCACAGGAGCAAAATAACAACGCCGAGAGAGAGAGCCAGAGTGGAGGCTGATTGGAGAAAAAAATCCATCAGCTCGAAAAAGTACCAAAGTGCAAATTGTGCCAGAAAGACCAGAGGCAGAGAGTGCAGAAAGTTCTGGAAACCGCAGGCTGAGTTGGAGAAAAGTTTGGAGAGTGGTGGCTTCTCTGATTATTTTAGAGGAATACGATGTTCTCGCTGTGCCAGAGATTCAGCTGGTGGCGAGGAGGCTGTCATCGGTGTTTGGAAACAGACTCGGAGTCACATCCTGTCAGCGGAGTTTGAGCTTCTCTGCAGGGTTTGACACGCCGGGCCGCGGTGAGCCGAGCTGTGCAGGCGAAGGAGCGAGACTTTTGAGGATGCAGCAACAAATGCAAACTACTGGGTGACCTGCAACGAGTTTATGGAAGGATGGACTCTACTGAAGAATAATTATACTCAAATACAAGATCTATAGAAGACAGCGGTGCAGAGGCATCAGGGAGGCTGAGGGTAAAGATACTGAGGATTTGGTGAGTGGGATAAATGCTTCTTAATTAATGTAATTCCTAATTTGTGGTTTTAATTTTGCCATCATTTACTGTTAGTCCATGTTTCTTAGACAAGCTTATGAGAGCGAAGAAGAGTCAGAGAGTCTACCCTGCCACCCTGCCATAAATCCCGGATTGGTGAAGGCTGCAGTGATGGTTGTCCTTCTGGAACTATGCCTGAGCTCCAGACATCCAGAGATGGGACAGAGTGACCATCCTGACTGCCTTCAGCACTAACTGGCTCTACTGATTGGGGTAACAGTTGCCTTTTGAGCCCACATATCTGGTCTGGTCTGTGTCTGGTACTTCATGGTTTTTGCTCTGATTGGCCCCTAATTAATGTGACTGTCTTAAATGGTAGGGTTGAATGTCTCGCAACCAGCAGGTTGTGGTTCGATCCCCTGCTCCCACAGCTTGTAACGTGTGTGGTGGCGCAGGGTTCATTACTTGTACCATTGTTGTTCATATTGTATATAAATGATTTATGTTTGGTTTCTAAGTCACTCAAGTGTATTTTATTTACTGATGATGATCTTTTGTAGTGGGAAACATCTAAAAAACTCCCAGATACAGTAGAGAGTGAACTTCAGATACTTAAAAAATGGTTTGAAGCTAATAAATTATCCCTTCACCTTGGTAAAACAAAATGCATGATTTTTGGAAACTTCGGCTATAAGCTCAGAATAAATGATGTTGAAATTGAAACTGTGTCTGAAAATACCTTTTTAGGTGTAATGATTGAAAATAAATTAAATTGGAAATCCCATATAAACCATGTTACAACCAAAATGTCTAGATCCATTGCAATTCTGTAAAAAGCTCAAGATTTCTTAAACCAGAAATCTCTGTGCACTCTCTATTACTCACTCATTGTCCCATATATGACGGACTGTGTAGAGGTTTGGGGGAACACTTATAACACAAATACAAACTCTATTTTTCTATTACAAAAAAAGCCATACGTATTATAAGTTAAAAAAAAACCTATCGTGAACCAACCAATCCTCTATTTTTGCAGCTAAATATACTAAAATTTTCAGACTTGGTTGAATGCAATACAATACAAACAAAAACTGGACAATTACCAGAAAGTATCCAGAAGTTGTTTATAATGAGAGACAGTCACTACAATCTGAGAGGAGCATTTATTTTTCAAAAACCAAAGATACGTACAAATGTCAAATCTCATTGTCAGTCAGAGGGGTAAATTTGTGGAATTCTTCTTCTGAAATGATAAAACCATGTAGTACGTTGGTAAGGCTGAAAAGACTGAAAAAACAAGTTGGTTTTTGAAATACACCATGGAAAATGTAAGTTAATATGAATATGTTGTTATGCACAGATTGACTAATGAATGTAAACAACAACAATGCTTCTGCAATGTTCTTGCTATGCATTTATTTCTGTGATGGTTGTGTTATCTGTAAAATAAGAGGGGTAGGCGTTAATAAGCATTAGCTTCTGCCTTCACCCTTTTGGTTTGCTCAGAAATTAAGAAATTGCACCTTGATCCTGTAAATTGCTTTATTTGTGCAAGTGAACCGAAATAAATTTCTTTCATTCATTCATTCATTGACATGTGAATGAATAAATAAATCTGGCCTGAAAGGCTCGGGGAGACTCCATGGTTGAGTGGAAGAAAGTTCTTTGGTCTGAGGACGCCAAACTCTGCACATCACCACAAACACACCATCCCCACTGTGGAGCACGCTGGTGGCAGCATCATGCTGTGGGGATGCTTCTCAGCAGCATCATGCTGTAGGGATGTTTCTCAGCAGCATTATGCTGTGGGGATGCCTCTCAGCAGCCGGTCCTGGAGGGCCTGTAAAGGTAGAGGGAATAAAAAATATGAGAAAATCCTGGAGGGCAATCTTAGTCAGTCTGAGAGACCAAGGACTTACACAAGATTTATTTTCTAGTCAGACAACGAGCCAAAGCATCCAGAGAAAACTTCCCAGAAAATGTTTAAAGACGAGGAGTGGCCGAGTCAAAGCCTGCCAGATGTGGTGTGTAAATGGGTATGGATGTGTTTGAATGGTATTAGCTGGCCAAGCAGCCTCTGCCTTGAGTGTGTGAATGTGGAGTGAATGGTGTGAAAGGGTGTGAATAGTGTCATCTGTGGGGTTAAATCGCCATTTAAGCTCAAGTCCATTATTGTTCACATGCTACAAAAGAGAAATGTTTCTGTTCTTTCTTGGTGTTGTATCGGGAAATCTGAAAGGCTTCTGGGAACTTAAAGGATTATAACCACACTTTAAGTGCTTTGGATGATTTTACTTTTTAATTGGAG
This sequence comes from Cheilinus undulatus, assembly GCF_018320785.1. Classification (NCBI taxonomy): domain Eukaryota; kingdom Metazoa; phylum Chordata; class Actinopteri; order Labriformes; family Labridae; genus Cheilinus; species Cheilinus undulatus. The sequence continues at coordinate 52,976,144 of NC_054870.1, read as the reverse complement.
CTTAAATCAAACTCAGAAGGCTCATGTGGAAGCAGGTTTCAGTGGCTTTAAATGCAATAAACCTTGTTGATGCTTTTTGATGAAGAAAGAGAATCAGATATTCTTTCCCTCACAGCATGCATTTACTCCGACACAAACACAGCATGCTTAGAAAGCACTGTTCTTTAACAGTTGGGCCTCCCTTTACCCACTTCCTCTAGTTCCACTCTTCGTTTGTGTTTATTAAAACAACACACGAGACAAAATCTGGTATATCCAGCGACATCTCTCTGCAGCTCTCTAAACTTACACTCAGGCCTGCACTAAAAACAAATATTACATTTCAGCCTGCTCATGAAAGCAACTGTGCATCATCAAAACTCTGCAGGGATGTCTGCAGAGCTACGTCCACTCTGCAGCAGCCTGCTGGTGCTGAGCCAATCAAATATCATTATTGCTCATGTCACTGCACCAAAACAACATGAGCATGTGGCTCCTGGCCAGTCTGATTTTTAAAAAGAATGCATTTTCTTTCATTTGATAAAGAAATTAACACGTCTTTCCAGGAAAAGAAATACCAACATTTTAAAACTAGGCTGAGCTTGTATTTAAAAAAAAATGTTCACTGTCCTGTAAAACCTTAACATTCAGATGAAGTTGCACCGCTTCAGTCTGTTTTGAGGACCTTGCAGGAGAAACAAGATTAAACCGTGTGGGGATTTTTTTGGCATTCAATTTGTTTTTTTCTTTCAAGGCAAAAATGTTCTATTTAATGAAACTCAACTCTGCACAGATTTCTGCCTGTTTTCCTAAGAATTAAAAGAGTGTACTTCACTGACCCAGTCTTTTCAGCAACGATTTCATACTCAGCTGTTGTACAAGTTTGTTTAAAATGCACATAAATTTTAGTGTTTGTATTTTGGTCTCATTCTCTTATGAAATGTGATGTTAGATGTCTGATTTGATCTGTTTTACTGTTGCTTCTTATCTGTGCAAAGACATTTGAGACTTCAGGTATTTTGTGCATTGATCCTGATACAAATAAAGCTAAACTAAAATACAAATACTTCCCCCAAAATCATTTTAACCAGACTGTAAACAAATGCATTTCTGCTGTAAAAAAGGACATTTTGACGTCAACCTTGCAGAGCAGGCTTCAAACTGATACGCTTGTTGAATCACCAATCAGCATCATGTAAGAAGAAAAGGCTGCAGCTACAGGTGGTTTAGTTAAAGTGACTGCAAAAAAATCACAGACTGTCAATCCACATTTCTTTGCCATCCAGGTGGGAAATTAAAATGTTGCTGAAGGGGGTCAGGAGAAGAACAAGACAGGATCCTGAAGATTCTATTAATTTTCACCTCTACCTTCACAAGCCCTCCAGCTGCTGAGAAGCATCCCCACAGCATGATGCTGCTGAGAAGCATCCCCACGGCATGATGCTGCCACCATCGTGCTCCACAGTGGGGATGGTGTGTTTGTGGTGATGTCAGTGTTTGGCGTCTTGTCTGATGGTCTCAAAGCTCCATTCTGGTCTCATCAGACCAAAGAACTTTCTTCCTCTTGACCATGGAGTCTCCCACAGTCCTTCTGGTGAACTCTAGTCCAGATTGAATCTGAGTTTTCTTCAACAGTGTCTTTCTCTTTGCCACTCTCCCATAAAGCTCTGACTGGTGAAGAACCCGGCCAACAGTTGTTGTCTGCAGAGTCTCTCCATCTCAGCTGCTGAAGCTTGAACTCCTTCAGAGTAGTCATAGGCGTCTGGGTGTCCTCTCTCACTAGTCTCCTTCTTGCACGCCCACTCAGTTGATCTAGGCAGATTTACACATGTGACATATTCCTTCATTTCTTCATGAAACTCTGGGAGATGTTCAGAGACTTGGAGATGTTTTTGTTTCCATCCCCTGACTTCGACTTTTCAATAACCTTTTCTCTGCATGCTCTTTTGTCTTCATGGTGTAATGGTAGCCATGGATACTGATGAACCAGTGACTGGACCTTTATACTTCAACCACTGAGACACATTCACTGACCTCAGCTGATCCACTTAGTTTTGTCAAAAAGGCCAAATTATATTGACAATGATGGATTTATAAAAATCATAAGTTAGCCAAACAAAGATCTGTGTCTTTTCACTTCTTTGAAGCCTTTTCTAACATAAATCACATGTTTAGAGAGATTTCAGATTCTGGTCTAGTATCCAGGGCTTGAATTCACTCATAAATTTATATTTGTGAATCAACCACTACTAAATAAAAAAGCCTCCATAGATCGGACAGATGTAAGCTGTTGTAAAACCTGCTAGTCCTAAATCTGCTCATGTATTTCCCAAAGTGAAAGCTGCTCCTGAGTCTGAAAGAAGTCAGATTTACCGTCTGCATGTGAAATCAATCTGTGTTTCTATGATGTCCAGCCATGTCTCGCTGCTGTGGGAGGCCGTCTTTATGCGTAACCTCCATTCTTCAAGCGCTAATCCAAGTCAGACGCTTCCCCGAGGTTCGCTGATGACTTTACTGCTGGCTAAAATGAAAAGAAATGAGCCTGTGGGGGCAGATTGGACAAGGTCATACGCTGAGAAACACGGAGGAAACGTTGATAGAGATGCTGAGCAATAAAACACAGAACGATAGGAGAGAAATAGTTTCAGTTTCACAGATTTAACACTTCTGTGATTCCGTTTGACCTCGCTGCAACCTGAAACCACTCTTCATTTAAACGGGCACTAAAGTAAAAGAATCATAAACCTCTCTCTGTAATGTACACTCACTTGTCTCTGTATATGCAGGAGATAGATTTGCATATTTTGAAGATGTCTTTCCTCTCCAGACTCTCCGGCTGAGCCTGTAATCCTCAACATGAATCCCCGACTTCACAAGTAAATTCTGCACATGGCTGCACAATCACAACACTGATCCTCCAGTGAGCAGACCCTGGTTTCTTCAGCTTTGGTTTCAATTTAGAGAAAGAGGTAAAAGGAGGAGAGGATGTCTTGTCTATACTCTGAAGGGAAGGAGGATTAATTTAAGGAGCAGGGAGCCCGGTTTAGGAAAGTTAAGGGTTTAAGCCAGAGTTGAAACAATGCAATTTAAAAGATGTGGCAGGACCAGCTAAAACCAGCAAAAACCAAAGGCATCGCTCAGAAAGGAGCACTTTCTGGGCTCAAGAGCATGACTCGGGTGTTCTTTAGAGCGGGATTTATATTGCTGAACTTGACCCCAGAGTCTGGTTCATGTGGCCACCTTCCAGAATTCGCCTTTCCAGGAAAATGTAGCGTTAGAGGGGCGGGGTCATTCCCTACTGTAGGCTGGTGACATCACCAGCCCACATATTAGCCCCGCCCACATTAAACCCAGCCAGGAAAGAGGTGAAAACTTTCAGTCTAAATCCAGAATTCACATGTAGATCTCAGAGTTTTCACATGTTTACAGCAACCAGATTCACACATTTCTAGAGTGATCGGACATAAAGTTCAGATTCCACTTTACAGGGTCTTTAAACCAAAACCAGTTATTTCAGCTCAGTTTTCCACTTCAGCCTCTGTAACTTCTTCAGATGAACTGGTAGCTGAATCTTGTGTTACAGAGAAACATCCCGGATGAAAAATGAAGCTTTTAAAAACTTTTCAATAAGAGAGCCGGCAGTTTTTATTGGTCAATTTTTACCTGAAACTCGCTACATTACACAGAGCAACTGTACCAAACGAGCGTCATGCTCAAAGAAGCGAGGAAACCTCTGGAGAGCGGCACTATTAAATAAGCTGCTTCCAGATTCAGCCTGCAGGACAGAGAGACCTTAAAGCTCTTTAATTCCAGTATAACAATCAGCGTACTTTTCTAAAGCTTAGTTATACATCAGGGGCGCAAAACTACTGTAAATTATAATTTGATTTTGGTCAGTTACTCCATTAAAGTGATCAAGAAGTCCTGAAAACTCAAACAGCCAATAACTCTAGCAAAATCACCACAGAAAACTCAGGTTTAAGCTCAAGGGTCACCATAATGACCAGAAATTGATCAATGAAAGGGTCTCCTTCCCTATCTACAGTCCCCTTTAAGTCTGCAGATCAGGCCCTGAAATCCCAATCCCCCCAGAAAACAAAAAAGAAAACAACATCCTCCAGTTATTTCAGTTTCCCCCTTAGTGTTTCAGTTCCATTGCTAATCCAGAAGCCCCCCAAAAGTCCAAAAAATAGCCCTTCGAAACTCAAAAAAATGGAATAATCCAGCCCAAAACCAAAATCTAAAGCAATGCATATCAAAAATCCAAAAATAATCCAAATGCAGCTGACTCACCAGTCCTGGGATCGTTTTTCTATCAGTCTTACTCTTGTAGGTTCAATCTCAGTGATCTCTAATATTTATGGCCCTCTTGCTGGGCAGTGATCAGGCTCGTGTCCAGAGGAGGCATCACCATAACAACAGACCGGTCTTCAGCTATCCTTCTCTGGGAAAACCACAGTCTTTGCCCAGATCCACAGTCACATCCAGGAGTGCCAATTCCACCTCCAAACATTTCACCTCAGCCTTTAGTCGTGTTTCCATCAGGGGGTCCGGTTTGATTCAGTTTGGTTTGGTATGGTTTGGTATGCTAAACCCCAAAATAGTTTGCATTCCCACAGACACCCGTGCTCTCACTTGGTGGGCGGGGCTGTAAAGGCATGCATGTGAAGTCACAGCGCGAGTCTGCTGGGATGAGTGACAGAAACCAGTCGGAAATAAGCAGTAAACAGCTTTATTTCAGCTGAAAGTACTTTTTTTAAAAATAACTACATCTTAATGATGTTAACTGCTGTCAGTACAGATCCTCAGCTGATGGAATACGTGTACAGAGACGGTTTGAGTCGTAACACTACGTTAATATGTGAATATATCTAGTCTAGAACAGTTTATATGACAACATATGAAAGTTTAGAGCTGTACTGTGAGAATTCGCCGCATTGAAAATAAAGTAAAAGTTTAGCTGGTGTTAAAATCAAGCTAGATTAAGTCAGAAACCCGGGGTGTGTTGGTCTCGTTCTAAATTAGTCTGCAGCCTAAAGTTTTACAAACACGTTCAACAACCACAGAGCGATGTTTTCACAGGTTACCTAACGTAAGACGTAGATTAATAACTAGTTACAGAAGAGAATGAACTGTTCAAAGGCTTCGTATTCACAAAACTTAAGCATTTATTTAGTTTCTCATCCATCGCAGATGGATCAGGCTGATGTGAGCCTCCAGGTTCTGCTTTGTGTTCTTAAAATCATCCAGATAAACGTCAGGAAACTGGATTTGTGGCCAGATATCAACATCCACAGACTAGGAAACAGTTTGGATCTCCGTCGAGTCCAAATATTTCCGATTTAGGCAGATATTAGTCCATTTTTCTCCTGTTTTCCGTGTTTGAGTTGCACACTGACATGACGTCAGTGCAGCCCGTATTGTTGTGTGTGTAGCTCCACCTTTTCGGTACGGGTAGGTAAGATTGGCACCCCTACAGAAGGGTGCCGAAAAGTGGGACAGTACGGGTCGGTTTTTGGGACCCTTTCCAACTTTTGCTCTTCGGAAACTTCTTTTGGGCAATGTTGTTATTTATTCTTGACCTGATGGAGGGATGGTCTGATGAATGATTTGTTTTACTGCTGACTGCTGGGATAATGCAGATGGAGTTGCACTTTCAACCTTAGAATAACAGAGATTACATCATTATAAACCATGCAGCATTGAAAAGAATCAGGATAAAAATTCTAAATGAGGACCGATGTGTGTTATATGTTTGCTAATAAGTCTAATATTAAAAACAAACTTGTTAATTTACTGCATTAAAATCATCCAATTACAAAACTGTTCCCATGTGAGACTGGATCAATAAAAGCTGATATTTGAAAGCTTCTCCAGCCTGCAGCCATAGATTATTATAATGATAATACTCTGTGGACTTTACTCTGGAGAAAATAGAGCAATCATTTCGTGTATGTAGTAAAAATTTGAACAAAGGTGCAAAAGTTCAGGAATGATCAGAGTAGATCAGGCAGAAGCAAAGCAGCTGCTGCCAAATCTAAAACTCTGCAAACACGAGCTTTAGGGATTCAAGGCTGGCATTTTCATGCGTTTGAAACAAATACTGACCCTGATTTTACTTTCTGATTTTGAAAAGAACACAAAAGTTGCAGGCACACTTTTCAAACCAACACCCTGTGTGGGTGTTTTATGATTGTATTAGCATCAAGAATGTAAATGTGCTCCTGCAAAGTCAAAGAAAAGCTGCAGCAGTGCTTCTGCAGGAATACAAACATGAGACAATAAAATGTATGAGGTCAAACTCACAGAATGTCTGATTAACAGGAGAACAATACCTGCTCTTTATTCAGACACAGCCCTGCAGGCAGCTTCCCCTTTTAGCTTCTATTACACAGAAGAATAAAGTCACGTATGAGACGATTTAACATGATAAAGAAACACGGCCTTTACTGACATTTCTGCTCTAGATACCCACGGCTCCAGCCAACTATCTAAAGGTTTGATACAGAGAAGTTTTTCACATAAATGTCTTCATTAGACAATAACTAAACCTGTGTTCTATATGTCTGCAGTTGAGTTCTTTCATTTCCTTAAATATTTCAGCAGTTTTACCCAGCAGAGGTCCAGAATCTGAGCGTATACCAGGGAGGTTCAGGAGCGTGCTACCCTGGAAGAAGTTTTCGATTCCCCTCATCTATTCATGCATTTTTACGGCTTTTTCATGTAGACATGAGAGATTTACTTCTGACATTCACACCCTTCATTTCCTGTATCCTGATCTATATTTACTCTACAAATGAAAAAGTTAACTGGGAGTTTTAGTGCAAAATGTCCCAGTTTCACCGCAACTGGTGTCAGTAGCTGGGTTCCCATTACATTTGGAAATGCGCAAAATTGGAATAGCGCAATAAAAGAAATGGTAATGGAAACACCTGGATTTCTAATAAACCCTAAAATACCGCTAAAAAGTTTTTACGCTTTAATGAGGAGGTTTTTCAGGCGTTTCAATATAGAAATATATCGCAAAAATGTAATGGAAATGCTTTTTCCGCTTTTACAGGTCACAGGAAGTGACATACGGTGTCACATGACCAGTCACTCCCAGACAACATGGCGAGGTACGTGTAGACAGAAGAAGAGACGAGACTTTCCTTATCATCATACTTCTACCCTTATACGTGGCTTTTTCCATACATATGGACTTTACCTCTGAACTATCATCCGTTGCCTTCGCCTTTTGTTCAAAATTATCAAGGCAGCCGCCGTAGATGTAACTAAAACCGTACCAACACGTCACAGGTTTTGAGCGTCAAGCTTTCCTGCAGGGGATTCACGCGAGATGAGATTTTACGGGAATTGCAAGGCCTATGCCAACAAACTCTCTTCAATGGAAAAGCATTCAAAGCCAAATTGTACTTAATCGAAATTTAAGAAATATCGCTTTTATTTTGTGAAAAACTGTAATGGAAACCCAGCTCCTGAGGGCAGACCAGATGACCCCCAATACCCCCTATAACAGACAGATCCTGAGGAGGACTAATGCTATTCTGGATTGTCCTAATCATCCACTTCAGAGCCAGTTTGAGCCTTTGCCCTCAGGCCGTCGTTTTAGGACTCCTATGAAGAGGACTAAAAGACTTCAGGTCTTATTTATTCCCAGTGCAAGTAGCCCTTAGGTTGCTTTTGTTCTTCTTGCACTTTTATTGCTCATTTGCACATCCACACATTGCACTTTTTGCATTACTTTGTAGTAATTTTCCATTTTTGGTATGAGCTCAGACTGAACTTTTGGTAGTGATTTTGTGTATGTGTATGGTGTTTCTTATGTTGTGTTGTTTTTTTATTATTACCACTTTCCCACTAAAATTAGCGTGTAAAAGCGGGTTTTTTAAATGCGGGTAAACACGCTAACAATCGGCAAGTGACTCCTTTCCCATTGCCAGCCGACGAGCTGCGTGGCTGTTTTTTTTTCCTCCGGTGCATCAAGCTGATGTCATCATGTTGATGACATCATCATATACGCGCCGAAACACAGCTCGGTAAACAATGGAAAGGAGCATGAAAGCCATGGACACGGTGGTCAACTGTTTTCCGTACGTTGTACTGTTATCCCTTTTTCGAAATAGACAAACTCAGCACAGACTGAACGACATTCGAGCGCTGATGATATGAAGGCAGATGGAATTTGTTGCTGAGATGGCCTCGGCGAGCGAACAAAGCCTCGCTCACTCAACATTTTAGCTATGTTGTTGTATATAGTTGTGTCTCGCACGGTCCCTGTGACCTGGCGCCGACTCTCCTCTTCTCCACGGATCAGCTGAAGCTCTCTGATCTCGCTGCCTTGCCAGTGCCGTGCCATCTTGCAGATATAAATCTCACATGCTGAGTCCAAAAAACAACAATGCTTGTCCCTCAGCTGCCGGCGTCCTTTTGTTGCCCCAGGTTACGGGCGCAATATCATGGCGTAGGCACGTTACACCAAAGCCATCCCGCGTTCGCCTGGGTGTGACGTTCCCATTGAAGCCGATAAAAACCCGAGTCCATTTCAGGGTCACTCGACGCGGGTCTGAATGCCAATTAGAGTCTTTCCCATTTCTAACAGGAGCCGATTGTTAGCGTGTTTAAACGGGTTTTTCGGCCAGTGGGAAAGGGGTATATGTCTGGCTTTTAGGCTTTTAATTGGCTCTTATTCTCACTGCTGTTGTCGTCCTTGTATACCCTGTCTTTTGTGTGCACCTGTGCAAAGATTCTGATTCCAAATAAAACAAGACTTTAGGAGTTTTAATGTGCAATAAAATTCTGCTTCCTTAAAAGGTCCCAGTGCTCAGTTCCTTCTCTCCACTGTTGACTTCTAGAAAAATCTGCAGAGTGGCTCCACAATAGATCCACTATTTCTTAACTCTTTATGACCTACCATAGATCAAGTCTGCCAGAGCATACCTTTACATTTTTACATGCTGTAGGGCCATTTTTGGGAGTATTTGAATAATTGCTTAATTGCAGATTTTAATTTTGACCCAAATTAAATTGTAATTAATTTAAATTGCTCAAAAGTGCAAAAAACAACAAGAAAAAATGAAAAGTATTGTTTTTTCTCCATATTTTCCTGAATACAGAGATGTCACAGCTCTATCTCTCAAAACTGTGATTGTTAAAAGTTGCACAGGATCTTTTCAACCCACAAAAACATTACTTTGAGTATGTTCATAACTTCATTTTTGAAATACACTCATCTTTATGAACTGTGGAAAAAGCGAAAATAAAAAGAAATTGTGCCCAATTTGCAAAAAAGACAAGATTGTTTTTTAAAAATAGAGTACAGTAGTGAAATCTAATCTCTAAGGTGCCAGATACTTTAGAGCATACATGTGATTGCAGTAGAGCATGTTGAAACAATAAGTGTGACTAGATACCTGCAAGAAAACAACACTTCTATAGCCTGAATTATATTAAATTTTTTTTGATGTGTGCGCTTTATATTACATTACTGCAAAAGAAGGACGGACATTTCTAGAAGGAAACAGAACTCTGGAACACACTGAATGTGTGATATGTTAGTGTTACTCCTCTGGTTTAACATGCAAAAAGAATTATTGCTCTCATTTGGGTACAATTCTCCCCACGGTTAAAGACGGATACGCAAATGGGAGCGCCAGCACTGCCGTAGGTTTTAAAGGGTTAAAAAAACAGATAACATAAATAGACTTTTTTATTCTAATCCTCATGATTACGGCTCACAACAATAAAAATCCACCATCTCAAAGTCTTAGATTATTACACAACACAAGTGGAGCTCCTTTTGCATGAATCACTGCATCTCTGCTCGTGTTGTGGAGCCGATCAGTCCGTGGTCCTGCTGGGGGGTTATGGAGCCCAGGTCTGATAGCAGCCTTCAGCTGATCTGGATTGTTGAGTCGGGTCTCTCATCTTTCAGAGATCCTCTATGGGGTTCAGGTCAGAGCCAAACCCAGTAACACCAAGGTCAGTAAACCAGTTTCTGGTAGTTCTGGTTTCACTGTGAAAATAAAATCAGGATCTCCATAAAGCTTCATGAAGGGCTCTAAAACCTCCTGGTAGACAGCTGACAGCGCAGACTCTGGACTTGATAAAAACCAGTGGACCAACATGGACCCCAAACCATCACTGACTGTGGAGACTGGAAACACTGGACTTCAAGACATGAAGGATTCTGGACCTCTTCGATCCTCCTCCATACTCTGGGTCCTGAAATTACAAATGAAATGATAAAACTACTTTTATCTGAAACCTGATCACCGTTCTAACGCCTTGGTAGTTCTTAAAGAACATTTTCTAGTGAGCCTGGAACTTTGCTGACTTTCAGAGTGTCTAAGATTAAATCTCACAGTAACTCTGATATTGGGCGTCTTTTTGACCATTTGTGGTCCCTTTTTAGATCGTTCCTGCAGCCAGTAGGTTAACCTACCACCATATTGTCTGTTTGTATCCCAGAATGCATTGTGACTGGACTGGTACAACCAGTGGCAGTTCTGTCATCACATCATGCTTTGCAGAACAGAGCATGTGCACAGACTTATAAACTGCAGAAGAGAGCCTGAGTGACTCAGAATAGAGAGAAAGAGACACAGAGAGGCCGTGACGTGTCTCTCAGTGTCTCTGCAGACAGGAAGTGCTTTAAACAAGGACTCAAATCCCCAAAAGGGAAAATAAATATGTGAATATTTTGAAGGCTTTTAGTCACAGAATGATTATAGTTTAATTCAGTGGTCTCAAAGAGATGGAAGAACAAATTTGTGCAAAAAAACAGTAAGTTTTCAAGTGTCCTAAAATTCAAGCAGCCATGAAATTGGTGCACAAATGTGTTATTGCCTGCTGCCTTTTTAAAGATTAGATCTCTTTGGCAGCTTTGTCAGGAAAACACTCATTAGGAATGAATGTATTATTGTGTATGTATGTGATATTTCAGGGTTTTTAATTTGTATGGAAAAAATTCAAAGTTCTGTTTTCACTTTGTCATGATGTGGTAGTGAGTGTGGAGTAAAGAGAATAAAAAATCATTTCTCCAACTGTAGCATCAGGCTACAACGTAATAAAACAGACTAAACTTAACAGGGTCTGAATCCTTCCCAAATGCACTGTACATGAAATGTAGAAAACCCATCAGCTCTGCAAAGTCAACTTCTGATTAGTCTTTAAAACAGCTTATACTACAGAGAAGAAGAGAGAGCACGTTTCTGCCTGGTGCAAAGAGGAAGAGAGAGACAAACTACCTGTGAGGTGTGTGAACAACACTGCGTTAAACGCTAAGTGCACTTTTTTTTTCAAACATTTAGAGGGACATGCTCTGCTGAGAAAAAAAGCTTGGCCTCAGCTGCTTCTTCTGATGTGGTTTTTAATCACGTGGCAGTAAAACTGTAAAAATAGGAACATTTGTCGAGGGTTTGATAGTATAAAAAACGCAAACTGCCAATACAAGCCCACTAAAACCGACAGACCTGTCCCTGTAATGACTCTGCACATTTTTCCCTCCATGTGTTTAAAGTAAAGAACTTCCTGGTAATTGCTTTCTCAGTTTGAACCAAACGTCTGGTCATTGAAGATTCGGCCTGCTCACAGACCATCTGCTGCTCCGTGAAAAAGCTTCAGACTCAACTGGCCGGTGTAACAATGAGGTGACACGCAGGAATTACCTGCTCTTACTGACCGAGCGTGACTGAGGCCATTATCAGCTGGGCCCGCTCTGTCTGAGGAGCCGTCCAGGTTATTATCTGCTGCTGGAGCTCCAGCGTCTGGCTGGAGGGAGAAAGGAGTGTCAGACTGCAGGAGAAGAGAGAGGAGGACAGCTGCTTTCACACTTCCAACAGATCCGTGACCGGGGGAAAAATTGTTGCAGTCTCAGCTACATGAGGCATGCAGCTAGATTCATTTTCTCCAGAGAACCCACAGATTTACCCGCCTGTAACAGGAAGTGGCTTAAATGGAAAGTTTGAAAACACCCAGAGGTCCATTAAGGAGGATGGTGGGTACGGGAGACTTCTGCAGGACGAGGAAAGGAAAAATAAAAGATAGAAATGTTTAGGTTCTTCCTGTTTCCCTTCAAGTGTGAGGAACTTCAATCTCCACCCTCTTCATGGACACTTCTGATTCTCAACATGGGGGTCAGGGCCCCCTTGGGCAGGGGTGTCCAAACTATGGACACAGGGCTGACATTTAGAGGCAGACAACCATGCACACTTGCACTCACACCTACGGACAATTTAGAGTCACTGGTTGACCTAACAGGCATGTTTTTGGTGATGCATGCACGGAGAAAACATGCAAACTCTGCACTTTACACCAATTTTGCCAAATTTAAATTTGTTTCCATCTCTAATTTTGCCAATCTTAACATATTTTTGCCATTTAAAACCCATATTAGTTGATTTTAAACCCTTTCCACCACTTTTTTCTGCCTAGTTCTGCCACTTCTAACCAATTCTTGCCACATTTCTGCTTATTGTTGCCACTTTACCCATTATTACCACTATTAACCATTTTTACCCATTTTTGCCCATTTTAACAACATTTCATTATTTCTTATGCCCATTTTTGCCATTTTTTCTGTCGTAGTTAACCCATTTTTTCCAGTCGAAACCAATTTTTCTTCCCATTTCATCAAATTTCCAATCATTTTTGTGCACTTTCAACCCATTTTGGCCACTTTTTAAATGCCTTTTACCACTTTTTAGCCTTTTTTTTTTTTACCCCTTTAACCCAATTTTGCCATTTTTGCTAACTCTTGCCACTTATATCTAATTTTATCCAGTTTAACCCATTTCTACTACTTTCAGAATCCTATTTAACCCTTTTTAATTCTTTTTTAAGAAAAAGGAATTACATTTTTAAGAAGGCTATTTACTACGACACAAAAGAGTTTTGAAAATAGTTATTTCATAAGAGTTGCTATCATTCAGGCTGAATAAAAAATATGGCTATCACAGCTTAAAGGAGACATATTTTACCCTTTTAAGACAAGTTTATATCAGTCTCAGAGATCCCCAAAACATGCCTGTGAAGTTTATTGCTGAAAAAACTTTCCAGTATTTGTTTTTTCATGTCTATAAAACCCTCCGTTTCAGCCCTGCCAGAACGAGCTGTTTCTGTGTCTGTGGCTTTAAATCTTACTGAGCTATCTGACTCCGCCCCTGACCACACCCCTCCCAGGAAACGGATGTGGCTTAATGGGTGTGGCTCTACTGATCCTCCTCTCAGCTGTGAGCTGAGAGGAGGATCAGGAGAGGAGGGTGAAAGTCCCCCCCGGCCCCCTTAAGGGCGGCCTTCTAAATATGCATGGCTGTGTCGAACCTCCTTCAGGTACAGTGGGGGTCCCCGGTCTCTGGCATCTTTACTTTGGGGGTGGTGAAAGGGTCGAGAACCCCTGATCTAGTGAGCCAACATGGTGGAGACCAAAGTGTTACATCTGAGGCTTCAGAGGGCCATCAACGAACCAATCAGAGACATCAAAGTGTCTTCATCCATTATTAAAGCCTTCAGCTGGGACCTCACTCACTCCTCCTGCTGCTGGATGTGAAGTTTATAAAAGAATTACTCATTCCAGTCAAACAGAGGCCAGGCATCATGACTTGTTTCCCACTAAACTGAACAGACGTGTCTTTTATTAACACTCATCCCTCTTTCATTAAAACACCTCCTTCAGTGCCGGGGAGTAAAGCCAGTTGTTCCCCTCAGAAGTCAGACATGAAGTGTCTGAATGACAATAATTATACAGCATTTCTGCGCTCGGCCTGCCAAAATTAATCCGTGCTCTTACAAGACTTTAAATGCCGAGTCAGATTAAGGCCAGACAAATCTCTGCAGACGGGAGTGAAAATTGACTCCATTCACCGGCGATAAATGTAAAGAGGTAAGTAGTGCATGGGAGTACATCCAATTTGGCGTAACTTGTGGCTTTTTGCAGCATTCTCTTCTAAAGCAGCTCTCCTTTTCACCCCAAAAATGGAGAATTACTTTTTTTGATTTATATTGCAGGGATTATTGTTCCCACTGAGATCTGCACCTAAGAATTATTGAAACTGCATATATTTGACTCATGAATAAGCAATGAGACCAAAACATAAACATCAGCAATAAACAAGAGGAGGGTCATTAATCAAGGAGCCAATCAGATCACTGTGACCTGAATGCATGCTGAGCATTTTTGTTAAAAATGGCGTTTTCACAAAGAGCGGCGTTCTTGTCAGCTGTGCACGATGGAGATTACATGTTCAACTGTTCTACAGCCGCCATACAGCGGGGTCGAAGGGGACGTGGTGCCACCTTCCCTCAGAGCGAAGGTGTCAGCCGCCATGGAATCAATTTCAACAGCGGCGGTTCAGGTCCATCTACATTTTTCATTTCATTTAGACTCATTACCAGGAAATAGCCAGGGGCCGAGGCAATTTATGCAGCCATGATATAAGGCCTCAAAATCATTTCATGTCACACTATTTTAGCTCTGGATTGATGTCATCAGCAATCAGGAGGAAGAGAGAAACCTTTAAGAACGTCACGCACGCCAGGGATCATGATCACGTCACAGAATGTGGACTGAAAGGCTGGATCTCTTTTCTTACATTCTGACATGTGCAATGATTTTAAATAAGGCGGTTTAAATTTCACATTACCACAGCATGGGATAAATATTCACCTCTATCTGGATTGGGGTTAATTCTGGCTGCTCAAACTATGAGAAATAAATGTTAGACAACTGCCAGTTTCTGAGGAAGACCAGACTTAGACCAGCTAAAAACACATATTTGGTGGTAAAATCTTGTGTAGGTCAGAGAGACGAATGTAATTCTCTTTACATTCAAGATCCATGATAAGAGAGAGCACAAGCTGTTAGGTAGGGTGGCTGCAGCTCTTCTGCCTCTCAGCTGAATAAAAGCAGGGCTGTGAGGTTTGGCAGGTGCTTAGAGGGATTTTCACCAAAGTCAGTAAGAGAATCAAAGTTCTGGTTAAAATGTAGACTAAACTAGAGTGAATAGTAGGGATGTGACGAGACTCTTATCTCACTAGATGAGATTTTACATGTTTTTAAAATTTTGAGCTTTGAAGAGAGACTGGCAGACGAGGTACGAAAGTACCCCTGTATGACACGTCAAAGAGAGAGTACCGGGACTACCAAAAAACTGTCAATAGTTCACGTCCTTCACCAACATGGCGTACTCCCCTCCCTCGTCTCTTGTGGCATTTAATGGCCGTACGTACCGCCGTCTCTTAATTTTATTGCTTTGCAAGGCCGGCAGGCAGAGCAGCTCCTCTTCCTCGTCATCAGTGTAGGACGCCATGACAGACAAAATGTAAACAACACACAAGGATTGTGGGAAATGTAGGATTTCACAGAAATTTCACAGGAAACTAGTACACAGCGGTGCGCTCGACTATGGAAGCGCTGATGACTGCGGACATTCTGCGTGGAGTCTGCTCCGCTCACAGTACGCTCCAGTATGTTCAGGCCTGTAGTGTTAAAATAGGAGCTGCTATTATGACGAAAACAACATAAAAATGTTAATATATCTAAAGAATGAATAATGTTATAGTTCTGATCAGGGCTAAAGCTGATTAAAAGGTTTAAGCTTTGAAAGTGGAAAAAAAAAAATTTCTGATATGAATTTTGTAGCACTTTTTCTGAAGGGACCTGTTTGGGTGAGTTTTTCTGTCGGTTAAAATGCATAAACAAACATTCCTCATCAGGATAGACGGGGTTAACATGGAGGACCGATGCAGACTCTGCTGTGAAGAGCATGTGTCAGATATCTTCAAACACGAGCGTCATCGTGATGCCGAGAACAGCGCTGCTGCGGTGATTGTTGCTGGTCGAGCCTGACAGTGACGGAATCACCGTAAAGCAGAAAGAAGTTTGCAGAACAAACAGAAAAAGTGCAGCTTGTTTTTTCTCTGTGGAGTGAAAAATAAGAGTGCGAGCTCAGATTCCTGCAGAGTTCCCGTCGACAGCCCCTTATCGAGATGAAAGCGGGAGGTAAAGTGGTCTCATCTTTGATCTCGCTCTGGGACGGCCTGGTAGAAAGCTGCTAACGCTAGCCTCAGGTGAGAGAGGAGCGGGAAACGTGCAGCACAGTAACGAGCTTGTTTACCGACTTGTTCTTGTAGACTGTTGCTCCCAGACTTTTATGTTGTCAGCTTGAATGATGATGATGATGAAAGAACATGACATGTCGTTTTGGGAGATCAACAGAGAGGTGTTCTTCATCAGAAAGCCGAGCCTTACAGCAAGACGATGTAACTTTAAAAAATACACGCTGATCTACGGGGAGAGGAAACGAAACCATGACACAGAAACGTCAGTTTGAGGCACTTAGAGGTTGGATTTATGAACTGTCGACACTTATTTAAGAATCTCCCATCTGTGTTAGATATTTCATAATAGAGTTCTTACAGTGTCCTTGGTTGTCTTCCACTTTTATTGATTTTATAAATCAATCATGGTCAATATAATTGTCATTTTTAAATAAAATTACTCTCTTTAATGCCTAAATGACAACAGCTTTCTACAAACTTATGATAATTTATTAATAATGTACTGTGAAATAAGTGAGTGCACAAATATACCCTCTTCTAGTCAGTATTTAGTAGAGTCACCTTTGGCTGCAGTCACAGCCCTGAGTCTGTGTGGAGTCCAGACACTATTTCTCTCTAGGACTGAGGTCTGGGCTTTGACCCGGCCACTCCAGAACATTCCCCCTGTTGTCTTCAAACCATTTCTGTGTAGCTTCTCTGGATGCTTCGGCTCATTGTCTTACTGGAAAAAAAAATCTCCCAAGCTGTAGTTCTGTGTCAGACTCAGTAAGACTGTCCTCCAAGATTCATTTTCCCCTCTACCTTTACAAGCCTTAAGGGTCGGCGGCTGAGAAGGATCCCCACAGCATGATGCTGCTGAGAAGCATCCCCACAGCATGATGCTGCTGAGAAGCATCCCCACAGCATGATGCTGCCACCACCGTGCTCCAGTGAGGATGGTGTGTTTGTGGTGATGTAAGACGCTGTGTTTCCATTACCCTTAGAAATGCGCAAATTCTAAATAGTGCAATAAAAAAATGGTAATGGAAACACCTGAATTTCAAAATAACCTCTCAAATATCATGCTCTCATGAGGAGGTTTTTCAGATGTTTAGAAATATTTTGTAAAAGTGTAATTGGACACACCTTGTCCGTATTTGCATGTCACATGACCAGTTCAGTCTGAGACAACATGGCGCGGTACGTGTGGACAGAAGAGAAGAGACTTTTCTTTCTACATCATAATTAAACCCTTATACGTGTGTTTTCCCATGCATACAGAGTTTTCCTCTGAGCTGTCATCCTTTGCCCTCATCTTTTGTTCAAAATGATCAAAGCAGCCGCTGCAGACAGAATCACAACCGCACCAACACGCAGCAGGTTTAGAGCGTCCAGCTTCCTTGCAGCAGAGTCTGGTGAGATGAGATTTTAGGAGAATTCTGAGGCCCAAAACTGTGAGGAAGATTATTCTGGTCGTTCACTGAGTGTGTATCAGTCAGTGCGGTGTCAGGTGTGTGGAGCTGATAGGGGCCAGGTGTGGCGATCTCATATACTCCTGGGTGGCAGCACTCTGTGCTGACTCATCATGTCACCACCAGAGACAGTGAGGACGTCTGCTCGTGTTTTCCTGTGAGTTTGCAAAGCTTTTGAGAGTCTTTTCTGCGTAGTTGTTGTTGATATTATTACTAGCTGTTTCAAGACAGCTGTGTGCCAGTTCTGAGTGTCTTTACTCAGTATTTTTTTCTCTTTTTATACCATCCTTGTGGCTTTTGTGTTTTAGGAGAGTTTCTCCCTACAAGTTCTAGTTTATGGTCAGCTGCATGGCAGCGGTGGATTAGTCTCTGGGTTTTTTTTTTTCAGTTATTGCATATAAACATTTAGCTTTGTTTTCAATCCCCTTCCCCATTTATCGCTCGTGATTTTAGTGGTTATCCTGTTAGGATAACTTTCAAAATTTAAGACATATGGCTGTTTTTTGTAAACAAATCTAATGGAAGCCCAGCTGGTGTTTGGCGTCTTTTCTGATGGTCTCAAAGCTCCATTATGGTCTCATCAGACCAAAGAACTTTCTTCCTCTCGACCATGGAGTCTCCCACAGTCCTTTTGGTGAACTCTAGTCCAGATGGAATCTGAGAAATTAGAGGAAACTGTGACATTTCAATGTCAGTGTGTTTCAGTTTGTTTTAATTTTTTTATCAATTTGCAAACATTTCTAAAATTCTGTTCTTACTTTTTCATGAATGGGTACCAAGTGTAGACCAGGGGTGTCAAACTGAAGGCCCATGGGCCAAATCCAGCCTGTGGTACAGTTACACAAGGTCATATCCTATTCTTATTATAACTGGCCCTAAAATATGAGGTCTGCAGATTTCCTCCAGTATAAAAATGTGAAAGGTTGAAAGTTAGGTTAAATGTGGACCCTGTTAGGCCCTCAGGTCAGACCTTAATTCAGAATCCGGACCCTTCTGTGATCGAGTTTGACACCCCAGGTGTAGATTAATGAGGATAACAATGAATTTATTTGATTAAAGGGGTCTGAATACTTTCCCTATAAACCCCCTACATCAAGGATCATCAACTGGCGGTCTGAGGGCCACATCAGGCCCCCCACGGCTTTTTATCTGGTCCCCAGAAGTTTAATAAATCCAGAAAATATGAGGGGAAAAAAAATGTTCTGCTATTTACTTTTTTAAAATAAGCACAGCTATTAAAAAAGCCCAAAACCAGTTGAGATTGGAGCCATTTTCTCAGGTATGACTCAATGTTTGATGTTTACATAAATCCAAGTATCAGCTATTATGTTAGGATTTCTGATTGACACATACGAGACAAACATGACAATAATTAGACCAAAATGTTCATATTTGTTCCTCTGAAAGTCCAGCCCACAGAGCTGGCTCGTGTACAAATATAGTTGATGACCCCCAGTCCTACAGGCGTGCATGCTGGTGTTGTCCTGCCTTAACCCGGTCTGTTATGGTTGTATAAAAACTGAACCCAGTCCTACAGGCGTGCATGCTGGTGTTGTCCTGCCTTAACCCGGTCTGTTATGGTTGTATAAAAACTGAACCCAGCCCTACAAGCAGGGATGCTGGTGTTGTCCTGCCTTGACTGGATCTGTTATGGTTTCATAAAGCCTGCAGCCACTGGGGCGTTCTCTGGGTCTGGGTCCATGACTGTAGTCGGCCTCCACGTACACCAGCAGCAGGAGCAGCAGACCTCATTACGTTCACACTGAGACATCCTGATTGTGGAGCATGTTTGGTTACTCAATGAAGGCAGAGCATAATTTCCTCTGATGAGATTTGTCAAACAATCATAGAGAGGAGCTGGGTGAATGCTGGGTGTTAATTTGAAGAAGTGAATGAGTGTGATCTGGTTGAACTGCACCTGTGCTGCTTAATAAAACTGAAGAGCGGCTGATGAGGAGGAAGGACGCAGACGACGGCTGAAAGCAAACCAGAGAGAAACATTTATAACTATTTACTGTGAAGGCATTCCCTTCTTTAAAAATTCAAAAAGCTTAAATGAAGAGCATCAAAAGATGTGAGAGGATATGACTGGATTTCCGTTTGGTGTTTAAGAGAGGGCAATAAAACGCTAGAACATTAAATACAGCACGTTAAACGGCGCCGCTGCTCTCGTCCAACACTTAGAGGATTAGCAGATGGTGAGAAAGTGCTAAAAGCCACTCTGAAGTCATGTGATTTAGGTTTGCTTAATGCACATTTACACTTGGCAGGAGGAGTTCTGCAGAGCAGAGGTGGGCCCATTATATATAATAAGATTTTGACTCCAAGTTTTCAGTCGCTTTATCACTTTTCACCCAGCGTGGTGGGGTTATCTCCACTGGTTAAAATGGGAAAGTCCTGCATGGAAAAAACATGTTCTTAGACTGCTAAGAGAGATGCATTTATTTTATTCCCACTGCCAGAGGAGCTGACTGTACAGTGCTTTCAATTAGACCAGGGGACCCCAAAAATAAAGCTGCCAGAGACCGTGGACCCCCACTGGACCTGAAGGTGGTTGAACACAGCCATGCACAATCAAGAATAGTCATGTGGAGACACGGCTGTCTATAACGGGGAAAAAGGGGAGAGCTTTCTGGGGCCAAGCCAAACTGGGGGTCCATGGAGGTCAACAAAGTCATGGTCCATTGTAAAGTTAAGCTGTGGTATCTATATTTTATATTTAACCTGAAAAATAACCACTCATCAATGAAACAAGTCTCTTTTTTAAACTATTAGTGGTGTATATAGCCTTCTTAAAAATGTAAATCTGTTTTGTTAAAAAAAAAAAAAAAATTGAAATGGGTTAAAAATTGAAAAAAGGTTAATAAGGTGGTGAAGCTGGTTCTTAAAAGTAGCAGAAATGGGTTAGACATTGCAAAAAATATATATTAATGAATGGCAAAAAATAACTGACAAAAGGCAAAATGGATTATAGTTCCAAAAATGGGCATAAATAGTGGTAAAGTGGAATTAAAGAGTGGCTGAAAAAGCTTTAAATTGCAACAATGGGTGGAAATCTGGTGAAATGGGAAGAAAAATTAAAATAAACGTTAAAAAAATCGTTGTGTTTATTTGAATATGAAGCCATGACGTCCATAGCTCATATTTACTAGTATTAAAAAATATTTTCCCCATGTTTACCATGTAGAGCAGTGATACTCAACGTGTGACTCTTTAACGTCTTAATTTGAAATATTTTTCCCCCAGAAAACCTTAGAAAAGGGAAACTTTGACCTCAGAAATGATCCACTGTAGGTCACAGTAATCTGTTTGTTTCCCAGACTTAAAGGCTTTTATTGTCAAACTAGTTCTTCCCATTTATCCCATTTTTGCCCTTTTCACAATTTTTTCACCACTTTTTTCCCACTTAACCTACCTTTTGCCATTAAAACCCACTTGTTTCCTCTTTTTGCCCTATTTTGCCACTCACGACTGCTTTTTGTCAACTTCAGTCACTTTCTGCCAGGTTTTTGCCACCTTTAACTTACTTTTTTGCTACTCCAAGCCATTTTCGCCACTTTGCACCACTTAGTGGCTCTTGCAAAGGTATTCTTGGCTCTTCAGTTAAGCAGGGTTGAGTAATACTGATTTAGATATTTAAGTTTGACCTGCATTGACCGATGTGGCCCTCCCAGTGCTGAAGTCAAACTGCATGTTTATCAGAATTTCTCTTTTTTATCAATAATGAAGAAAATGTAAAAACACTCACTGTCGTCTAAGTCCAGCAGTGTCTCAAAGTCTATTTCCATCTCGTTGCCGTCACTTCTCATGTAACCACGACAACAGGAACAGGACCCGTGGCAGATAAAGGATGCACAAACCTGTGCAGATGGAGGATTTATGAACAAAGGAGGGTTTCAGCTGACAGGATTTGTGTGGATGCAGGTAGAGGTGACATGGTTTTAGAGGAGCAGGGAGGTAACAGGCTTGAAGGAGCAGAGCGACACTGAAACAGTGACAGACTGGCAGAGCTACAAAGGATCAGCCCTGATATATATGCCGTGTGACTAATGTGCTGCAGGCGGGTGGGACGCCCAGGTGAGGGGGACGAGATGATGACAGCTTCTTTCACAAACAATGTGACCGTGAGACCGTTTGGGGTCTGTGTGCAGATTTTTGGAGCTGACAGCATCCATGACCTCAATTTCAGAGCCAAAAGTTCTCACAGCACCTGGGATCCCTGGAGTAGAGTCTGTTAGTTCTGCTTTAAATCCCTCGGTACGTTTCCTGTTTAATTTATCTTCAGAGTTTTCACAAAGAATTTAAAAATATATCCACGCCTCAGCAGCAGCTCTAGACCTGGACATTTTCTCCTGTGCAAATAGACAAGCATGAACCGTTTTATTCTCTGCCACTGTCCTTCACATTCATTTTTTAACCTCCAACATCCTCTTGATTCTGATTGGTTGGTGCCGCCCTGGTTTGCCAGGGATGAACTGAAGTTCTGCATTCATGCCGCTCTTATGTCAGACCAGGTCAGAGACAATTTCAAACGAGATTTCACAGAATCTCTCTTCAGAATAAGAACAAACATGGGTGACTACTGATGTCCTCGGCTGTCCTGGCAAATGTTACAGCAAAAATGCTAAAGCAAGGTAAAGAGTCAGGGTTGGGAGGTTCAGCCCTTCCCAAACACCGTCTATGGATGGGATGGTGCCTAGATGGGATATATCCCATGTTGGATATGTGGTGGTGTGTCAGGTTACAGTCCTGTGATTGTGCTCATTAAGCTGAATCCATGACGGTGATAGTTGATTGGATTCAGATTTAAAATCACAGCTGATGATTTCTGCAGCATAAAGCCGATACCCTGCTGAAACCGGCAGCTCTGTGTGTGTGTGTGTGTGTGTGTGTGAGTGTGTGTGTGTGTCTGAGCAGTAAACACTCGACTCTCCGCTCTCTGTCTACCGTTCGGGATGATAGCCAAGCAGAGGGCTTTTCACACCGACTTTCCTCCAACTATCCAGTCAGAGAAAACAAGAAGTGAAGCTGTGGAGTCGGCCACACAAAGAGCCGTCTGCTGCAGAGCACGGTGACAGAAAAAAAAAAAAAAACGCTCCTGCAAAAGTGTCATCAGGGGAAGAGCGTCCTGTGGAGCCTGGGATTGAGGACACGCTCAGACGTCTCTATTTCTGGCTGAAATACAGAATGTGGAGAAAACTCATGATATCTCATGAAGCTTTTTTTCTGTGAAATGAGACTGAAATGATGTTCTTTTGGAGCCTAAAAAAGGAAATGGTTTCTGTGCTAACTGCCGGGCAGACTCGCCTGCAGCATCATTTCCAGCATTAGACAGTCAAAAATGTAGGGCAGACCTCCTTTACAATCCCCCCTCCCTCCCCTACGGCATCTTTTGGGCTGAATAGAGGTGTTCAAAGACCGCTCAGATGACTGGCTCTTCCTGCATGTTTCCTCTGCCTCTCTCTTATGAAGCATGACTAAATACCTCACACACAATAAAATGATACATTTGCACCTTTTTCTTCTACAGAAATATTTGAGCCGTCAAATCTGGAGCAAACCAGAGACTTTAAAGACAACATGGAGCAGAAAAGATGAGCAGACATTACAGAGAACCTTAAATCACAGAGACAAAACATCAGATGTTCATGACAGTGTTTTTAAAATGGACTCATTACGCTGAAACACTGCACACGGTTGATCTTAACTCAACCAACAGGAATACTCTGGCCTAAAGTGTGACTCTGAAACATCACTGATGACCGGCTCTTCATGTATTTACCTCTCTGACACTGAACCACATACCTCAGACCGTCACAGTTAGGGGTGGGCCGTATGGACCTGGACTCACCAACTAGCTCTCTCTAAATCAGGGGGGTCAAAGTCAGTCATAGAAGGAACCGGATTCTGATTTACGGTCTGACCTGAGGGTCTAACAGGGTCCACATTTAACCAAACAGTTTTGCTAGTAATAAATTATGGGGGAAATCAGCACTAATAATAAATGTTTTTGAGATTTAAAAAATCAAAATTATGAGTAAAAATGCTCAAAATCTGGGATGAAAAGTCAAACTTATTGTTTTAAAATCTAATTTTGTGTTTTGACCTTTTTTAACTCATGCTTTGAAAACCAAATACATAAAAAAACATCACAATCATGGTTTAAAGGCAAAAATGTTACTTATAATGTAAAATGGTGCACCTAAAAGGTCAAAATATGAGACAAAGGTCAAAATAATAAAAATCCAACCCAACAGACACGCCCACACCATCCTAGAGCAGATTTTACCGCCTTGTTTCTCATGATATTGAAGTTTAATTTCATAAACTTAGAAATCTTTTATTTGACTGAAATTTGACCTGGTGGTTTAAAACACTGCGACATGTCATCCAACAAACCTAAACACAGATTTATCTTCACTTCACAGGGTCTTTAAAATCATCTGTTTACAGCAGTGATACTCAACATGTGGCTCTTTTATGCCTGAATTTAAAATATTATCCCCCAGAAACCCTGAAAAAGGAAACTTTGACCTCAGAAATTATCTATTGCAGTCACATAAATCAGTTTGCTTCACACACTTCAGGTTGCTTTATTTGTCAATCCTAATTTTGAGTCTGTATATTTCCATTGCCCTTACTTACATTTTTTGCCACTTTTACTGCTTTAAGCCCACTTTTGCCTTTTATTGCCACTTTTTCCCATTTTTGACCATTTTTCCACCTTTTTGCTGCTTTTTGCCCGTTCTATTTACTTTGCACTCATTTTTTCCATGGCTATGCCGTTTTTCTGACCATTTTTGCCACCTGTAGCTCATTTTTTTTGTCACTTCTCACCCATTTTCTCCACTTCCTCCCTTTTTTGCTACTTTCTTTCCCTATTTTTGCCACTTTCCCACCATGTTTGCCACCTTTAACCCATCATTCTTGCTGCTTTAACCCTTTTTTACCACCTTTCACCACTTAGATTGTGGCTCTTGCGAAGCTATTTTTCAGTAATTTGTCTCTTTGGTTGAGCAGGGTTGACTAATGCTGGTTTACAGAGTTCATTTTTTACATACTCTGTTTTAAAACTTCTCTTTTCTTTTTCTGTATTAATTTTGTATTTTTTGTATTTTGTATTGCTGTTGGGATTTTCTGTGAGACTTCTTTTTTTTCCTTCCTGCTGCTCTAATGGCTTTGAATTTCATTTTTCTCTGCCTCATTCCTGCGAACAATGACTTTTCTGACAAGACTCAGACACAAAAACGCAGAAAAAGCCTCTTTTTTACAGAAGAGCTCTGGTAAAGAATTGCATAAGTGTCGACTGTTTTCCACGTTGATCTGAAGATTAAGCACCTAAGAACATAAAGTTTCCGTCTATTTCTTGCTGGATTAAATGTTGAAATCTGAGTGGAGCTGTAGATCCACAGCAGTGATTGATAATGGCAGAGAAACTTATATAACAGTGAACAAACTATGGACTAACTGCTTTGAAACTCCACACTGCTGATTTTTCTTCAAGCATCAAGGTCTTCCTCCTTTAATCTGACTGAAACAGAGCTATTTTAGACATGAAGGCAGAGGCTCATCACTTTCCTTCTCTTTGTAGGTGCAGATATCCAAATATTCTCCAGACTCCTTGCTTCATGAAACGAAACACAATCCTCCTTTAGAACATCCACCTCGCCCCCATTCGTCATCTTTTGGGTTGAATAGAAATGTTCTAAAACCGCTCTGATGACTCGTTCTTCCTGTTTTTTATTTTCTGCCTCGCTCTTGGGAACGATGACTAAATGCCTCCTGCAAAACTCAGACAGGAAAATGCAGGAAAATTAGTCCCTTTCCTCCATAATCTAGAGCTACAACCTGGAGGTTTACAGGTGTGGGTCCAGAGGAAGGGACGGGGTGTTCTCAGAGGTCATGTGATCCAGAGTACCTTGGCCTCCAAGCAAGGGCGTCAGTTTGTTTTGAAAAGTTGGGGGGACAATAACTATTAACAAAAGTGACATTTTTGAGGCGTGCTGGGGATGATGAGTATAGCTGGTTTTACTTTAGGTAAGGCTACTATAAATGCATCTGCAGCATTGGCTTATTTCATGTTTTAAGTGAAATATCCCTTTTATTTTACTATCAGTACTGAAACAGCAACAAAACATGCTCACAGAGCAGGATGGTACAGCAAGCATAGACACAGTATTATTCTCATACCTCATCCAAGAGCAGCCATGCACCGGCTGTCAACAAAGCCAGATCTACAGCAAACTCCAACACTGAATAGACAACTGGCAAATATACAGACCAAGATACGGCATCAGGTAGTTTAACTAATAACAAAGAACAGGGCCGGTTCTGGACATTTTGGTGCCCTAGGGGAACTTACAATTTGGTGCTAGCGAGGGTCTCAGAGGTTAGAGGGCTGCAGGAGTTGATGATCTGTTACACTGATAGACTAAATGTTCAGGGCTCATGACAGCACACCCCTCACCATGGCGCCCTAGGCAACCGCCTATACCGCCTATGCCCAGAACCGGCCCTGACAGAGAACAACTTTACATGTGTTCAGCCTGCTGTTGTGTGTGAAAAGGTGATCTTACCTCCTGTCCTTCTGCCTGTACTGCTCTAAAGAAAGCAGCTTTTTCTCTACAGCCCTGATGCATGCAAAACAAGAAAACAAAGTCTGTCTCTGAAACGGGGGGGGGGGGGGGGGGTTAAAAAATGCATGCTAAAGTGATCTCTTGGGAGCCAAAACACGTGCTAAACTAAACTGCCCCCTTGGCTGGTTAAAACATGATAAACTGTCCACTTGGGAGGCAAAAAGGCATGTTTAAGTACACTCCAGACTGGCAAAACACACTAAATGGAATTTTCTATGCTACTGAAGATAACCGGGGTTACAATGGCTTACACATGAAGGATTTGTGTGTGGTGGGGACAAAATGACCCTTGGCAAAAAGTGTGTCAGTTGTTTCTGCCAAAGAAACCCTCCTCAGCAGTGGGTAAACGAGTAAAAGACCATGATAGGAGGTAATAATCCACACGAAAGGACAAAAAAGAGACAAAACCAAGCAAGGCCACCCTTCTCCTCATGCAGTCAACTACAGGGCAGCAGGGATGGACTGGAGTGGAAGTCCAGGGTTAGGGTTTAGGGCAGCACCTCTCTTAAACGGAGCACCGACGATGCAGGCTTACAGTTACTGATCAGGATGAAAACATGCTTTTATTTAAGGTTTTATTTAATGTTATTATAATCCAAACATTCTCCTCACTCTTGGATTCATAAAGTCCAATTAAACATCCCCCCTCCCTCCATCATCTTTGGTGTTCATGCTGCTCTGATTACTCGGTGGTGCATCTTTCTCCTCCTTGTCTCGTATGTATGCAGAAACATAAAGAGAAAAGCATAAACCAGCTTAAACAGACACTGAATGAGTGAATAATTCTGCTAATTATCTTGCCAATCACTCTGCTTTCTCTGCTCCCTCTTGGACTTTCTCCCATTTTAGAGTCACAACCTGCAATTAAACCAGCTGTGAGGAGTTTTAACTCAGAAATCAGAGAAATTAAAGCCTCTATATGATCTATGAAGGCCAGCCAGAGCATTTCTATGATGTTTTTAAGGTTTGTCCGTGCTGCAGAAGGGTCGGCGCTGTCATTCAGACAGAGCAGTGTCACACTGACCCCAGCACCTAGAAAAATTCTAACATGTCAAAGCTAATAATGTTTCTGTTTTTAATGTTTTATTCCAGGACCTGTCTTTTTTAAATCTACAGGCATGATTCAGGGGTGCTCGTCATCGTCTGAGCTGCACAGTAGATGTGACAGAAGGAAGAGCGTCTGAGAAATGATGAAAACCTCCATCGGAGCAGGATGGACTCCGATATCTGCACAGTGCATAAACAAATGTTAATCTCAGCCTGGGTAAACCAACTGCCTGCACATCTAGGGATGAGATCTAAACCCTGTTCTGCATGGACCCTGAGCAGCTCCAGTATGTAAACAACAGATTATCTCACTTTTCTGAGGTTGATTTGTCTTTATTTTCCACATTGGTCAAGGATTTTTTTTGCTTCTAGTATTGCATTGTGCTTTGTCATGAAGTTCACCGGGTGCTTTGCATTTTGTTCCTTTTGTTTGGATTGATCTGCTGTACAGCACATGGACTGACGCCCAAAAATTCATCATCTTTTGGGTTGAAAAGAAATGCTCTAATACCGTTCTGATGGCTGGTTCTTCATGTTTTGTTTTTTTTCTCTGCCTCACTCTTGGGAACGATGACAAAGGCCTCATCCACACGGAGACAAATTCAGGAGTATACGCAAAAGTTTTTTGTTCGTATCAGCGTTTTGTCCACATGGAAATGGCGTTTTGGGTGACTGTAAACGATGCATTTCGAAAACGGGTCCCAGAGTGCATAAATCCGTAAACTACTATCGTTTTGTCTCCATGTGGACAGCTATCCGCATCTTTCTTGAAACGATAACGTCGCACACAGCGTAGCTCTCTTAAGGCGCCTGCGCAGATCCAACCAAAACAAACACGGTGGGCTACAGGGTTGTGTTCGTGCTGCAGAAGCTACTGAGCTTATTATGGCTTTTACCATAAAATCTGATGCTCCTTTACCACCACCACAAAGTGCACACACCATATGTTTTTAAATCCAACACAGAGAACAACCAGGAAGATAACTAGAAGAAAGTTTGGAGCAGTTTTCTGTGTTCTTCTTCTCCCTTTTAATGCGGTTCTGTGGCAGCGTTACAGCGCCACATACAGGCTTGGCATACACACTACAGCGTTTGCAGTGGTTCCGTGGTTACGCAGATATTTCCTGAAACGATCCCGTCTTTACAGAAAACTTTTTCAGAACGAAACGGCAATATATCGTTTTCGTCTCCGTGTGGACAGGGCCTTAATGCCTCCTGCAAAATTCAGACACAAAAATGCAGAAAAATTTCTTCCAGAAAAACAGCACCCTCCTGGAGGTTACACCCCTTGGTGTGGTGTGGGTCCAAAAGAAGGTCAAGGGTGTTTTCAGAGGCCAGCAGCCCCGTCTTGGCTTGGACCTCCAATGTAACGCCATGCCACTTATCTCCTCTTAGATTGTGGCTCTTGCGAAGCTATTTTTCAACGATTTGGCTCTTTGGTTGAGCAGGGCTGAGTATCACTGCTCTGTGGGTTATTCTAGGTCAGACAATAACTTAAAAACAAGACTTTGTCTATTCTTATCTGCATGTTTTTTTAAAATGGCACCATCCTTAAGAGTTCAAGAGGAGGAGATATTTATTCAAGTCTCCAGATCGCCGCCGTTCCTCCAAACCCTCTGCTCTGTCTGTCACTCCAACTGTTCTTCTTTTGTTCTGCATATCTATCGTCTTCTTCCATTATCACGCCAGCACCAAATGCTTCTGGCAGCAGATGATACAGGCTGTGATGGGTGGCGGCTGCATTGGCTCATCTTATTTTCGCCTCATTTAGATTTTGGTTGGCGTTAAAAAAAAAAAAAAAAACGTCTCTGGAAATGTTCCTCTGAGTGCTGGTGCCTTCGGGTGGCGTCCCTCTGCCTCTCACAGGACTGCGAGTTCTGCCTGACCCAAATACTTTGTTTTGAGTAGCGGTGGCACATTTTCACTGAGGGATGATTCATGCAACACAAACCACTCTCTGCCAAATTAAATGGTCTACTTGGGAGTCTCATTTGGGACGGAGCTGTGAATGCTGTGTCTCGTTGTGATGATATTCAGCGGCCTGGCTCGGATTCAAAGCCAGGATGCTCTTTGTTTTCTGCCGTCTAAGGTGCATCAGGTGCAGTTTTCATATCTCGCGGCTTGCAGGTGACCGTCATGCATCTGTATGAGTCTCTAATGGGCTTGGGGATGTATGCAGAGAGCTGACCAGCCGCTGCTGATGTACGCTGACAATTTCAAATCTCTCTCCAGGCTCCGTTTTGGAACAGATCCTTTCCGTCCTTATCTCTCCTTCCTTCCTCGCTGGAATTGCACAACACAGTATTTTTTTGGCTTTCCCCAAAACTCACTCCATTTTGGAACCAAATTTCCACACCCATTGGAATTTCAAAGCTCCCTGGATATCTCTCTACTCCCACCATCTTGAATCTTCTGCTTATTGATGGAGGATGGAGCCTCGTATTTCAGCCTGGAGCCAAAAAAAATCACATAAAAGAGGAATATTTCTGAAGTATTTTCTCCTTCATATATCACCTCCCTCCTCTGCATTTCTGCCATAATAATCCAGCTGGCCTTGAGTTGTGAAGATGTGATATAATAATGTTTACAGAAATCCCAGGGTAGATTCCAGTCAGGGCTGATAATCATCAGAGATGACCTGATGTCCCCTTAGATTACACTCTGCTGCAGGCTGCAGTCTCATGATGAAGGTTGAGGGTTTTTCTGAAGAAAACCAAACCCTCCTCTTCATCGGTGTCCCAGCAGGAGGTCAGGATTGATCTGAGCTTCACAGGCGCCGTATGAGAGCAAAGGTTTGCTAATAAGGATGGTGGTTCCTCTTCAGTATCAGATAGAGAAGATCATAAAATATTCAGAGGAGAAGCAGACTCTATTGTCCTAGCTTATCAGTCCTAACTCAGCATGGCAGGCTGAAGGGCTTTAAGCTTCTCTGTATTTAAAAGCAGCAATGTACAAGACTGAGAGTGTTTTTCTATTAGGCAGGGTTTCTTCCTTCTCCCCTCTACAGTCTGGAACAGCTGATGGAGTCTGCACGTAGCTGTTGTACAAATCTGCCATGAAGAAAGAAGAAGAAACTTGCAACCACTCACATAAACCTTTGTTTTTGCTCCTTGCAAACGAGGGATAACCTGACACGCCAGATGGATTTGTTTCACGCATCCATCTGGAAAACCTCTCATAGACGCCTAGTCAAGTTCTGATAAAACTGGCGCTTTAGCAGCATCCACCCTAATCTCTTCTGCCATAATTGCACTGCCCTCTTGTTGCTGTTTGCTTACGTCACGACTCCACCGCACCCAAAAGTACTGCATTTCTACCACAGCTGAGCTACCCGTTTGAGGGCGCGTCCAGAGCTGATGACGCAGTGTTCTGAGCCATCCTCGATCTCTCTGCACTGTCTGATCTGAATGACTTTACATCGGATTAAAGCAAAAATCAAACTACACCGACAGCGCTGCAAGCTGCTGTTTTATCTCTCTCTCCCCGTCTCCTTCTCTCTTTAGCCGCGGTCAGTAAACAAACAATAATTCAAGCTCATCATCAAAAGAGAGAGTTTTCCTGTATATTAGTTAAAGAACAGTCTCCTTATTATTGATCTGTGGGTCTCTAAAGGGCAGAAAATGAACATATTTTTCATATTTTCATGATCATATTTTTTGGATTGGGCAGTGAGAACAGCATGATTTACTAGCGCCAGGATAAATTAAAGACTGACTCCGTCATGGGCGAAATGTTTCGAACATCTCCAGCATTTTATTTTTTAAAAGTCTAGTATCGTATATAAGAGGGGAACGGGTTAAACTTTGGTTATTAGTAGGTGCAGGAAAAGGTGTATTCCTGGATCTGCGCGAGGTCCTTCCTGATCTCTCGCATAATGAGAAGCCGTGCACAACTATCGGACTGTAGTATGCACAAAAATCTCAACTTTTGGTCTTGTGTCATAAATATTTAGGTCATATAGTGAATGCTGACATCGCTGTAACAGAGTTATGGACAGCTGGAGCAGAGGCAGGGATAAAACGTTTCCTCCCGTCTCCCTGTGGGGTGAAAATTGATCATGGAGGGGTTATCAGTAGCAGAGGGGGAATTCCCCCCAGCAAATCGGACCCCGCGAAGCGCTTTGACGTCAGCGCGGTGTGCTTGAAGGTGGGGCTGTCCTGCTTTGGCCCTGCTCATTTGAGTGCAGCCTAACCGGGCCCAAACAGTTCAAACTGGAGCTTCGGAAGATGGATTCACCAGTGAGAAACACAGAAACGGGCGTATCCATCTTCTTCGCGAGGTTAGCTGCACTGCAATCTGCCCACAAAGCTCTCTGTGGTGCAAATCCCTCCCTTTCTAGGTCAGGGGTTCCCAAACTTTTAAGCCTATGACCCCCAAAATAACCGCGTCAGAGATCAGGGACCTCCACCTTCCTTTGAGGGGGATAAAGTGCACAATGCTGCACAAAGCATCACATACAAAACTTACATTTAGGTAGCTTTAATAACTTTTACTGACATTCAAGCACAAATATCACTTGATCACTACATTTTTATTTTAAATGAACTTGTTTCAACAAACTTTTTTATGATAAATAATAAAATTCATGATTTTACATCCTTTAAAACTTTTTTGTTTTTTGGAAAGCATCCTTGGACCCCTCTTGACTGTCTCCCGACCCCCACTTTGGGAACCCCTGCTCTAGGTAATCGAAGCAGTCCCACTGCCCACTCTCCGCTCCACAAGCAGCACCCTGCCCGTTCTCAGGGAAACCCAGCTGGTCTGCTTTCAGACCATTTATTCAATAAAAGGTGTTCTCTTTCCTGCACTGAGAGAATCGTATTCATCCAACCACATTTCAACCCCTTTCAACTTTTGGCCCATGAATGCACCATGGAAATAAACCTCCTGAGACTCTTTGGAACAGTCAGATGATTTATGTGCATGACAGCTGATCGTGAGCAAAGATGGTCTTTGTTGTTCTCAAGCTGACATGTTCTTTCATTTTTAGCAGCCATGAATCACGCTGGCATCAGCTCTGACAGCTGACTGATCATGAAGACAAATCATGGAGGATGCAGACGAGAGGAGAACTGTTCACGGGTTTATGTGGAGTTAGGGACAGAGAACGGTAAACATCTTATTTTTAAAGTTACAGATGTCTTAAAGACTTGAGCCACCAAGTTTGACTGACCAGGATATTTTAACACCATATTAACAGAACATGGCCTGCAGATTTACAGGGTTCTTAAAATCAGGGAAAAGTCTTAAAAGTCTGAAACTGGACATTTGAAATTTAAGGCCTTAAAGTCTTAAAACGTCTGATTTTGACCACCGTGGGGTCTTGACCTTCAGAAGGCACAAGGACTTATCTGGATCCAGAGTTTTCTAGCTCAGTGGATCTCAACTGGTCCAGCCTCAGGACCCACTAATCCCCTTAGTGCCAACCCAGATTTCTAAACTTGCGATTTTTAACAAATATTAACTAATTTCTTACACTTTTAACCTCTTTTCACTACTTTAATTGGCTAGTCCTGCAACATTTTTTGCCACTTTTAAATCCGTTAGTGCCACTTCTCACCCATGTTGCCACTCTTTAACACCCTTTCACTACTTTGCCAGGCTATTTTTGCCACTTTTAACCCATTTTTGATACTTTTTGCCCCTTTTACCCAAGTCTTGCCATTCTTTAACCCCGTTTACCACTTGTCCTGCATGTTTTATCCCCTTTGTGCCATTCTTTTTCCATTATTATTTGGGTTTCCATTACAGTTATTCACAATTTCTTTAATTTCGATTAAGTACAGTTGCGCTTTGAATGCATTTCCATTAAAGGGAGTTTTGGGCATAGGCCTTACAATTCTCATAAAATCTCATCTCGCATGAATTCACTGCAGGGAAGTTTGACACTTACGTCGCGTGTTGGTACGGTTTTGGTTACATCTACGGCAGTTGCCTTGATAATTTCGAACAAAAGACGAAGGCAACAGATGATAGTTTAGAGGCAAAGTCCATATGTATGGAAAAAGCCACATATAAGGGTAGAGGTATGACGTTAAAGGGATATTTCAGGATTTTTGAAGTTGGGTCGTATGAGGTGCTTGGCTATAGTAGTGGCATTAGCCTCCAGTGATTTCTGTGTAATTTGATCCTGTTGTTATTACGAGCTCAGAGAGCCGGCGCATAGCGGCTGTAGATGGGAACGTGTTGTCCGTGTAAATTAACAAGTTTTACGAAGAAATGGGCCAAGAAAATATGTTAGCTCGCCTATGTGTAACCCAGTGAATTAATTTAAATGTATACAGATTGTGCCATCCTGCCTGCCTGCAGGAGTGACCTTGTGCCGCCATAACAAACTGGTTATTTTTTTTTCCCCAAATTAATTTACTAATTTCCTTAAACTGTTTATTTTGTTTACAAACCGTTCATACCACACCCCAAATCCGTAACTCATTATCCAATTCGAGCTCATCCCATAACACATAAATATCCGGTGCACAAGGTCACTTCCTCTTTGGCAATCTCCTCACCTGGGGTCACGCAGGCAGCACGGCTGGGTGGCAGCAGAAATTACACACTACCTTCACTAAACGGTCGATCCTAACATTATAGAGACTCAGCGGTGAGTGTTGTTTCTTTTGTTATTCTCATAATATGTCCTAAGTTGATTTAAAACTCCCGCTAGTGCCTTTGGTCCTCCGCGGGACTTTCGGAGATTTATATGCCAAACCTCTTTAAGAAAACAGCTAATTTAAGCTGCGTGCGGCTGCACGCCGTTTTGTCTTTGACTTATTTGTATGTATATTTGTTAAAATTATTTGATATGTTAAAGTAAATCGGCTTTGCCGAAATGTTAGGTACATTCCATTGAAAATGAGAACTTTATTTTTTTAAGTGAAATGCTTAATGAGATTAATTAATTTTTATATTAGATAAATTGTGTTCTCTCGTAGTGAGAATTGGATGTGAAGCGCGGATTTTGTGATGAAAGAGTTTGAATTAATGAAGAGTAGTACAACATATGTTTGATAAAGAATAGTAATTGTTTGTATTTTACTGACCCCTTTTTAGGTCAGGTTTTTTTTGTTACCCCTTCCTTTCCCTGGATTGGATCCGTCGTAAGACTGGCGAGCTACCCAAGGAACTCTGAACTCCCCACACCTCCCCCCCTTTCCCAAAGAAGACTACCACGGTTAGGGTAGGAACAAGGACTCTGGGATATAATGAACTGAACTGATTTAAGGTCGATTAAAGAAAGGGCAGAACTTTAATTTTTTTGTATTTTTTTTAAAAAAGGCCTCCCTTTGTTATTATTGATGGATTGTTTGAAGTTGTTTGTGTTTATTATTTGGAAAAAATATTATTTGTCAATACACTCACTTTAAACTTAACTTCTGTATTTGTTGTATTATTCACACACCCTGGGCTTCCTTTGAGACGAACCTAAGTTTTCTGAATTACCTAATTTTCCACTATTTATTATTTCAATTTTTTCCAATTAATATAATTTTCGTTTATCTAGGTTAACATATTCAAAATGTTACATATGCACTGTGTCGAAAACGTACACAGCACTTCATTTCTGCCAAAAAAACCCCTCTGTGTCAGGCACTAATTTACGATGCAGCTTTCGCCATTTTGTATCCTTCCGCCTCCGCTCACTGTTTACTGTTTACATCCGCCGGTCAGCTGTGTGGGTCGCAGAGTAGCAGGGTTAAGCATCGGTTACTCTGATGCTTTTTTTGAGTTTTTTAATCTGTTTTCTGCAGATTCAGAAGATGCCGCGTACTTGCATTTATCCAGGCTGTTTAAACAAGCACAACTCCTGAACACCATACATGTCAGCCATTAGAGGAAAAAGGCAACAGTCACAAGCTTACCTGGATGACAAATTTCCATTCGGCCCTTCTGGTCAGACTTTATCTTCTGAAAGTTGAAGAAGGTCCGCAAAACACCGGCGTTTAGTAAGGCTGGGAGTTCTGGATGGAGTGTGATCCAGACTGCTGGCGTCTGTGAGCCGCTATCCTCTGATTCAATAATGTCCTTAAGAAGTGTGGCAGTTAAGTCCCACTCATGATAACAGCAGCTCTCCGAGTGGGTTGGCATGGATTCGCATTTTCCACACCTACACCACCAGATAACTCGGGATCTCTCCTGCTCTAAACTTTCAATAAAGGTTCTCTGGTCTCTCCTTCAGCCTGCTGTACAAGTCTGGTCTGTATCCATCTGTCTAAGTTCTTCTTCTTCAGTGTACTCAGGTTCCTACAAATATCCTCTCGTATCCACAGTAAACGGCACATCATCACTCATGTTGAAATCGCTCGTTACCTTTGTTTAGCTTGATGAGGTGTTATTATTCCTGAAGAAGAGCGCTGAAAGATTGCTGAAATATTGACATACAGAATTCTGGTATTGCACCAACTCTATGCTGCAGTCTCACCAGGATAAAATACTGTTTCTGTGCTGCACTTAAACACAGACAGAGCCATCGTATCAAACATTTTTCTTTCTTATTCTTTAGTCAGAGGACTGTTCTTCAAACACCTCACACTGGCCTTATGATGGTAGCATTAGCTGGTCTCTTGCTACAGCAAAGAAGCCGTCCTTCATCTTCCTTTGCTAGAAATAAAACATCCAGTAATGGCTCCAATGATTGTTCTCCGTCCAGCTGCTCTGTCTAGAGGTCTCCATCAGAAGGCAGAAAGCTCTGACGGTATTCAGTTCGGACACAAAAGCTCCATAAAGTCAAGGTGCCCGGTGTATTTTTCTGTATTGTATCTGAATGAGAGAAGCAATCTGCAGTTTTTCTCTGCAAAGAGCATCAATATCACGCTGACATCAGTTCTGTCCATGTAAAGATGCTAAGGTAGGAGAGGGCAAACTTTTTACACCTGAATGCAGCATGAAAGGACAGCTTCATCTCATATCTTCTCCATGGTCACAGCTCCAGGCTGTCTCCACACATGTGGATGAAGTGTGGAGCCGCTGACAGCCCAGACTGATTTAAGTTTCAGTTGTATTAGTGATACATATGTCAGCGCAGGTATTTCTTCAGATTAGTTTTTTGGCATTTTTGCCTTTATTTGAGCAGGACAGCTAAAAAGAGAGTGGAATAAGACATGAACAAACTGTTAACCTTGCAAACAGATGGATACGCTCGTGTCTGTGTTTCTCACTGGTGAATCCATCTTGCAAAGCTCCCGTCTGAACCGTTTGGGCCCGGTTAGAAAATGACAGGACCAATCAGCATTGAAGGGCAGTACTTTCAGGCGCGGCACAGTCGTGACGTAAGCAGCAAGAAGAGGCCAGCACAATTATGGCAGACAACATTAGCATGGATGCTGCTAAAGCGCCAGTTTTGTTGGGTTTTGCCAGGTTACCAAACAGTGCAGAGACCAGGAATCCAGCCAGTGACCACTGTGTCCAGAACTACAGCCTCTGCTCATGGTCACCTACTCCACCAACCAAACCAGCACCCATGTCAGCAGCATATTTACCCCTTTATTGACATCATATTTTAGTGTCACATGTGTGACGTGTGTTAAAGATACCCCGTTGTACAAATGGAAATGATTTCCCGTATCATTGGGGAGTTTCAGCATGTTTATCAAAGACTTTACAAAACTATACTTCTTTATTTAAACACTGTATTTGTACTTCATTTATCTCAAACAAGAGTGAAGGTAAATGGTAGTATTTTGAATGTGTGATTTATAACTAATATTTTTTTCATAAAGCACTTTCAATGTGCTGTACATAGAATAAAAGAATAAAAATAAAAACACTTGACAATGGGCTCTATGCACGGCAGGGGGTGGTGTATTTCTGGTGGAAAATAAGATTGTTTCACAACTTCTGCCCAATGACACGTGCTAGACCAAAATGGAATCTCAATCCTCTATACTGCCTTAATTTTTCCATTTCATTGTTTTTTTTTTTTGGTTTGTTTCGATTGTTGTTTGTGTTTACTCTATCATCATCCCTTGGCATCCAAACATGCTAAAATGATGTTTCATGAAAAGGTTAAACGCACTTCTGGACATCATTGCTGCGTGCTGCAGTGTACATCTTCAGCTAAATTTAACTCATCATTGACAGTCAGCTCAGGTAACTCACGAAAACAGCGAGTAGACCGCAACGAATTTGCCATTAAACGCCTTTTTCTTCTCCCGACTGGAAGTGTGGGAGCGGTCTAATGCCCAATGCAGAAGCAGTTCATGCATAGAGCCCATTACAGCCTTAAAAAAAATAATAATAAAAATAATTATATATAGCAAATCTAGGAGACAATAAGAAAAGAGACCAATCAGTCAGCAGGAGACACTTCTGGATTTATTCACACTTGCAGAAGTGGGCTCACTAACCACAGCATCAAGGATGGCAATGGCTGAATGTGCCCCGAACCTTTCATCCAGTGCTCTTTTGTATCCCAGGTTTCAACATTTAATTGCATGCCTACGATTCAGGTTACACGCAGATCATAAAATACGTTGTTAAAAACCTGTTCCCCAGCTTAACCTCTCCTGGGCACCCACACATCTCCACACTTAACCCTTTCTGGGCCATAAACCCTCAGATCAAAGATCCTTTTGTTTACCACACTTGATTCCCCCGAAACTTCTCCTAACACCTGGCTAGTCAAACTTTTAATGGCACACAAGACATGATAAACAGTTTCACATTCCATGAAAACAAAGGTACACATACTTTCCCATGATAATACATGGATACTGATAGAGGCGGACAGTGGACAGACCTGAAAATATAGAGAGGGGAGGAGTGACATGCAGGAAAGAAGCCACAGGCTGGATTTGGACCCAGGCTGCCTGCATACATTGTGCATAACAAACCACTAGGTCAAAATGTGCTCCAACTGCTCCAAAAGGGAAAGTTTCAGCATGACATGTGTAAAAATACTGCAGTACAGAAATGGAAATGTTTTCCTGTGCGTTAAATATACAGTACATTAGTGAAATTTAGTAGTGACATTTACAACCATTGCATTAGAAGATTTTATTTAATTTAGCAAACCACTGCACAATGGCTCATCTTAACATGCACAAAAAGATGCTGTTTGCTCTGCAGCACAGCTTGGGAGTATTTAACCCTTTTTCACCAGTTTATATCAACTTAGCGGTTGAAAACGCTGCGCTTCTCCTTAATGAATCCTGTCGTATTTAACAGCATGCCAATCCAGTGAGCTCTGTCAAAATAGACCTGCTCTGTTGTTTCTAGTGTCCTACCAGCTCAGAGGCCATGCAGTGTTTAGCAGTTTGATGCCACAACACAATTTTACCCCATGTACCGCTTCGATTTTCTTTTTTCTTACTAGCATTGACATGGATGGAGCAAGGCAGACTGATAAGGCAGTAGGAGAGTCTTACTGGAAGATTTCCTCTATTTGCTTCCACTTTTATTACCCAGCACAGCTTTTTATATAAAGTAGATTATAGGAAAACACGTGTCCTGCAGAAAGGATCAGAAGTCCTTAAACCCGGTTAAATCTGCATCCACAGGTCAACCATGCAGACCAATGGTCAGGGATGGCGCGAGAGATAGTGGTGCACTGATGATATCCATATCCAAGTCCACCACACTTCGTTTTCTCTGAATTCAAAATAAAAGCGCTAGATGGTAGACTATTAAACATGCTGTAAAAAATCTAGTCTGTAAACTTCATCCATGCTGAGAGAATTACAAGCATAGCATGAATAAGAGGATGCATTTAGCTCAATGAAGAGCTAATTCAACTCCTCCTGAAGCCCCTGGGTTAAATAAGAGTCCCATTATGATCACACTCTTTACCAGAAACAGTAAATCAAACATGAACTACACAGTAAACACTTGTAGCAGATTCTAATGAAGGATTTTCCTCCATAAACTTGATAACCTGGCTGCTCTGCAGATTTCTGGATCTCCAGTCAGTCAGAGCTGATTTACGACCTCGCTAACGTCCCTCGCCACCACCGCCTCATTACTGACACTGTGTGCATGACTGTAGAATACATGTACAACGGTTAGAGCTATAATGATTGTAAAACAGAGCCATCCTCCACACACGCAGTGATTAATAGCCACTGTCAGTCATGGTGCAACATTAGTACAGCCTTTACCCACGGCTGTGACGTGCTCCAGCTCTGATAACCCTGCAGAAGTGTTTCTGTCTGAGACAGAACCAGCTATCATCAGAAACGTTCATATCAGGAACAAACAAGACAGAGAGGATGTGGAGACTCAGCCTCAATCATGAGCTGATGACTGACTTTACACTGTCTGGATGATTTTGGAGCTTTTTAACCTCCTGACCAGAGAGAATATCTAAAAAAGCTGTAGGAAAACATCCGCACCAGCAGTTTCAGATCGATTAAACAACAACTGTGTAGCTGAAAAATACCTGATGAGGATTTCTGCCCTCATGAACCATTAATCTAAAGCAGTGATACTCAAATGTGTGGCTCTTTTGTGATTATTTGTGGCACCTTTATGTCTTATTTTAAAATATTTTTCCCTTACCTTAAAGGGCATAAAGGGCTCCCTTACCTTTTTTGCCCTTTTTCACCAAATTTCGCCCATTTAAGCTACATTTTGCCATCAAATACCACTTGTTTCCTATTTTTTTTGCCAATTTTCCACTCTTGACTGCTTTTTGCCCATTTTAGTCACTTTTCATTCACTTCTTTGCCACGTTTTTGCCACTTTTGGACCATTTTTTGCTACCTGTAACTCATTCTTTTTGTCACTTCTCATCCATTTTCGTTACTTTCTGACTCTTTTCCTCCCCATTTCACCCATTTTTGTTGCTTTTGGACCATTTTTGCTACCTTTAACTTATTGTTATTGCTACTTCAAGCCGTTTTTGTCACTTTTCACCACTTAGATTGTGGCTCTTGCAAAGGTATTTTTCAACAATTTGGCTCTTTGCTTCTGCAACACAGTTATGGTCTGGGCTTTGACTCGGCCACTCCAGAACATTCCTCCTGTTGTCTTTAAACCAGGGGGAGTCCAGACTTTTTCTACTGCCACATACAGAAACATATCAGGATGGTGGGGCAACTTAAAATATGCTCAGTTTATGCTTAAATGTCTAGGTAAGTCATTTTTTAGGATTTTGGGGAGGCCAGTCAGATTTCAGGGGGCCCTGGTGGGCTCTGGTGACCACTGGCTCCGCCCCTGGAACATCATTGGTGCTGCTATTTACTACAGTAATCCATTAGGGTGTTACAAATACAGATATCTTTATTATTTCAGTTGTCAATGTTTACTATTTATAGTGTTGTGTCAATTTAAAGGGGCTCCATGTCAGATTTTTGCTTTAAAACTTCCCACTTTTGAGTCTATAAAGGTGCGCCCTTTATCCCGATGTGAAGAATGAGGCTCTTTATGTCTTCCTTGTTTGCCTGTATAAGCCTGTGGAGTCGTTTCTCTGTGAAGAATTTTGGCCGAATTTTCTGCGAAATCTCAACGGAAGTGACGTCGGGTACTACGTAATGCACGCACCCCCTTGCCCTGTTTATACCTGACAATGACGTGTTGAACGCAGAAGGCTGCTTCCGCGAGTAAATGACCGGCTAGCTCAGCCCCAACACCCACACAAACTCTGTGAAAACATAAAAAAACTAAGACAGTTTTATCTGCTGAAGCCCGTCAAGCTAAAAGAGAGTGTGACCGACGCAGGGGGGAATCCAGGATAAATACCGATCCAGAGATGGCCGTCTTTCTGTTGAAAAGGTAAGACATCACTCCAGACCATAAAACAATGTAGTGTTTTATGTTGTGTAAACCATGCTACATCACGTTAGCTTGCTTACAAAGATGCTATCCAAACAACGAGAATGTCACGTTAGTTATTTAGTGTTTTCAGGATAATATTGCATCTTTTTCTTGCTTCCTGGCTCTGGACTCAACTTACTGAGTTTATTTTTGATACTTAGTTCCTAAAATATCTTCAACACATAATGTCAGCTATCTGATATCAACGGTCGAGGCTCCATTATCAGAGCTAAGCAACGTTAGCCCTGCTGCTTCTGCTCTAAAACGCGTCCCATTCAATACACATCACACATTACACACGTAAAAGACAATAAAATTGGTCAATGCTGCACTAAGTAGTGAAGTTGTTCATTCATAGAAATGGTCGTGAAAATATTGTCCTTTTTTAATCACCTCATATGAACCAATATTTGATTTTGTGCCGTGTCCGCACTAGAGGTTCAAATATACTTTATTCATTTTCATTTTTAGTTGGTGGAACTTTTAAGTGTTACTCCACTCACCTCCTCTGTAGACATGATGCCGGTAAATCACCTTGGTCTGCGTGTGTATCAGCTGATAAACCGAAGGCTCGTTCATGAGCAAGGAGCACGCCATCGTGGACGAACAACACAATGTTGTTGTAGTTCGCCTAATGGCCGGCGGTGTCGCTACACTGATATCTTTCTAAATCTTGCATAGAGCCCCTTTAAATGAGTTTTTAAATTTGCCTAAAGAAAAACGCTAACAAATAAAAACCAAACAAATAAACAGTGTCCGTCTGTTAACAGAAGAGTAAATAAAACCACAGTCACAAATGGCATTAATTCTCAATCCCATTTAGCAAATGTTCTGCATTATTCACTGAAAAGACCAAAATGAAACATCACACCTCTGACCGTCTCAAGAAGCTTTATTTAAATGATTGAACCAGACAAAAATGAGTGTTGAAAACATTTCCAGTCTTGTTTTTCCCTTTTTATTGAGGCTTTCTTGGTGAAATTGTTCAATAAATTATTCACAGCCAATATTTTTCATATTTGCATAAAAAACCCTCCAGTGCCCCTAGTTTTTCTTTAAATGTCCTTAAAGAGAGAAACTCTGAGCTGAACTATTTTAACAGCAGCATGGAGGGAAAAGTTTTCCCAGTGGGCTGTGTAAAGTTTATTTCATCAGGTTTAACCTCTCTTCTCCCAGCAAACAGAAAGCAGCACAGACATGGCTGCCTCATTAAGCTAACTAAGCATTCGTCCTCGGCAGAAAAGGTGAGCCAGGCTGAACTCTTTCTGCCTGTTACAAACTACTTCCCTAAATTAGCCGGGTCTCCTGTGAGGAGAGGTGGGGAACGTGCCACGTGGATAGGGAAACCGCCTGGTTGAAAAGAAAGAAACAGGACGAATGGATGTTCTGGGCTGCTGTTCTCTCTGAAGAGAACTTTCTAATAGCCTGTTGTCCACAGCCGCCCTCCGAACAAACATAATGATGCAACATGGAGCTCATCGTTTGTTCGCTCCTGTTTTTCAGCTTAACTTTAGTGATGCTGCATTCTTAAAAGTTCTTCACCCTTTTGTAACTCTGCATTGTTTCGCTGCAGGGCTTCTCCTGTATCTGATGGTGGTAGTCACCTCGGAGCTCATGCATAAAAAATAACATTAAACCCACAACGCTCTGCAGCAGCGTGGAGAGAAAACAACTGATAGTGCTGCGTGCAAAATTAAGCCCCACATAACCTTGACAAGGAAGCAGCACACTTGGAAATTTATCATCTCTTTCTCGTTATTAATGTGCACGGTTTAATTAAAGCCACGCATTTCTGTTTACACAAGAAAACCCCGTGGGAGCATGCAAATATCCTTCATGGAAAATGGCCACATCACGCTGGCTGTGTGTTCAATTAATCAGAGAGAGGAAACCACCGAGAGGACAAACAAACAGAATTTATCAATGAGTTCACGTCCAATAAGGCTGCAGACAAATCGGTCCTACTGTGACGTCCTCATAGCCGCTTTATTTTAGCCTCACACAGAGACATTTTCCTCCCTGGTGTTCAAACATTTTTAGTGATTTTTACTGCAGAGGTCAGAGCATTGGTTCTCAACCGTGGGGTCGGGACCCCCTTGGGGGTCACAAGACACCAAAAGGGGGTCCCCAGATTCTCTAAAAAAAACTAAGAATACTTTTATAATTCCACTGTTGCCACTTAATGCCATTTATGCCAAGTTTTAACTAGGGCTGGGCAATAAATCCAAATGTAGATTAAATCGCGATGTGACCTACTTTCATTTTCACATTACAGAGTGAGCAATATTTCTTTAACCTGGAATGTGGTTTGAAATACCAGTTTAATACATTTTTTAAAGCAGAGGTGTTCTGCTCTACACATCATGCAAACATTCAAGTGCCAATGTTTCTGGAATAAATGACAGAAGTTCCTACTTTCCTTGTTTATGTATATTTTGTCTTCAAAATAAATTCATAAAATCATCACTCCATTATAATTAAAATTGAATTTGCAAAATAGGACAAAAAAAAATTTAGATATTTTTGTGGAAATTTGAGAAATTTATTTTGACATTTTTAGGAATTTGATTTGAATTTTGGGGGGAAGTTTAAAGTATCTTCTTGAAAATTTGATACATCTATTTGTAAATTTTGGGGAATTTGATTTAAATTTCTTTGGAAATTTGTTTAGAAAATT
Organism: Cheilinus undulatus; assembly: GCF_018320785.1. NCBI lineage: Eukaryota > Metazoa > Chordata > Actinopteri > Labriformes > Labridae > Cheilinus > Cheilinus undulatus. The sequence goes on along the minus strand of NC_054870.1, from coordinate 52,932,546 downwards.
GTAGGTATTTTATGGAAATTTCTAACATTTATTTGTAAATTCTGGGGGAATTTGATTCAAATTTCTGGGAGAATTAACTTTGAAACTTTTAGGTAATTTCATGATAATTTCAGAAATTATCTGTAAATTCTGAAGAAGTTGATATTATTTTGGGGGGGTTGCTTTGATTTGTTTTTAGTATTTTTTGAAAATTTGATGAATTCATTTAGCTTTTTTGGGGAATTTGATTTGATTTTTTGGGTGGTGGGGCAGGTTTTAATTATTTGATTATTTTCTTAGAATTTTTGAACATTTATTTGTAGATTTTGGGGAATTTGATTTAAATTCTGGGGGGCTTAGCTTTGAAACTTCTAGGTAATTTCACCAACATTTGAGAATTTTATTTCTACATTTTTAAGAAGTTGATTTGATTTGGGGGTTCGTTTGATTTTTTTTTTTTTAAGTATTTTTATGAAAAATTTGCATAATTTATTTGAAATTTTTGGGGAATTTGATTTGATTTTTTGGGTGGTGGGGCAGGTTATTAATTTTTAGTTATTTTCTTAGAATTTTTAAACATTTATTTGTAGATTTTGGGAGATTGGATATAACACATAAGCCAAATGTTGCCACTGTTAACCCCATTTTAACCACTTTATGCCCATTTTAACCACATTTCACTATCTGAACTGCCCTTTATTGCCAGATTGACCCATTTCGGTCAGCTCTGCCTGTATTTTTTGTTCTCAGTTAGCACTATTTTACCAGTTTATATCAATTTTTCTTCCCATTTCACCAGATTTCCACCTTTTTGTTGCCAATTCAAAGCCTTTTCAGCCCCTTTTTAATTCCTTTTCACCACTATTTATGCCCAATTTGGCCACTGTAACCCATTTTTGCCTTTTTTTATTATTTTTTGCCACTCTTATATAATTTTTGCCACTTCTAACACATTTCTGCTACTTTTAAGATCCAACTTCACCACCTTTTCCATATTTTTTTTCCATTTTCAACCCATTTTAAATATTATTTTTTGAAACAAAATAGATTTAAATTTTTAAGAAGTCTATATTCTAAACAAATGAATCAAAAAAGAGATTTGTTTCATTGATAAGAGTGGTTATTTTTCAGGTGAAATATAAAATAAGGATATCACAGATTAACTTTACAATGGACCATGGTTTTGCTGACCTCCATGGGCCCCCAGTTTGACTGGGCCTCAGAAAGCTCTCCCATTTATCCCCCTTATGGACGGCCTTGTCTCCACATGACTATTTTTGAATGTGCATGGCTGTGTTCAACCACCTTCAGGTACAGTGGGGGTCCCCGGTCTCTGGCACCTTTATTTTGGGGGTCACGGGCTGAAAAGGTTGAGAACCCCTGCCTTATACTGACTGAAGCATAGGGATGCGCATGTATATTCAACGGGAAATATCTGTATTCAGACACCAACTGCATGGGATGCTCTCCTAGAAATGTTTACACTTCTACCACAAACTTCTACCACCAATGCATTACAGGAGGCTTATACTTCATCAGGTGGATCCGTCTTGCAAAGCTTTAAACTGCTACCTTCAATCCTGAGAATAACCAGACCAATCAGGCGTGGTTTAGTTGAAGCGACTGCAAGCCTGTAAATCAGGGGGGCCAAATCCGGCCCGTGGCACAGTTATACCCATCCCACCAGATCATCATATTTTTACTATAACTGGCCCACCACTATGAGGGCTGCAGATTTCCTCCAGCATAACAGTGTAAACTTAACCTTGATGATTGAAAAGATCAGTTCATTATGAAAGTCTTACCTTCATTCCCCCTGAGTGTGGAGGCCCTTTAGCTCAGACTGGTGGAAAGGTTGAGATTTTCATTGAACCATAAAGTTTGATTTCTGTTTTTGTGGCAGCCCTATATCAAAAAAGCAAATGTGCAGATTATTGCTCAAAACCAACTTTTGTCAACAGTTTCTTTTTTATCTCTCTGGCTGTATAAACCCACTCTCTGTCTTTAAATCTAGCTGTCCATCAGGATTTTGAAACCCTCTCATCGCCCCGCTCGCCTCCCAGCATCTTCAGCTGCTCTGTGCTGCATCATGTTGTTCTAAACAGAGAAAAGAGACAAAGCACCATTACACCAGTGTTCCTCTGGGGATGACACACCAGCTCTACTCTGCATAACCTGATGAGCCTTTGTGAGGATGACACTTTTATTTGAGCATGTTAATGAGTCACCAAGCTTTTTTAATATTAGATAAATAAGGGTTAGAGTGAATGCTGACGTCAAAGCTGCTCATAGAAAGAGGAACATCTCTAATCCAACATCAATGATGCAAAAGGAGGGACATGTTTTCTGATTGGAGCAAACAGCATCTGGCCAAAGACAGGGTAATTAGGCCTCATGTTCATCCTTTGCATGTGAGCATGATACCCCAAGATTTTCCTTAAACTTAGCCCATACAGCTCATCCAGAAAGTATTCAAACTCCCTTCACTTTTTTTATATTTCTTACGCTGCAGCCTGATGCTATCTTATGCCCCATTATGACAAAGAAAATTTTAAAAATACATTTATTTTTTAAAACCAAAATATCTGATTTGCCTTAGTATTCAGAGCCTTTCCAACAACACTTTAAATGTAGCTCAGGGTCCTCCTATTTCTCTGGATCTTCAGGTGTCACAGCTGGCAAAAACCAAGCCATGAGGTCAGAGGAGCTGCAGAGCTGCAGAGCTCAGAGACAGGATTGTTGACAGGCACAGATCTGGAGAAGGCTACAGAAACATTTCTGCTGCTCTGAAGGTTCCCAGGAGAACAGTGGCCTCCAGAATTCTCACATGAAGAAGTTTGGACTCTTCCGAGAGCTGGTGGAAGGAACTTAGTAAGAGAGGAGGCCAAGAACCTGGTGGTCACTCTGACTGAGTAGAGATCCTGAGTGGAGATGGGACAAAGTTCTAGAAAGATAAGCATCAATGCAGCCTCCAGTTATCACCTATGAGTCTCTGCTGACAACAACTGGGTTCTTCACCAGTCAGAGCTTTATGGGAGAGTGGCAAAGAGAAAGACACTGTTGAAGAAAACTCAGATTCAGTCTGGACCAGAGTTCACCAAAGGGACTGTGGGAGACTCCATGGTCAAGAGGAAGAAAGGTCTTTGGTCTGATGAGACCAGAATGGAGCTTTGAGACCATCAGACAAGACGCCAAACACTGACATCACCACAAACACACCATCCCCACTGTGGAGCACAGTGGTGGCAGCATCATGCTGTGGGGATGATTCTCAGCAGCATCGTGCTGTGGGGATGATTCTCAGCAGCATCATGCTGTGGGAATGCCTCTCAGCAGCAGTGTTAATTTTGACAGCAGTTTTTAATTTAGTTTTAGTTATAGTCTTTTGCCAAAAATACCTTTTTGTTTTAGTCATAATTTAGTCATCTAAAATGTTTTAGTTTTAGTCTAGTTTTAGTTGACGAAAATTCCCAACATTTTAGTCGACAAAATTTATAGTAAATTTAGTTGACTGATTGGATCCCTCCCCAACTTATCCCGCCACCACACAGCAAAAGCCATGTGATTGGATCTCCCCTGTATCTCATCCCACCTTTCCGCACAGCCAAAGTAGCTATGATTGGATATATGCCTAACTTGCCCCTACTTTCTACATGACGAGCTTAGGTCTGATTGGATAAAGTCTCTGTCAAACATTTTCATCTCATTTTAATTTGTTGACTAAAGTTTCGTTTTAGTTTTTGTCCATGTGCACTTGTTTTTATTAGTTACTGTCTCGTTTTCGTGAGGGGAAAAAGGCTATTAAAGAAAATTATAACGAAAATAATAAGTCAACAGTATTAACACTGCACAGCAGCATCATGCTGTGGGGATGCTTCTCTGCAGCATCATGCTGTGGGGATGCTTCTCTGCAGCATCATGCTGTGGGGATGCTTCTCTGCAGCGTCACACTGTGGGGATGCTTCTCTGCAGCGTCACACTGTGGGGATGCTTCTCAGCAGCATCATGCTGTGGGGATGCTTCTCTGCAGCGTCACACTGTGGGGATGCTTCTCTGCAGCGTCACACTGTGGGGATGCTTCTCAGCAGCATCATGCTGTGGGGATGCTTCTCAGCAGCATCGTGCTGTGGGGATGCTTCTCAGCAGCATCATGCTGTGGGGATGCTCCTCAGCAGCATCATGCTGTGGGGATACCTCTCTGCAGCATCATGCTGTGGGGATGCCTCTCAGCAGCCGGCCCTGGAAGGCTCCGAAAGGTAGAGGCGAAAATGCATGTAGCAAATCTTATTCAGTCTGATGGAGAACTACAGCTTGGGAGATGATTTATTATCCAGTCAGACAATGAGCCAAAGCATCCAGAGAGAGGCTACCCAGAAATGGTTTAAAGTCAACAAGGGGAATGTTCTGGAGTGGCCAAGTCAAAGCCCAGACCTCAAGCCAAGAGAGAATTTTTGTCTGGGCTTGGAAAGAGCTCTTCACTCCTGATCCCTGTACAGCCTGACAGAGCTTGAGCAGTTTAGCAAAGAAGAATGGAGTAAAGTGTAAAACATCCAAGGGGGGAATACTTTTTAATGCCATTGTATGCCTTGTTGTCATATAACCACTCGGCAGTCGCTCTAGTTGATAAATGCATTCATTAAATCTTATATTTCTGAAAACTGTGCGTTAGTCTAACAGATAGAAAAAGGTCTAAATGATGTGGTTAGTGCCGAGCCCCCTCCCCACACCAAGGGAAGCTTATGTAAAAACAAACGTGTGCCTATGAGCAGGGATCCTCATCTCTTTGGCTCGCTGTGTTTGCTGTGTGAGGAAGCCATGAGACCCGCCTTGTTGTGTTATATAACAACATCACTTGAACTTTACGTTTGATGCTTTTAAAATGAAAATATCCTGAGTTCTTGTTTGCTGGGTAAATAAACGTCTAGTTTTCAGATTGTGGTGAATATGTGGCAATCATTCTTCCTCTCTGTGTTCTGCAGCCCACCCACATGGGACCGTGTGCTGGATCAATCAAATGCAAATACTGTCAGATAGCAGGTCTGCTTTGTAGTCATGAATCGTCTGTAAACAGCTGCTGACAATTCTTCAGCTCACGTCTGACCTGATGTCAAACAGAAAAGAAAGCAGCTCCTCCTCTCTCTTCTTGGTTCCAGCCGTTAAAATCAGAGCTACCAAGGCAAAGATGACCTGCGCCTCCTCCAGCGGGGGTGTCTGATTAGCAGTGAGGAGGTGGAGGGCATCCCCACCCCCCTCTTTGATCTAATAGCCCCATGGGATGCAGCTTAGCCCTCCACTTCATGTTTCCCATTTGGTGGTTAGAGGCCTGATGGGGATGTTTAAGGATGGGAAGCCTTAACGCTCTCATTTGTTTTCCTGCAGGTAATCGATGGCAGACTCAGGGTTACAGCTAATGTGATTTATGTGTCCTATTTCCACTGTTATGCTTCATGTACAAATTGTCTCTGGTGATGAAAATTCCCCAATCTTTTCACAACTTGCTGACACTGAATCTAAGCTGTCAAACCAAAGCAATTAATCCTTTTTCTACTAACACCAGCAAATAACAGTGTGGTGAACAGGCCTCATTCACCAGTATCCTCCAAAATCTTTCAGTGTTTTTCTTAAAAAGGTCCTCAGAAAAATCGGAGGCAGATTCATGAATATGTTCAGAAGCTGCTGAACAGATTCATGAATATGTTCAGAAGCTGCTGAACTGTTTGCACCTGTGTTTTGATTTGATAAATGTCATGTCCTCGAAGGTGAAGGCCTGTGTCTATTGTAGCTAACTTGCATAAAAAACGCCCATTTAATGCACATATGCATGAGTCTGCAGGGCTGTGTGCTCACAGAGGTCACATCAGGTCAAACAGAGAGACCCAGGTGTGATGGGAAGGGGAAAATCAAAATATACAATGTCAATAAAAATTAAAAGTTATTTCAATTAAATAAAAACATGTAATGTAAATGACTGCATAAATATTCACCCCCTTTAAAGTGACTGACCTTACTCAACAGAGAACCAGACAGTGTGTGCTAGTAGTTTCACAGATAGAGATTGTAGTGTCCCTGGCCACCATTACACCATGAAGACAAAAGAACACTCAGAAAAAAAGGCTATTGAAAAGTCTAAGTAAAAGAATGGAGACAGAAAACTCTGCAAGTCTCTAAATATCCCCCAGAGTGCAGTTAAGTCCATCATGGAAAAATAGAGGAATATGTCACATGTGTAAATCTGCCTAGATCAGACTGTCCTCACAAACTGAGTGGGCGTGCAAGAAGGAGACTAGTGAGAGAGGACACCAAGACACCTATGACTACTCTGAAGGAGTTCCAAGCTTCAGCAGCTGAGATGGAGAGACTCTGCAGACAACAACTGTTGGCCGGGTTCTTCACCAGTCAGAGCTTTATGGGAGAGTGGCAAAGAGAAAGACACTGTTGAAGAAAACTCAGATTCAATCTGGACTAGAGTTCACCAGAAGGACTGTGGGAGACTCCATGGTCAAGAGGAAGGAAGTTCTTTGGTCTGATGAGACCAGAATGGAGCTTTGAGACCATCAGACAAGACGCCAAACACTGACATCACCACAAACACACCATCCCCACTGTGGAGCACGGGGGTGGCAGCATCATGCTGTGGGGATGATTCTCAGCAGCATCGTGCTGTGGGGATGATTCTCAGCAGCATCGTGCTGTGGGGATGCTTCTAAGCAGCATCATGCTGTGGGGATGCTTCTCAGCAGCATCATGCTGTGGGGAGCTCTTGAAGGCTTCTACAGGTAGAGGGTACACGTCTGATCTCTGTATAACCTGACAGAGCTTGAGCAGTTCATCAGAGAAGAATGGAGTAAAATTCCAGGGTCCAGTTGTTTGAGCCTGACTGAGAACTATCCACACAGACTCAGAGCTGAGACTGCAGACAAAGGAGACTCTGCTAATTACTGACTAAAAGGAAGGAATACTTATGCAGTCACTTATTTTACCTTTTTTTATCATATGGACATTAGTTTGTAGAAATCTGTTTTCACTTTGACATCAAAAATTTTTTTTTGTCCTTTTTTTGTCAAAAAAAGCCAGATTACATTGACCATGATCGATTTATAAAATCAACAAAATGATAAACCATCCAAGTGGTTAATACTTTTATAAGGCGCTGTATGAAATATTCACACTATTCCAGTCAGACTTTACCCAAAGCATATTCTTCTTCTCTGTTTTCTTTTTTATACCAAGTCAAATTCCTGTCATGTTCTTGGCAGTAAAACTCGATCCTGATTCTGACATGAAAGAAGCTTCTTCATCATAAAATCACAACTCCTGTACCTCCTCATGACCCAGATATGTGAGCACAATATCTCCATCTGCAGTCCAACTTTAATTTCTGAATCACATTCTTACAATTCTACCGAGCTGAAGTCGAGACAACCTTATATCTGCAGTCTTTTCATTCATCAGTGGAGACGCCCACACCAACGGTGGCGTGGTACAATAAAGATTCAAGGTCGATGATTCTCCAGGACGACGTGGATCGTGTTTGGATGACAATCATTTTTATTCAGCAGATGTAGTTACCTTTGGCCAATAAAACCTGCAATACAGAACAAAACTTCCTCCCTGTTCTCCTTCAGTACTGTCAGTGCTGCTAACATTCATTAGAAACATTCAGTTTAAACATTTCACTGTTTATTTTCTCATTTTGTGTACAACTTTCCAGCAGTTAAAGCAGTTGTTCTATTTACATTACCATAAGTGATAGATGTTTTAATTTTGTTAGGAGGTTTTCTCAAAAAACATAACAGATTGCTTTAGTTATGTAGAAGGTACCTTAGGTGGCAGGTATATTTTATTTTATATATGTTTATCAAACCAGATTACTTTAACGATGATCGCTATATTATCTCTCGTTTTTTTCTTTGAGGTTTGTTTTGATTCGAGTTTCCCAATCTCCCAGCTGTGTGTGGAGCGGACAGGGTTTGCTACAAAAGTACAGTTAATCCTCAGGTTTCATTTTCACTTTATTGTTCATCAGGACCGGTACGCCTTGTCGGTGAGTGACTATATGCTAGTATTGCTAGTGTCTCAAACAAGAATTAATGCCACATGAATAATTGTAAACTTATACTGATATTGGGGGCTAATAAAAGCCGATATCCGATATATCAGTCAATATCCGATAAATTGGCCGATAACTGATATCTTGGCCAATATATGAAATAAGAACATTGATAAACAGAGGATATGTACTGTACATGAACACAAATTCTTATATTTATATTATCTTTGTTTATTTCACAAAGATGCAGCTTAGACAATGTTAAAACGCTGTATAATAGTCTTATCTAAAGATATTCCTTTATTAGTCCCACCAGAGGAAATTCTAATTTACAGCAGCAGAAAGTCTTAGAAAATGTCGGACATGTGAATTAACAGTTTCATTTATCATTGTTTATTCTCGACTCCTCTAACCAGTAGAGATGCAACTGGACGACTACAACTCCCACAATGCTTTGCATGTCAACAAATATGGCTGCCCACTGAAGAAAGTCAAAGTACATGATCGAAAATGGATTAAAAATGGATAAAAAGACACTTATTATGGGATGTAACGCTGTGGATTTAATCTCCAAAGACCCAGAAAAGTCACCAAAGTTCCTACAACGGCGTCCTTTCGAGCTACGGAGACATCGATGGCAGCACACGAACGGCAAAATGGTCAGCTTTCAGAGGAAATAAAGAATAGGTTTCTATGACTTATGGTTCAAAAGTCATCAACGTTTTTATAAACTGTGTCACATATTGTTGTACAGGACAACGCTGTCCTCAGGCAGGATCCGGGCTCACTAGAAAATGTTCTGTAAGAGCTACGGATGCACGGAAGACATGACTAGAAAGGACATGGATCAGTGCCGCATGAGCTCTAAGGGTTAATATATCGGCTACATGTTGGCCGATGTTGATTTATCTGTGATACGCTTTAATCGGCCCGATTAATCGGCCCACCAATCAGTCAGTGGGGCTCTACTACAAAATTCACTTCTATCACTCGGTGCGTGCGTTCTCTGTGTTGTTATGGTGTGATAAAGGTGATTTATAAACCTTTATCACACTTACTTTAATAGCAAAAAATGCAGTTATACTGCAAATACTGACCGATCGGTTTATTGTTTGGATTAAAATGGAAATGAGAAGAAATGAAACTGTTACAACAAGTGGAATGATAGTTTTCATGTCTGTTCATCCCTGTTTCCTTCTGTTTATCACATCAATTACAAGTTTGACTGAGTTTTGCTGTTCTAATCAGGGTTAGTAAAGTTACAGTCAAACTGATCGTCTGTTTTAACGAGCAGTCAACAGGTGCATCACTTTAAATGAAGTTTACGCAAAGAATTGTGGGTCATCTTTTCATCTGTCCTTTGTAAAAGGATGGTCCAGTGTTTCCTAGGCTGAAGGAGATAATAAAGGAAGGAATCAAGCTCCTTTCCTTTTCAGTTAGAGAATTCCAACAGCCTTTATCATAGCCAACACTAAAATATTTCCGGGTCATTTTTCTCCGTTAGGAACCTTCCTAAGCTAAATGGACTATTCAAACTGACTCCAAGAGTCCTGGATGGTCCAAGCTTCTTCATGTGAGAGTTCTGGAGGCCACTGTTCTCTTGGGAACCGTCAGAACAGCAGAAATTTTTCTGTAGTCTTCCCCAGATCTGTGCCTGTCAACAATCCTGATTTGAGCTCTGCAGTTCATCTGACCTTTGACCTCATGGCTTGGTTTCTGCTCTGATATCATCGTCAGCTGTGAGGCCTTCTATAGAGAGGGGTCAGCCTTGAGAATCATGTCCAGTCAGGTTAATTTAGCACAGGTGGACTCCAATCAAGGTGTAGAAGTGAAGGAGGCCTGAGTACTTTAGAAATGAGCAGTAATACACAGGGACTTTAGATAATATGGAGCAGTGATACTCAACGTATGGCTCCAGAGCCACATGAGGCTCTTTTGTGATGATTTGTGGCTCTTTTATGTCTAAATTTGAAATACTATTTCCCCAGAGAACCTTAAAAGGTAAATTTGACTTTAGAAATGATCCAGTGAAAGTCACATTAATCAGTTTGTTTCCCACAGCCGGCTTTAATTGTCTAACTTTATTGTCAACAGATATTTTTTTGTGTACATTTTTCCCATTTTGCCCTTATTTGTAATTTTTTGCTACTTTAATTCCATTTTTACTGCTTTTAGCATATTTTTGCAATTTTTTCCAGCTTTTCTGCATATTTTGTTCCCTTTTTCGCCTTTTTGCCACTTTTCACCCATCAAGGCTGCCTTTGCCTTGCAATTAAATGCCACTAATTTCCCATTTTGCCACTCTTTCATGCTTTTTGCCCATTTTTCCCAAACTTTTTTCTGATTTTTGCCCATTTGAAACACTTTTCACTCACTTTTCTCCACGTTTTTGCCACTTTTGGACCATTTTTGCCACTTCTTTTTGTCACTTTTCTCCCCTTTTTGAAACTTTTATCCTACTTTTTGCACATTTTTTCCCCTTTTTGCCACTTCTCACCAATTTAAGTTGCTTTTTGCAATTAAATGCCACTTTTTGCCCTTTTCCCAAACTTTTTTCTAAATTTTCGCCCATTTAAGTCAGTTTTCACTCATTTTTTTTGCAACATTTTTACCACTTTGAACTCATTATTTGGTCACTTCCCACCCATTTTTGCCACTTTTCACCCAGTGTTTGCTGCTTTTTGACCATTTTTGCCTCCTTTAACTTATTATAATCGCCTTTGACCACTAAGATTGTGGCTCTTGCACATATATTTTTTAACAATTTGGCTCTTCGATTGAGAAGGGTTGAATAACACTGATATAGATACTTGATTTAATATTCTACCAACAGACTCACTGACTGTTGCTGGCAATCTTTTGTCTCTAAATTGCACAAAAATATTGACATTGCCTGTGGATTTATAGTTTAGACAGCACACAGGAGTTTGCCTCCTGTTCTTAATGGGTTAATTTCTCCTTTTCACACCTGTCCTATAAAATAATCCTTGTTTTTAAAAGCTTATGCACTTTTATTACCATCAATCATTAAAATAAGAGAGACTGTACCGTATTAAACCACATTTTAAGGGAAAGCATCGACGTCTGGATCATTTCAGCAGCCTTCAGCTGCGGTAGTTGTATTTGACACCAGCATTATTACAGCTAATGGTTGCATTAAATGGAAAAACATTGAACACATAAACCAATTAGGCTCGCAGTCTTGGCTCTCCAGTAAACTGGGGTCACCGCAGGCCGGCGTGGAAGCATCTGTGCATGCTTTCATAAAACAGGCCGCGTTAATTTCCTGAAGTTTGGGGTTCCAGAAGATTAAGGGTTTGTTTTTACGTTACTAAAACGCCTCTCGGTGCCTGAGCCAAGGGATTAGAGAATCATAAGAAAGAGAAGTATAAAACGGTTTGTTATCTGGTGGCAGGGAGGAGCGTGAGCAGCAGATGTTATCTTTATGTGGGTAATGGGTTATCACATCTTGGGGCACAGATTTCAGATTTACTGTCCTCCCTCCATCTCTCTCTCTCTTAGATATTACTGAAGCTTCATTATCTCGTCACCTTCGATGACTCAGCTCTGCTCCTCCTCGCCATGCACAGACACAAAGCAGCTTAGCCGCCGTTACCTCATTTACCCTCTCAGACCAATCTTAATAGCTCCTTATCGCCATAAACATATCACTGAATTTCAGCTATGACTTTCCGCTTATTAACTTTCATACTGCAGTGCTAAAGCCGATGGGAAGATGGGGATTTTATTTGGCCGTAGTTTGAGGATTTTAAACGGTTGATGGTTGTTTGGCTGCAGATACTTGGAGTGGAGACTCTGAATGGCCTGACAGATGCTCTCTATCAAATTATAGCATAGAAACCACATCAAACGTCAAAATATGCAAAGACAGTCTGCAAAGATGAGGTCTGGTTCATTTATTGACCTAAAAAGCCTTTAATGAATCTGAATTTCATGCATGCATCAGACAGAAATCACCTCAAACCATCCTCCTTTTATCCAGTGTGACTTTTTTTTACTTCCATCAGCAGCGTAAAACTTCTGTCCCCTTCCTTTAGTGGCATCTCCTTAATTTAGCCACCAAGGGAACGCTCTGGGAATAAACTGGGATTAAATCCCCCCCGCCCCGGCCATGTGAGCTGTCACATTATCATGCAGAAGTGTGAGCGGGATCATGTCAAAGGAGCGCAGAGCATGATGTTTGCTATTTATGTAATCATCTAAGGCCTAGCTTTCTAAAAAAGAGGCGACATGGTGGACATTAAGTCCTCCATATCCTAAAGATTAGCGCTAGCATGAGAGTCTGCAGCCACAGAACCATGAGCTTCACAGGGATCATGGGATAGTTTAAAAATATGATTAAGAATTTTCAAAGAATTTTTGCAAGGTTTTAGAAAGGAAAATTGACTCTCTGCAGGAGTCAGCATCTAGTGGACACCAGAGGAACTGCATCTTCACAGCATTTCTGTTACTGCTTCATTTCTCGGCCACAGTGGTTGATGTTTGCAGAAAATAGTTTCTCTCAGTTGTCACCTGATATTTATTTTTCTCTGCTGAATGAGGGGAACAAAGGAGGTTTTTCTTTTCCGTATGTTTTCATTCAGTGTAGACAGTCATGAATCAAATGTGATCATGCGGTTATTGTTCTGGCAGAGAAAACATATGGCGGTGTTAGCGTCGTCCACACGTTCACAGTTATAATGCTGTTGTTCTCCACATGCAGCAGAGTCTGGACCATATTGACACAGTAATAAAGTCGTTTAGAGCCACTTGAGGCTCAGAAGAAATTATGTGCAACCATATGCTGACCCTCAAGGAGCAGAGCGGCTTTATGCAGCAGATGAGTATGAATACAGCGAGCGTGGGCATCCTATCCCCGCAGCTCAAACTGTTTATCTGACTGGAGGTCTCAGGAGGCCGAATCGACATCTGTCTCCATCTCTTCAGACGTCTTGATTATAAGATGTCACCTGGAAGAGGCTGAAGAGATGAGAAAAAGACAGGTTAGCTTCTTTATTCCTGCTACATGTGATTTTGTTTGTGCTCAGTGTGATTTCCAAAGACCGACAAATGGAAGGATGAATTTATGGTTTAGTTGTGCATCCAACAGGCAGGTTTTTTCTTCTGCAGGTGCAAAGGTCACGTTTACAAAAGGTGCTACTGTTGAAACCAAAATGTAGAACAAAGAGCAGTGACACTCAACGTGTGGCTTTGCATCTCTTTTATGTCTTAATTTGAAATATTATTCCCCCAGAAAACCTTTAAAAAAGGGAAACTTTGACCTCAGAAATCATCCATTGCAAGTCACATTAATCAGTTTGTTTCCCACACTTACACAGCAGGCTTTAATTGTCAACCTTTATTTTTTGTCTGTCTCCAAAATTTTGATTTTGACCCCCAAAATAAAGGTGCCAGAGTCCGGGACCCTCCACTGTACCTGAAGGTGATTGGACACAGCCATGCACATTCAACAATAGTCATGTGGAGACGAGGCCGCCCATAAGGAGGGATAAAGGGGGAGGTTTCTGGGATCCACCCAAACTGGGGGCCCATGGAGGTCAGCAAAATCATGGTCCATTGGGAAGGTTACCTTGAAATGAGATAACTTTTGTTAAAAACATATTTAAAATGGCTAAAAAAAAAAAAAAATGCTTAAATTAGTGAATAATAGCAAAAATGGTGGAAAAGGTGTTGAAATTGGATTTTTAAAGAACATAAATAGGTTAAAAGTAAAAAAAATAGATAAAAGTGGCCAAAAAATAACCAGAAATTGATTAAATTGGCAAGAATGGGTGCAAAAAGTGGTGAAAGTGGATTAAAAAGTGGCTGAAATGGCTTTAAAAGTGTCAAAAATTGAGGGAAATTAGGTGGACTGGGATGACAAATTGATTTAACTAGCAAAATGGGATAACTGCAGTTAAAATGGACAAAAAGGGGTGTGAAAAGTCAGAAAGTGAAAAGAATTGGTTTAGTAGGGACAAAAACAGGCAGAAAAAAGTGGTGGAAGGGTATAAAATTGACACAAATGGGTTTTAGGTGGGAAAAATGTGCTAAAATTGGCAAATTTTGCATTAAAATGTGATGAAAAACGGTCAGAATTTGGTAAAAATTGGTGTAAAGTGGCAACACGGTGACCCCCTCTCAGTGTTTCGTTACCCCCAAAGGGGTCCCGACCCCAAGGTTGAGAACCACTGATTTAATGCAATGTAATATATAAAATTCCTTGTTTGTCCTGCAACATGACATACGTAGGTGTCATGGTTTGGGTTTAGTTGTGTTAATTTCTAGTTACTTGGGTTTCTGGTGCTCCTTATGTTTGTTTTTCTACCTCCTGTGTTCCCTTGTCTTTAGTTTCAAGTTGTCAGTTTCCCTCCATGTGTTCCACATGCTCCTGTTCGGTGTTTCCTGTTTTATTTTGTAGTTTTCTTCTCCTCGTGTGTGTCCTCTGGCTTTCTTCCTGCCCTTGTGTTTTTTTCTCCACCCTGATTGCCTTCACCTGTGTCTTGTTCTCCCTCACCTGTGTCATTGGCCTCACCTGTCTCCCAGTGTCTAATCACCCCCTGTCTATTTAGTTTCTGGGTCTCCCTGTGTCTGGGTCAGTTCGTCTGCATATCCTGCCTGTGACTCCCCTGCGTGTAACCTCTTGTGATTTTCAACCAGTGTTCCCTCGTGTTCTTTTGGTGATCTTTAGGTTTAGTATTTTGGCCTTTTTGTGCATTTTGATTTTGTTAGCACCTTTGTTGTAGTTTTTGCATTTTTAGTTAATTGAAGAGTTTTTTTGTGCCTTTGCAATTGAGTCCTTCCCTTTTGAGTTTTTACCAATCCTGACAGTAGGTGAAACAGGCAGAGCTTTCAGCTCATGCAAAAAGGAACACAAAACTGAATGTGAAAAAGAAACAGCCAAAACATTCACCCAAGCCACGAAGCGACAAGCCCAACAGGATCAGCTTAAGTCCGCAATCTAAGACCACTGCAAGAGGGAGAACCATCTCATGGACTGGGACAAGGCAAAGGTCATAGGCACAGAAAGCAACAAACACCATCATTGGATCAGGGAGGTCATCGAGATCCGGAAATGCGGCCACCAGACTGTAAATCGGGATGAGAGGGCGTACCAACTTTCTCACACCTGGGATACAGTTCTGAAGAAGTCGGACTGCAGATGGCACTGTCATCCTGCTGCTCCAAGTAGAAAGACAGCGCCAAGAAAACCTGTATAAATCAGCTGACCAGACACGTCACTGCAACATCGTGACACTTCTGAAGAAGTCAACAGAGCGCAGCCAAAAGTGTCAAGGTACGAAAACAACAGAGGTCTGTTCATATGAACTTCAGCATAATCTAATCAGAATACCTAATGAACCTAATCGGATTACTCTCTAATCCATTTTCGATGCTTTTAGCCAATTTTTGCCACAACTTTTGCCCCTTTCTGCCGGTTTTTGCCTCTTTTGTCCTGCTTTTTGCAATTTGCTTTTCCCCTTTTGCCCATTTAAGCATCCTCTTGCCATTGAATGTCACTTTTACCCATTTTTGCCACCTTTTTGTTGCTTTGTGACCATTCATGCCATCTGTAACTAATTTTTTTAAACACTTCTCACCTATTTCTGCCACTTTTCTCCAAATTATTGTGAATTTGCACCAAATTTTATGCCTATTTTATCCCAGTCACCCAACTTGAGCCACTTTTTTGACCTTTTTCACCAGCTGTAACTTATTTTCATTGCCACTTTAACCATTTTTTTCACCACTTTTCTGTGGTGATTTTCAGTTATCGATTTTATTTTGTTGACTTCCTGTGTGACCACTTCCTGCTCTGTTTTTGTGTGCTCTCTTTACAGAGATTGGGTTTCTCCTCCTGCACTGGCTCTCCCGGCTCCTGCACACCTGTGTCTCATCACTGCAGTCACCATCCCGCTCTTACGCTGCGTTCGATTGTACTCAGAACTTGGATAAATCTGACCTCCGAATTGGAAAAGTGCAACAGAACGGCCCTTGAGCTCGGGACTCTGAGTCGGGAATTTGGGTAGGATCCAAGCAACCCGAGTCGGTTGGAATGACGTAGCAATATGGCGTCACACACCGTGAGAGTCATTTTCTCCTCAACTTTTACTTTTATGTGACGTCTAATTTAGCATTTGTGTTACTACAGTACAGGCCTCTGCACAGCTCGCTTTGGTGCCTGTATGAGTTCAATGATGCATGCAGGGTTCCCCTCACTGGTGCGTTCAAGTCATACTTACGTTAGCCTTTCTCTCTCTCCCTCAAGTATCGGCCAAGTCCTAGTGCTACATGTATCACTCTGAGTTAAACTGAGTAATTCTACTACGTGTTACCTTGAGATTAATCCTGCCTTCTCCTCTGTTTCTCCCAGTGCCTCCATGAGCCTCCAGTCCAAGCCCAATCTCTGCCATGCTGCCAAACTCTCTCTCTCCAGATTCACTTGCCAGCCTCTCCCCTCCAAGCCTCACTCACGCAGCCCTCACGCCTTCACGGAGCTCCCTCTTCCCCAGACCTTGGATTCCCCCCTTCCCCCACTGCCTGTTTCACATCAATAAAGCTTTTAAAACTGCTTCACTGAGTCCAGTTCTGCAAATTGGGGTCCAATATTAAAACCACCATCCTCGGATCATTACGCTTTTCACCACTTAGATTGTGGCTCTTGCAAAGCTGTTTTTCAACAGTTTGGCTCTTTGGTTGAGCAGGGTTGAGGAGCACTGACATAGATAGACTAGAAACAAACACTGTAGAAAGATTTTAAAGGAGTGCAGCAAGGTTTTTAATAGTGCACATTGCAGAGCGGTCATACTGATTAAGATATTGTGGATTGAAGACGTGGAAAGTGCATTAATATACATGACAAGTTTGCAGATAGCCTCGTGTTTAGGTAGAGTACCATGTGTGCAAGGCTGTGGGTCCTTTTCCACTTTTCATTCCCTGTGTCTTCCTCTTCCTGCTGTCTTTAAAAAAAGGTATAAAAAGCCTTAATTTAATCTCTGTGTGGTGGTTAAGCTCAGTTATTATATTGACAAGCTTTTGACAGCTGTGAGGTGGTTTCTGCCTTCAAATTACTATAAATTTGCTGCCATAAGGGTTTATTTCATGAAGGATGTATAACATTTATTTTATTCAATGGTCTGCTGTGATTTTTCAGACTTAAATGAGCTTTTGAAAGCTGTTTCCAGCACAGTTAGAGGAGAGATGACCACAACACCTCATATATTTCTTCTGTTCCTGCAGTGGCTGAAAGTAAAGAACCAGAACCCAATCCTGTCTCCTGATTGGTCAGAAACCCTCACAGACAGCACGCTCAGGTTACACCAGGTAATCACAGAGATTGTTCCACATGTTTTAAATCTTTCCCAGGCTCTCTCCTTTCCTCAGCAGAAGAGCTGTTCTGATGTGAAACGCTCACAGCAGACATTACAGTGAGCCTTGATGTCTGAGCCAGCATCTGTCCTCCTGACAGTGACGCTCTGAGCGCGTGCAGAACTTGCAGTGTCACTCTTTAACACACGGAGCCAATGCAAAGGATTCCTTGGAGGAAAAAACAAAAACAAATGCAAAGCCAAAGCAGCTGCCTCGGGGGATGAGCAAAGATAGCATCACACCCAGACAGCTGGATCCCAAACATCAAATCTGTATTATGTAAGAATCACATGTGCAGATCCAGACGGATGGAGCTGAGGAAACAAAGCCGATTTTGTTTGCCTCTGAGCGGGAAGTTTATACCTACAGCCTGAAGGAAGGAGAGCACTCTCCCTGTGGGGGGGCGGCGTGCAACAGTCAAATACAGCGGTTCAGACCGCAGAAAAGGCCGCTGATTTCAGATCGATCATCATGTTGTGTTATACTACTGCAGAAACAACCTCCACAAATCAAATCTAGAAACAGTTTCTTCATATTGATCCTGCTGTGTATCATTTCTTTTCAGATGTGTGTCACGTTCCACACAAACAAACATCCTTCAGAGGAAAACGCAGGCAGATAAGAGGCTGACTGACAAACAGAGGCCTGGCAAAGCAATTATGCCCCTTTAGACGAGAGGGTTTTGCATCGAGCCTTCACTGCAGCGTAGCAAACAAAAATAATACATCAGTGACAACATTTCATAAGCACAATGCAAATAGACTTCTGCAGCCAAAGTGTGCTCATATTGTCAACAATAACATATTCTGCATGAATTAAGATGCAGGCCTTTTGCAGCTGCAGATACATATACAGTCATGGACAAAAGTATTGGCACCCCTGGAATTTTTCCATAAAATACACCATTTCTCCCAGAAATTGTTGCAATTACAAATGTTTTTGGTATACTTTATGTGCAAGCTTCTTACTCCTCTGAGCTGGAATTTTGGACCACTCTTCTTCTCCAAACTGCTCCAGGTCTCTCAGATTTGAAGGGTGCTTCTTCAACAGCAGTTCTGAGATCTCTCCATAGGTGTTCAATAGGATTTAGATCTGGACTCATTGCTGGCCACTTCAGAACTCTCCAGCTTTGTCTCCAAACATTTCTTGGTGCTTTTTGAGGTATGTTTGGGGTCATTGTCCCTCTAGAACACCCATGACCTCTGACCCAGACCCAGCTCTCTGACACTAGGCCCTACATTGTGATCCAAAATTCTTTGATAGTCTCAGATTTCATGATTCCTTGCAGACAGTCAAGGCACCCAGTGCCAGAGGCAGCAAAATAACCCCAAAACATCCTTGAAGCTCCACCATGTTTGACTGTAGGTACTGTGTTCTTTTCTTTGTAGGCCTCATTCTGTTTTCTGTAAACAGTAGAATGACGTGCTTTTCCAAAAAGCTCTACCTTACTCTCATCTGTCCACAAAGTGTTCTCCCAGAAGGATTGAGGCTTACTCAGGTACATTTCTGCAAACTCCAGTCTGGCTTTTTTATGTCTCTTTGTCAGCAGTGGGGTTCTCCTGGGTCTCCTGCCATAGCGCTTCATCTCATTCAGATGACCACGTATGGTCCCAGCTGACACTTTTGCACCCTGAGTCTGCAGGACAGCCTGAATCTGTGTGGAAGTTGACTGAGGATGTTTATCCACCATTCCAACTATCCTGTGTTGCATTCTTTGTCAGTTTTTCTCTTCCGTCCACGTCCAGGGAGATTAGCCACAGCTCCATGGTTATAAACTTCTTGATTATATTACACACAGTGGACAAAAGAATTTCAGGATCTCTGGAGATGGTCTTTAACCTTGAGATTGTTCATATTTTTCCACAATTTTGCTTCTTAAGTCCTCAGACAATTCTGGGCTCTTCTTTCTCTTCTCCATGCTTGGTGTGACACACACAGACACACAACACAAAGGTTGAGTCAACTTTTAGACATTCTAACTGGCTTCAGGTGTGATTTCTAGATTGCAGCACCTGTTACTGCCACAGGTGAGTTTAAATGAGCATCACATGCTGGAAATAAAATGATTTACCCACAGTCTTAAAAGGGGGACAATCATTTTGTCTGGCCCAGTTTTTGAGTTTTGGGTAAAATTATGTCAATTTTGGCTTTTTTCTTCAGATTTTTTCTATTGCTCTAATACACATAAAGGAAATAAACACATGTATACCAAAAACATTTGTAACTGCAACAATTTCTGGGAGAAATGGTGAATTTTCTGGAAAAATTCCAGGGGTGCCAGTACTTCCAACCATGACTGTAAGACTTGTGAAAATAACAGGTGCACACAGATCCTGAAACAAGCATGCAGCGCTGTGAAAAAGTATTCACCCCATTTCTTATTTCTTTCTTTTTCCATATTTGTCACACATAAATGTTTCAGATCATCAAACAAAATGTCATTTTAGACAAAGACGAGCTGAACGAATACTAAAGTCAGTTTTCAAATGATAATTTCAATAACAGGGTGAAAAGCCATCCAAACCTATCTGGCCCTGTGTGGAAAAGTCATTGCCCACTTGTTAAATCATGAATTAACTTTGATTAGCCACATCCTTTGGAAAGCTGAGCTCAGTTTGACTAGGCCTGATCACTGCCAGACCTGTTGAATGAATAAATCCCTTAAATAGAACCTGTCAGACAAAGTGAAGGAGGCTGAAAGATCTCCAACGCATCATGGAACCATCTAAAAAAATCTAAGTCACTGCCATCTATCAGTCTGAAAGGGTTACAAAGACATTTCTACGGCTTTGAGACTGCAGCCAACCATGCCCAGAGCCATTATCCACAAATGGAGAAAACTGTGAAAGTGGTGAACCTTCCCAGGAGTGGCCGGCCCACCGACATGACTCCAAGGGAACATGGAGGACTCATCCAGGAGGTCACAAAAGAACCCAGAACAACATCTAAAGACCTGCAGGCCTCACTGACTCAGTTAAGGTCAGAGTTCATGACTCAAAGGCTTGTCTCACATTTGACTAAAAACATCCTGATGATCCCCAAGACTTCTAGGGAATTATTCAGTAGACCGACCAGACAAAAGTTATAGAAGGTGTGCGTCACGTTCCATCTGGAGTTAAAGTTCAATCCATACCTTTGAGGATTTTTGGATGTTACTCTGGGTTCTTCTGGGACCTCCTGGATGAGTCGTCCATCTTGGAGTCATGTTAGTAGGCCGGCCACTCCTGGGAAGATTCATCACTTTTCACAGTTTTCCCCATTTGTGGGTGATGGCTCTCACTGTGGTAGCCTTAAATGTCTGTAACTTTCCAGACTGATAGATGTCAGTGACTTTGTTTCTCATCTGTTCTTAATTTTCTTTAGATGGCTCCATGATGTGTTGGAGATCCTTCAGCCTCCTTCACTTTGTCAGACTGGTTCTATTTAAGGGATTTCTGGATCCAGCAGGTCTGGATGTGGATAGTCACACTGAACTCAGCTTTCCAAAGAATGTTGCTAATCAGAGATAAATTATGATTTGATATAGAGTCCAGTGACTTTTAACATTTGGCCAGGTGGGTTGGGATGGCTTTTTTCTCTTAACCTCCTGACACCTGACTTTTTGTTTGACATGCATTTTTAGTTTCTCCCACTTATTTGGGATCATTTGGACCTAAGGTTAAAAGCTCAGCCTTTTCTTTGAAAAGGAATTAATTTTTAACAAAAGTTCCACATCAATAATAATTCCACAAAATTTCGAAGGAATAAATTTCAGTGAAAATTCTTAAACATATTTTTAAAATTTTCTCATAAAAAGGCCCTTCAAATAATCCCCAAAAGTTTCAGTGAAACTTTATCATTGAATCCTAGATTTAATAAAAAGAGACTACATTTTTTTATTTAAATTTTATAACTATTTATATTATTGTATGACTATGTAAATAACTGTATATATCTTATTTGATTTTATTCTAATTATTAATGTGTGCTCCTTAACTAATTTTTATTATTATTATTATAATTATCTTTTACCTATTTATCTATTTTTCTCCTGTTTTTATCTACCATGTAAGCAAATTTTGCACCGAAGAACACCAGATCAAATTCCTTGTAAGTGTAAAAAACCTACTTGGCAATAAATCTGATTCTGATTCTAAATAAATTCTACTTCAATTTCTGAAAAATAAAATAAAATCCCCAAAAAGTACAAATAAATCCCCCATGATTCCATGAAAGTTAAGGAAAATTCCTCCAAACATGCCAACAAATTCCCTGAAAATCCCATTAAGTTCTAGAATTATCCCAATCATATTCCCATAATTAGAAAAAGAAAATTCCCAAGTTTCTGTGAGCACATCTAAAACTTTGAAGATAATTTTCCCCAGATAACTGAAATAAAAAATCCCCAAATTACAGAAAAAAATTCCCAAATTAAGACAAAAATGACTAAAAATAATAATAAAAAACAAGCATAAGAAACCCAAAGATTTCCATGCAGATACTCATTGCAAAAACACTTCCATGAAACTCTCAAAAATACACAAACAATCCAAATTTTCCATGAAAATACTTAAAAATCTGATTCACATTGCCCAAGTTTTTCTTGTGAATGAACTTTAACTTGAAGAGACAGTCCAAACAATTTTCTAAAAAAATTCCAAAAGTAGAAATTTTTATGCTTTAGTAGGAAAGCCAGAATGTAACGTCCTCATGTGTGCATGCAGGGTCTTAGGAGGTTAGTAAAGGAAATCTTCATTTCAAAACTGACTTGTATTTACTCAGCTTGTCTTTGTCTGATATTAGAATTTGTTTGATGATCAGAAACATTTAAGAGTGACTAAAAAATAAGAGATCAGGAGGGGATCAGCAGGATTTTCAACAGCACATGAAAATGAGACTGATTTATTTTATGTATTCTCAGAAATTGAGAAAACTTTATATATTAAATCCATGGATTATCCTTCCTCATATTATTCAAAAAGGTTTGTTTCTTCACCCGTTTAACAAATGCCAGTTCTTTCTTTTGGCTTTTACTCCATGTTTCGGCCTTTATGTGTGTTTTACTGGCGTTCATACATCATGGATTTTATTTTTATCAGTGAACATGAGGAGAAGAGTAAATAAGGATTTCAGGAAGACTGATGCAGTCTGCAGCTTTCTGAGGATCAATTTAAGTAAAGACTCCAAGAAAAAAGATTCCCTGAAACTTAAACAGGCCTTTGAGCAGAAATCTGAATTTCTACTTCTAGGAAAGATGGCAGACAGAGAAGGATTTACTGATCCTCGTGTGACTTTAAGCTCTCTGTAAAAGGTCACAGAGTACAGAAAGAGTAAACCAGCCTTTAATTCTGTGTCTTTCTCTAAAAATCATGTTAAAAATGCACAAATCTATGGGTTTTTAACATGTCCAAGGATGAGTGAGGAGTGAGGAAATCTCCTTGAAAGGAAGGTGGGGGCGGCCATACTGATGGTTCTGCTGCAAAAAACAGACCAGTGCTCTTGAACGAGGCTTTGGGTAAGAGTGAGTAATATGCAAAAATACTACATCATGAAATTTTATGGTCCTGAGTTTATCACAGGTCTTTTTCACTCTGATTTTTAAGATTATTTTCAAGTTACTGACCAAAAGTCAAACTCTTTTCCCCATTTTTATTTTTAAATGGATTAATACTCTAATAGTCAAGTCTGCTCAATTTATTCTTTCTCTTCTGCTAAAATCTGTGGACCAGATTAAAATGTCAAATCCCCTGGTTGAAGATCAGTGGTTCTCAACGTTTTCAGCCCATGATCCCCAAAATAAAGGTGCCAGAGACGGGGGACCCCCACTGGACCTGAGGGTGGTTGAACAGCCACGAACATTCAGGAATAGTCATGTGGAGACGAGGACGTCTATAAGGGGGATAAAGGGGAGAGCCTCCTGGGACCCAGCCAAACTGGGGGTCAACAGAGGTCAACAGAACCATGGGCCATTGTAAAGTTAATCTGTGATATCCTTATTTTATATTTGACCTGAAAAAATAACCGCTCTTATCAATGAAACAAATCTCTTTTTTAAATCGTTTGTGTAGTACAGTGGTTTTCAAACTTTTCCCACCCAAGGCACACCTAAGGTTAAAGCCAGAATCTGAAGGCACACCATATTCATATCAATACAACATAGACTTTAAAATAATAATACAGTCAAGGTGGCCCATTAGGGGGGATAAAGGGGAGAGGTTTCTGGGGCCCAGCCAACTAGGGGTGGCAAAAGTGGGCAAAAGGTGGCTGAAAGGTGGCAAAAATTGGTTAAGGTGATGAAAAAACATGGCAAAATTAGACAAAGAGTGGCAAGACAAAGTCAAAAATGGTTAACAACTGGCATAAGGGGCCAAAATAATGGGTTAAAAGTGGCAAAAGATGTTGAAAGTGTCAAAAATTGGTTACAAGTGGCCAAAAGGGTTACATGTTGTAAAAAGGTTGAAATGTGTTAAGTGATTTAAAAATGGGCAAAATTGGGCAAAAGAGTGGCCAGACAAAGGCAAAGTGAGTGAAAATTAGCAAGGGGGTGGCAAAAATGGGTTGGAAGTGTCAAACAATGATAAAATAGGTTACAAGAGGCAGAAAAGTGGCAGAAAAGGGTTAAAGTTGCTACAAAGTGGTAAAAAGTGATGAAAGAATTGGTAAAAAATGTCCAAATAATAGCAAAAGTAGGCAAAAACCAGCAAAAGGTAGCAAATATTGGTTAAATGTGGCAACAAGTTCCAAAAAAGTTGCAAAATGGGTCAAAAGTATTTAAAAAGTTGCAAAAAAGCAGCAAAAATGGTTTGAGTTGACAAAATATGTGTCAGAATGGGTAGAAACATTGGTTAACTCGGTTTAAAGTAGCATGAATAATGATTTTAGCCAGGATGCTAGCACCAATGCTACTGATCCAACACACACACTCATCAATAAATCACAGCTGGGGAGGGTCCATTCTCTGGGTTTTTTCAGGGGTCCAGCCAGATCCCCAAGGCACACCTAGACTCGACACACCAGTGTAGCTTGCCACACTGGTGTAGTATATAGCCTTCTTAAAAATGTAAATCTATTTTGTAAAAAGAAAAAAAATGGAATTAAAATGGGTGAATAATGGCAAAAAATGATGGAAAAGATGATGAAGTTAGAAGTAGCAGAAATGTGTTAGAAGTGGCAAAAATTCTATAAGAATAGCAAAAAAATAAACAAAAAAAGGCAAAAATGGGTTACAGTGGCACAAATGGGCATAAATAGTGATGAAAAGGAATTTAAAAAGGGGCTGAAAAGGCTTTAAATTGGCAAAAATGGTCGGAAATTTGGTGAAATGGGAAGAAAAATCAACATAAACTGGCAAAAAAGCTAACTGAGAACAAAAAAACAGTCAGAGTTGGCAGAAATTGGTCAAACTGGCAAAAAAGGGCATATCAGATAGTGAAACGTGGTTAAAATGGGGTTAACAGTGGCAATAATGGCTCAACAGAGGCAACATTTGGCTTATGTGGCAAAAATTGGTTTAGAAGTGGCAAAAACAGGCAGAAAAAGTGGCAAAGATGTGTTAAAATTGTGGGAAAAAAATGATGAAAACGGATTAAAATTTGGTGAAATTGGTGTCAAGTGGCAACGGTGGAATTCTTAAAATAGTCTTAGTTTTTTTAGGGAATCTGGAGACCCCCTTTTGGTGTCTCGGGACCTCCAAAGGGGTCCCCACCCCAAGGTTGAGAACCACTAAGTCTTTTTTTTTTTTCCTCCTGTTTCCCAGTCTTGTCATTTCCTGTTTTAATTTGTAGACTTACCTTGTGTTCCTTCCTGGCCACCCATACCCGTGTGTTTCACCTGTGTGTGATTACCTGATTCCCCTCACCTGGGGATTGTTGTCTGGGCTGTCTTCCCTCTCCTTGTGTATATATACCACTCACTCCTTTCCTTCTGTGCCAGATTGTCCTGTCTAACTCTTAGTTCGAGCCTTCTTTTACTTATCCCAGCTGTCATTGGGCGGGATGTGTGGGGTACATCGTGGACTGGCCACCAGTCATTCACAGGGCTGACAAATAGAGACAGACAACCAGGCATGCTTACAGTCACACCTATGGGCAATTTAGAATCACCAATTAATCTAACGAGCATGTCTTTGGCAGTGGGAGGAAGCCGGAGTACTGGAGAGAACCCATGCATGAATGGGGAGAACACGCAAACTCCACACGGAAATGAAACCAGGAACCTTCCTGCTGTGAGGCAACAGCGCTAACCTCTGTGCCGCACTGCAGCCCCATTGAAGGCCGAGACGATCTTTGGTCACGTAGGTGCGTCAGTCATGACATCATTCACAGCGCGCCGAGGTGGATAGCTGGTTGTTGCTGTACCCGTACCTCCTTGCAGTGTTGCCAACTTAGCAACTTTGTCGCTATATTTAGCGAGTTTTCAGACCACTCTAGCGACTCTTTTTCAAAAAAGCAACTAGCGACAAATCTAGTGACTTTTTCTGGTGTTTCTGGAGACTTTTGAAGACTGACATGAAAGCACGTGTCGTTGTAGCGCCTCTCAGTGAGCAGTGGGTGCTGCCATGGGCCCCTCCCCGTCCCAAAGCCCACTCCTCGCGCAGCAGTCAGAGCAGGAGATGCTCACGCCTCCATGTCCAGACTACAGATTCACCGCGCTGTGAAGGCGCCTTGGCTTTTTTTTAATTGACTTTTTTTGGTCCAGTTACATTTTTAATGAAGACTGTATACACAAAAAAAACTGATTTGTTGTAGGCTCTTAAGTGGACCATAAGGTTTAAAACTAAACCAAACGTAAGAAAACTAAACTTCTAAGAAAAATAGAAAAATAAATAAAGGATAAACAAAAATAAAATTTAAAGTAACTCTGCCAGAGTGTCTCTTGAGTCTTTTTCCTCGCCCAGATAAAGGAGGGTTGGAATTGTGACGTTATAAAAGCGTGAATCGACAGAAGCATGTTCATTTGTTGTTATATTAAGGGTCTTTTTACTCACTTTTTGTCTCTTTTAGCATACATCATTGCTAGTATTAGTGCATACTATTAAAATATTGATTGAGAATGGCATACAAGACCCAAATGACGTGAAATAATACTGATAGCAAATTACAACACTTAACTCACTGAGTGCCATGACGTATATATATGTCAAAGTGTTTTTTTGCTGGCACAAGGGGGCGCTCTCACGCTCCCTGTGAGTAATTTCTCTGCCTGGGGCTTCTGGGATACGTAATCAGAACACTACAGTCGGGAGTGACGGTAGATCAAACATCAGAGGTGGAGACCCTGGGGTCAAAGAGCAGAGCGATCGTTACGGGGGTAATCTAAGCTAAAAGTTCCAACGTAGACGCTGGAAGAAACTTTAAACTTTTGCCTGAGAAATCGCTGACTCACTGAAACCGACACTGAACTTAAAGACAGCGAATCCAGGGATCGGTGCTTTTATTGATCTGCCTCGGCCGGCAAAGAGGCTAAAGAATGCCGCGAGGTCTCCGCCGTGTGTCGGAGAAATAAGGCAGCCTCTCGCCAGCAGGATACATACAGCAACAAGCAGGAGAGGACGTGGGCGTATGGGGGGGTCCCGTGGAGGCCGTCCCGTTCCAGAGTGTGAATGACAGTGACTGGAAGCAATGTTATTTATTTTACAATAAAATAACATTAGTAATACAATTTTCAGATGTCTTTTATGTCATTGAAGGCAAAATTATAACATTCAAATCACTGTTTTGCTTGACAGACTCTCTTTCACAAAAATGCGTTTTTTCCAGCTTTCTTTTTGGTGAAACTAGCCTCTATTCAACTTCAGATAAACCAAGAACGGAACAAGCTACAAACAAACGTTCTTTACATGATTAAATAGAGAGTTTCGTCTTTCATTTGAGCTATTTGGTGTTTTCAGAATCATAGTAGAAAATATTCTGTGGGTCTTGAAAGATGACTCAAAATGGCCAAAAACGCTGGCACAAGCCACTTTCCATTTTATAAAAGGGCTGGCACTCAATGAGTTAAAAGCAATTTTTACTTGGTTGGCTGGTAAAATATCTGCCTGGCTGGTAAAATATTTCACTTATCAGCCAGCCTGGCTGGTAAGTTTTGGACCATGGTTGTGAATATAAAAGATGTGTTCATATTTGTGGGATATAAAATCGATGTGGCGGACTGAATCTTTTAACTCGAACACTCAGCTGAGACCACTAGTAGTTTAAATATTTGCCCTTATTTTGTCTTTCCACCAAACTATAGAAAGTATCAATTGTGGTATTGATAAGGGTATCAGTATCAATAAGAATTAATGATCCCCATCCCTGTTGAGTCGCCATCAGGAAGCAGAAAGGAGGGCGAGTGAGCACAGATATGCATAAATTAAGTGCATACTGCAGTGATTCTACAGTTGGTCTGCTGTGGCAGATTGCTGATGTATTCTATTTTAACACATCCCTAGCCTTGGGTGGTAAAGTCTTCAGTATTTTGACCTTTTTTCTGAAAGTTCATCAAAGTTCTGACTGTAAAGTTTGCAGTTAGTTTTCTCTGAAATGTATTTTAATCCTAACTTCTCCTCCTAAACTTTCCATGGACGTTATAAAGCGTGGTGAAACTCTGCTGAAACTAATGTACATCTTAAAGATCTCTCTCTGTAAGACCAGGCAGAAGTAGCCTACATTGTGTCACTGAACTTTTCCTCCCTCTAAAGCTCCAGAGACAATCATTTCAATAATGCAAATGTGGGCTCGTTGTTCGACACTTGGCCTGGAGTCTTCACTGAGGATTAAATCAGTCTGAGGCTGTTCTTAGGTGTTAAGGTCGAGGTTTTCTCTTAAATAACAGATGACACAGAGGCTCTGCTGAACAGAAA
This sequence comes from Cheilinus undulatus, assembly GCF_018320785.1. Classification (NCBI taxonomy): domain Eukaryota; kingdom Metazoa; phylum Chordata; class Actinopteri; order Labriformes; family Labridae; genus Cheilinus; species Cheilinus undulatus. Next base: position 52,904,326 of record NC_054870.1, on the reverse strand, counting down.
TCTGAGAGCGGTGAGGATCGATAGCAGAGGTTGTCAGATCTTACAGGACATGCTGTGAATCAGATCCCAAACACACACATCCACAGGGGTCTCCAATACAACACTACTTCATATTTTTCACAACAAATCAGAAAGACTTGTGCTAACCCCACAGATTTGAGCTTTTTGGAAATGTTTTGAGCAGCAGAAATTCGGTTTAGAAGCATGAAGTGTGATTTTTGGCTCCTACAGGCTACAGACTTCACTGTCTGTCGCCTTTTAAATCCTTTCTCTTTATCAGCAGAGCGCCTTTGTTTCCTGATTTGGTTGAAAAGAGGAGCTCCTTTCTCCAGTTCCTCTGATGTCTTATCTCTGTCCTCAGTATTGACAGAAGTGACACGGCTAACAGCTCCAAATATAAGTCATGCATGCAGTGACAAACCATTGGGTTTTATGGATTTCTCCCTCCTACACTCATTAGGTCTGCAAGTTTGGCTGGAGTGTTTAAAAGGAGGGAACTGTTGGACTGCCAGTGGTGCTACACAAGAATGCCTGCAGATTTGGCTGGGCCCCTGATAAATCCAGAGAATGGCCCCTGATAGATCCAGAGAATGGCCCCTGATAGATCCAGAGAATGGCCCCTGATAAATCCAGAGAATGGACCCTGATAAACCAAGAGAATGGACCCTGATAAACCTAGAGAATGGACCCTGATAAACCAGAGAATGGACCCTGATAAACCTAGAGAATGGACCCTGATAAACCAGAGAATGGACCCTGATAAACCCAGAGAATGGACCCTGATAAACCCAGAGAATGGACCCTGATAAACCCAGAGAATGGCCCCTGATAAACCCAGAGAATGGACCCTGATAAATCCAGAGAATGGCCCCTGATAAACCCAGAGAATGGACCCTGATAAATCCAGAGAATGGCCCCTGATAAACCAGAGAATGGCCCCTGATAAATCCAGAGAATGGACCCTGATAAACCCAGAGAATGGCCCCTGATAAACCCAGAGAATGGACCCTGATAAATCCAGAGAATGGCCCCTGATAAACCCAGAGAATGGACCCTGATAAACCAGAGAATGGACCCTGATAAACCAGAGAATGGACCCTGATAAACCAGAGAATGGACCCTGATAAACCCAGAGAATGGCCCCTGATAAATCCAGAGAATGGCCCCTGATAAATCCAGAGAATGGCCCCTGATAAACCCAGAGAATGGCCCCTGATAAACCCAGAGAATGGCCCCTGATAAACCCAGAGTATGGACCCTGATAAACCCAGAGAATGGACCCTGATAAACCCAGAGTATGGACCCTGATAAACCAGAGAATGGACCCTGATAAACCAGAGAATGGACCCTGATAAACCCAGAGAATGGCCCCTGATAAACCCAGAGAATGGACCCTGATAAACCCAGAGTATGGCCCCTGATAAACCCAGAGAATGGACCCTGATAAACCCAGAGAATGGCCCCTAATCAACCCAGAAAATGGACCCTGATAAACCCAGAGAATGGCCCCTGATAAACCCAGAGAATGGCCCCTGATAAACCCAGAGAATGGCCCCTGATAAACCCAGGAATGGCCCCTGATAAACCCAGAGAATGGACCCTGATAAACCCAGGAATGGACCCTGATAAACCCAGAGAATGGCCCCTGATAAACCCGGAGAACAGGGTCAGGAAGTGGAAGATAGCCATAAGGAATAAATGGCAATGTAGTAAAGTTAGTACTTAACAGCTCTAAATGGACCTCTACACTGCAGTTTTCATCAGAACATTTCTACATACAATGACTACAATCCCTTCATTTGCCAATTTATTTATTTATTTATTTATTTATTTATTTATTTTGCCATATTTTAACTGATTTACATAGCATGGAGGCAATAAGTATTACAATTTTTTCAGTCCTGTGGGCCGCCTAGCATCTGGCTTTATCTTGTCAAATGAAGGGAGAATAAAGTCTCTAGTAGACTTGTACTGAGACAAGAGGCTAGCTCAGCCCCTTTAACCTGAAAAAATCCCATTTTGTCCCTCTTTATTGAAATTGTAATGTACTATCAGCAGAGTTAACCTTTCCTCCCAACAGTGGGATTCCTGACTCCCAAGGAGAAGGAGTCCTCTGATCTAAACCCATGTAGAACCACTCCCAACTGTAGAAGGGATTTTCTTTAGTGTAGGGTGAGCGGCCGAGTAATCATACCATTCATGAACTAGCCTGTTCTTCAAATGGCTGTTTAATGTGAGCCACTGAAGCAAGCTCCCACTTGAGTGCCAGTTTCCTTGCCTCCGTCTGTTGTCGTTATTTAATCCACATTTAAAAAAACGAAGCGAGAGCCAAACAACCAGCTCTACAGCAGAGCCAAATGTTTCACTATTTTCAGGACACAAAAGTAGCGTAAGAATCAAGAATGTTTACATTTTTCCACTCAGAATGCTTTACACCATTGGTTCCCAACCTTGGGTCTGGGACCCCTTGGGGGTGCCAAAGATCTAAAAGGGGGGCACAAGGCTTTGTTTGCTCTGAGGCTGCCAAAATTAAATTTGCAAATATTGACTAAAACCATGATAAAGCCATGATAAAGCTGCCGGCTATAGCTGCTAGAGCCGGCTGCCCCCCTTTCCTCCCCCTGGTTCTCCTGAGCAAAAGTGTACTACCAGGGGCACGAAGTATCAAATTGGACACCCAGGGGCACAACAGTCTGGCAGCCGCAGCTGTGCAAGGTATTCAGGGAGGGGTGCTTAAGAGTGGGTCCACAGGTTCGAGAGGTGTGCCAGGTGGTTGATGGGAAGGTCCAGGCCGCCAGGGGACATGCTTGGCTCCGGGACGCTAGAGTTGGAAAGGGGGGCAAAGGCAGAGAGGTAGCCCCGGCAAGAGGCTTCTCTGCCTGGGGTCAGGGAGATCCAACAGAGATCCTCCGGCCCTCAGCTAGAGCCGGGGAGAGCCAAGAGCCTAACCCAAAGTGGAGAGGCCCACTGTGATTCCCCGGGGCCGGAGGAGCCACAGAGGCTTGACTCTGGACGACTCTGAACATCCACTGTCCTCTGGGTCTCCCTCTCCTAACCCTAACCCAGGCTCCAGTGCTGAGAAGGGGGCAAAGGTTTTCAGGGGGAATCATTTTTCAAATTCAGACATAAAAGAGCCACAAATCACTACAACAGAGCCACATGTTGAGTATCACTGATTTAGATGCTTTTGATTCATTAGTGACACTAATTAAGCCTGATTTATGTTTCTGCATCGCGTCGAAGGCGTAGCTACGCATAGCCCTCTGCATCAACGCGAACCCCTACGCCGTAGTCTGACATACACCTTAAAAAAATCCTAACTACACGTTGCTGCGACGTGGACCGCAAGGGCTGTGATTGGTCCGCTCAAAACGTCATCCAGGTCCCTCAGTGGGTGAACCAGTGTGGTAAATTCACCCGTTCTCAGCCTCAACTCGTTTAGTGGTCGTACAGACCACCTCTGCAAACGTCTTCCCTGTCGCCTGTGCTTCAACATTTGCAACAAAAGAATTTGTTCGTCGATATCGATGAGCTCCAACTTCAAACACACCCGCTCCACCTCGGTCGCCACGACCGGAAGATAAACAAGGATTTAGATGTGAAACCACACACACACACACAGCCACACACCCCCAGCGGCATGGCGGTGAACTGCAGAGCAACGCGTTCCCTCGACGCAGAACTTCGAATGGTCAATGCAGAAAAATAAATCAGGCTTTACAAAGAAAACTAAATAAAAACACACTTTAGGGCCCCTCCCTTCTGTGGGCTCAGGTAATCGGTGCACCCATGACTTTACATACTTGTTAACTGCTGAAACGCGGCGTTTTGGTAGTGTTTCTGTATGCAGAAATCCCTACTTGCCCCCAGGGGGAGCTCTCTGCCGTTTTTGCCCCCCTGTTGTTAACTCCCTCCCCTTTGGTTTGATGTTTAATAGAATATGATCACTACAGCTCCAGAAAACAAACACAGTGACAGCTATTGTCAAACTCAAGGCCTCCAAAATGCAGTCACTAACTCAGTGGGTTACTTCATGGAGGCTCCTGTGCTTCCATTTCACCTGCAATGCCCAGTTTGCAGTGTTAAAGACGGTCCACCTTCACAACCAACAAAGCACCAAGTGATCGCCCACAGGGCCAAGACTTGACACCAGATATCACACTGTCACAGCATGGATGTCTCAACAGTCAGCAGAGATTTATATGTTGCTGCTGTAGAATTGCACCGTAAAAATGCTTGAAGTTTTCAGGAACATTAACAAAGACTTGATGCCCTTGAGGTTCGTGCCTGTCTGCAGACTTAATCCGAATACTGCGGTTCAGACAGCGCTGCTTTTAGTTTTTAATTAATGGCTCATTTATTAGAAATGTCAGAGTCTGATTGTGTGGAGGAGGCTGAAAACAAAAGCTCACACCTCAAATGAAAAATAAAATGTTTGGACCCTTGTTTGCTCTGCATCTCTCTGGCGTCACCACACTGTTTGGTGGGAAACAATAAGGAGCTGTTACCTAACGGATGATGTGAGTAATTAGCGCTGTTTGTGGTGTTTCTGCTGACGTCAGAGAGGTGCACTGCCCCCGCCTTCAGAGATCGTCGGCAGCTTTAATAACGGGAAATGCCCTGCAACCTTTCCAAAACATCAGCGTGAGCCGCCTCCTCTTCAGCACACAGACCTTTTTGCTGGATATTAGGATGCAGGCGATTATTTGGATTCAGTGGGAGGACGGCTGCCACTGAGCGGGTGGTCTGTTTGACAAATTGAGGCTTCGCTGTTATACTTTCTCCTCCAGGATTCAATAAAGGTGAACGGCTGGCTTACAAAGTGTCCGACTGTTGTGTTGTGGAAGCGTCAGTGGTGTCACTGTGTCACAATATACACACCCACTCACACAGGAGGAGGAGGAGGAGTTCAATCATGGAGTGAGAGTGAACAAGAGGAGGAAGATGAGACAACATCAGGAGGGAGGGGCGGCTATGCCACGGTGGATGGTATCAGAATGATTTATGGAGTAGTTTTAGACTGTTGCACTTTGGTCATATATGATATAACCAGAAATTAAACAGTTATGTATAACTCAAATCAGCCAATACTGATGTAGATACACGATACCTGGCCATGCTGTCTGCAAACATCTGTGATCCTAAATGGGTCATGAAGCAGGAGAATCACAGAGCAAAGTCTCCAAGTCTCTGCTGATTCCAGAGCTGAAGAGTTCTGAACTTCCACTGACATTAATGTAAACACTAAAACTGCAGCAGGAGCTTCATGAATGGGTTTCCATGGTAACAGCTGCGTGCAAGCCTCACATCATCAAGTCCAATGCCAAGCGTCAGATGGAGCGGAGTAAAGCACACCGAGCAGTGGAAGCGTGCTCTGTGGAGTGTGTCTACAGTCAGATGGGTGAGTCTGGGAATGGAGGATGCTGGGAGAACGTTACCTGTCTGACTGTGAAGTCTGGTGGAGGAGGAATCCTGGTATGGGGATGTTTTTCAGGGTCTGGGTTAGGCTTCAGCAGACCACGGCACTCTGGACAACGCTAAGCTTCCAGCTGTGTGGCAACAGTTTGGGGAAGGCCCTTTTCTATTCCAGCATGACTGTGGACCAGAGACCAAGGGACTAGAAAGACCGAGTCCTGACCTCGACCACATCCAGCACCTTTGGGATGAACTGGAACAGAGATTATGGTCCAGGCTTTCTGGTCCAACATCAGAGCCTGACCTCATAAATGCTCCACAGCAGTAGGTGTGAGAGACCAGAGACCCCCACTGTACCTGAAGTTGGTTGAACAACCAGGATCATTCAAAAATAGTCGTGTGCAGACAAGGCCGCCCATAAGGAGGGATAAAGGGGGAGGTTTCTGGGACCCAGCCAAACTGGGGGCCCATGGGGGTTAACAAAACCATGATCCTCGTGAAGTTAAGCTGTGAAAAACATATTTTATATTTTACCTGAACAATAACCACTCTTATCAAAGAAACAAAGATCTTTATTTGTTCATTTAGCCTTTTTTAGATGAAAAAAAGTTAAAAAATATAATTTAAATAGGTTTAAAAAGTGCAGAAACTTGGTGGAAATTAGGTGGAATGGGATGAAAAGTCGTCATGAACAGGCAAAAATGGGTTAACTGTGGTTAAAAGGGGTGAAAAAAGGGGGTAATAGTGGCAATAATGGGTCAACAGAGACAACGATAGGCAGAAAGTGGCAAAAATTGGTTTAGAAAAACTGGCAGAAAAAAAAATGGAAAGGGTTTAAAATGGAAAAAAATGGGTTTTAAGTGGCAAAAATGTGCAAATATTTGTTAAAAAGTGATGGAAGGGTTAACATCTGGTAAAATTGGTGTGAAGCGGCAAGAGTGTTATCTAAAAAATATTTGTATTTTTTAAGGCACCTGGTGACCCCATCTCAGTGTCTCACGACCCCAAAGGAGGTCCCGACCCCAAGGTTGAGAACCACTGCTCTACAGAATGAATGGGCACACATTCACACAGAAACACTCCAAAATGTTGAGGAAAGCCTTCCAAGAGGAGGGGAAGCAACAGTCCCCATTGGTATAATGGTCAGGTGGCCGAATACTTTTGTCCATATAGTGTACGTCCAGTCCTTTTTAAGTTAATGCAGACATTTCAGTTCAAAAATCTGTGTTGTTTCTTTGACAGAAGCCTGGAGTGATGCCTGGTTGTGTATCTTGAGGATGGGTCATGCTCTGATTGTAGTCAAACACTAAGGGGCTTCCTGGAGGCGGGAGAATCTTTAAAAGACTGCAGATGTACAGGTGAGTGTCCACCAGAGATAGATGTGACTGTATGAGATCATAGAGTTGTGTTTATGGACTGAAGGAGCTGTATTCATCATGCACTGATGTGATTTACAGTTACAAACAGATCATCAACATTTCATGTGGATGATATGAAAAAGCAGATGTGAAGTATTTACTAGAAATCACTGATCCCTTATTACCTCTATGGTATGCAATGAATGTTAAGAGGAAGAGAAAATATTCGAATGTGTTTCCTTCACCTTGGAGGATTGGAGGGAGGATTCTTGGATAAATGGGGACCTCTGGTGGCGGAGGGTGGAAGTGACACAATAAAAAAGGTTTCAAGCATCAGAAAGATGTTTTTCATTAGTAAACAATAAAACCATAGAGGGAAACTCTAATTTGGGGATGTTAAATGTAACAAAATGAAGTTAGAAATGTTTCCATTCCACCTAGTTACTCAACCCTGCTCAACTGAAGAGCCAAATTGTTGAAAAATGCCGTTGCAAGAGCCACAATCTAAGTGATGAAAAGTGGCAAAAATTGTTTAAATTTGCAATAAAACAAGTTTAAGGGGACCAAATGGTCAATAAATCGGCATAAAATGCCAAATACTTGGTGAAAAGTGACAAAAATGGGGAAGGAAAAGTGGCAAAAAAGGGCAGAAAGTGGCAAAATTTGGGTGAGAAGTGACAAAAAGAGCTACAGGTGGCAAAAAGTGGTAAAAACATGACAAAAGATGAGTGGATAGTGACTAAGATGGGCAAAAGGTGGCAAAGAGTGGCAAACATTTGGGAAAAGAAGTGGAATGTAATGGCAAAAGGCAGGTTAAACATGGGAGAAGTGGCAAAAATGGGGCAAAAATGCAACAGCAGGATAAAAGAGTCAAAAATAGACAAAAGGTGGCAAAAAGAAGTGACAAAAGTGGGCCTAAAGCAGTCAGAACTGGCAATGGAAATATACAGACAAGTTTAAAAGTTGACAATTAAAGCCAACTGTATAAGTGTGGGAAACAAAGTTTCAAAGGGCCCCTAGGAGGGGTGCCAAAGACTTTGGAGGGGGTTGTGAGGCTCTGAGGTTGTCAAAACAAGGTTTGCGTTGTTAACTGAAATGAATGGGACACATGCACAGGATGGTTCATAAAAGTGGTCTTTTAGCAGAAGTGGACTCAGGATGTTTGAGGGACAGGGACCAAGATGGTCCAGCGCAGGGACCAGCGCAAAAAAATATATATATATATATATATACCAAATATGACATAAAATATACAAAACCTGGATGAAATTAATTTTTTTAATCATAATTAAATTTAGTAGAAGTCTGTAAAAACAAACGAGGAACTATAAACTATTTAGCCATTTCTTTTACACAGTTGCAAAAGGGAGGATGTTTGTGAAAACTGACTTTAGACTGAGGAATTTAACACTGAATCATACACTGCCTGGCCAGAAAAAAAGTCGCCACCAAAAAAATGTCACACACTCTAATATTTCTTTGGACCGCCTTTAGCTTTGATTACAGCACGCATTCGCTGTGGCATTGTTTGGATAAGCTTCTGCAATGTCACAAGGTTTATTTCCATCCAGTGTTGCATTAATTTTAATATTGATGATGGAAGTGTCTGACCACTGTGTAAAGCCTTCTCCAGCACATCCCAAAGATTCTCCATGGGGTTAAGGTCTGGACTCTGTGGTGGCCAATCCATGTGTGAAAATGATGTCTCATGCTCGCTGAACCACTCTTTCACTATTTGAGCCCGATGAATCCTGGCATTGTCATCTTGGAATATGCCCGTGCCATTAGGGAAGAAAAAATCCATTGATGGAATAACCTGGTCATTCAGTATATTCAGGTAGTCAGCTGACCTCATTCTTTGGGCACATAATGTTGCTGAACCTAGACCTGACCAACTGCAGCAACCCCAGATCATAGCCCCGCCCCCACAGGCTTGTACAGTAGGCACTAGGCATGATGGGTGCATCACTTCACCTGCCTCTCTTCTTACCCTGATGCACCCATCACTCTGGAACAGGGTCAGTCTGGACTCATCAGACCACATGACCTTCTTCCATTCCTCCAGAGTCCAGTCTTTATGCTCCCTGGCAAACTGAAGCCTTTTTTGCATGCCAGTGATTTGACCCTTCTTAAACAGACTAACATCTTTTCCATGACCACAGGATGTGTCTTTCAACATGGTTGTTTAAGAAATGAGAAGTTACTCATTGCATCAGCTGAGGTTAAATAACTTGTTGCCAGCTGAAAGACAATTGCCCATGCAGTAATTATCCAATAGGAAGCTCGCACCTATTTGCCAAGTTAAATCCAGGTGGCGACTGTTTTTTTTTTTTTGGCCAGGCAGCGTATTTTCTCCACTGTTGAACATGTGCACTCTCAGGTTTCATGCACTGAGGGACTTATCGTCCACTGGGGGCAGCATTGAGGTCAATTCATCATGTGCTGTCCATTTAAAAGGAACCCAAGAGACACTTGGTCATTTTTTGTCCACCTAAGTCATCGGTTTTCAAAGTGTGTGAGAGTGAGCCTCCCCAAAGAGAAAATTATTCATCCTGGGGAACCCCACCCACATAAAGATTCAGACTGGGAAAAAAATCAACCATGCTTTCAAATATTTATGTCTAATTTTAAATATTTTTAACATTTTTATATCTTTGAAATTTTGGTCTCCAATTGTTCTTAAACATCCGTCTTTACCAGGTAATCAGTTATTTGGTTTCAGTAATGAATTTATTGCCAATACTACCTGATTATTCTGCTCTGATAATCCTTAAAGCAGCGTTACTCAACCAAAGAGCCAAACTGCTGAAAAAAACCTTTGCAAAAGCCACAATCTAAGAGGTAAAAAGTGGTAAAAACAGCTTGAAGTAGCAATAAAAATAAGTTAAAGATGGCAAAAATGGTCAAAAAGCAGCAAAAATTGGTGAAAATGGGCAAAAATGGGGATAAAAAGTGAAAAAGATGGTTGATAAGTGACAAAAAAGGTGACACAAGGCAAAAAAAATTAGTAAAAAAAAGGGTAAAAAGCAGTCAAGAGTGTCAAAAATGGGCAAAAAGTAGGAAAGAATTGGTATTTAATGACAAAAAGATGCTTAAATGAGCGAAAAGTGGCAAAAAAGGTGAAAAAGGACAAAAATGGGAAAGAAGTGGCAAAAAGTAGTAAAAAGTGGTATTTAATGACCAAAGGCAGCTTAAATGGATGAAAAGTGTCAAAAAAGTTTCCCTTCTTTAAGGCTTTCTGGAGGAATGATATTTAAAATCAAGATATAAAAGAGCCACAAATATTCACAAACCACACGTCGCGTTTCACTGCCTTAGAGTCACTATCAGTCTATTCATTTTGCTCCATGCACAGCAGAAGTTAGCAATGAAAATCACCTTTTTTTCTGGTTTATGGTTCTGCGTAGGGCTGTCACAGTATCAGATTTTCACTTCACGATTGCTCGATTGTTGTCTGTAAGGTGACCTTGAGTGTCAGAAAGGTGCCCACAAATAAAATGTATTAGTATTATTATTATTATTATTATTATTATTATTATTATTAAAATCATGTTTTGATAGCAGGGGACACAGCATTTGTGTGCAACTGAAGAATGACAACTAATAACTGTGGAATAATCCAGTGTTTACTGAACAATCCCTGGCATATTTTTCTTTTTCTGTTTCCAAACTGTGTTCAAGCGGCACACACCATATTATCATATGCATATTTTAAAAACGATATTGAAATTTTATTTTTTAATATCACGATTATCGTCAATACCGGTATATCGGACAGCCCTGGTTCCGCGCCTCCCCTGAAGCTCTGTGGCGCCCCCCAGGGGAGGCCCGCCTCACACTTTGAAAACCGCTGTGTTAAAGGTTTTGTCATTCAGTACATTGTTGTTTGCTCTTAGCCACTCGTTCAGCAGAGCAGAGAAACTGTTGTTAGGGTTCCTGTGGACCCGTACAACAGTCTTTACACATTTTTTAAAGGGATTTTCAACATTTAAAGTCATAAGATGTCTTTAAAAGTCTAAAATAATTCATGGGTGTAGCTTGGGTGGTAAGGTAAGCGCCTGTAAACAGAGGTTAGTCGCCCATGCCCCGGTCAGGGATTCTCTGGTCTCGGCACGGGTTTGGAGCATGTCAACATCAAATAAAGACAAAATTACCCAAAATAAAAAATAATAATAATAATTTATTTCACTACTGACAGGTCTTAAATTGTATTTGCACTTTGGCTGGGGCATGTCTGAATAACTTCATCAAAACTTAGTTAGCTCTAAATTGCATGTTTTCTTGAATTTTCTTGTTGATGTGACATCTGTGGTCTTTCTGGCATCATTAACGGCAGTGCTTCGATCCACAGACTGTGAATGGAACAGAGAAGAAGATGTGGACGTGCAGGTTCAAGGTAACTTTGCTCTAAGATGAAAACTACAGCGAATAAGTGGTGAATGAACGCAGGGATTAAGAGGGAAGTAAGGAGTCAAAGCTGCAGAGGACGTCCAGAGGGCACCAATGCGCCGTGGTTTGTTCTGGTTGATTAAAGGTCTAGAACAGTCCTGTATTTGATTCTAAACCGCATGCAGCCGGTCTGTGTTCATACAGAGCTGTTTCTGACCTGGAGGCAGGCTGCTGTGGAGACAGATCAGGTCATATCTAGCTGATAAAACAAAGCAGACCAGTTTCCTTCTGCTGGAGGAAAAACAGCATGAATGAACGTTGTGACTGCCCTACATTTGGGTGCAGTGCTGCTCTGATACACTAGGTGGCGATGTCTTCCACAGCATCGTTCCCAAATCGGCCTCAGTGCAGGAGAATCAGCTGTTTGTCTGAGGGCCAGCTTCTGTCTGCACAGGCGCTCTGGGGCCACATTTAGAAAATACAACTAAACAAAGATCTGATTAACATATTCATGCTTTATGTTTTTATTCTCCTGTGAAATCTTTAGTCTCTGTCTAAAGATAAAGGCTCAAAGGGCTGAAGGTTTTAAAAACTGAATTTTGATTTAATAATCGTCTAAATTACTCTGTAGGTCAGAGGTCATCAAGTACATCTGCTCAAGGGCCAGATCTATTCTCCACAGAGACCCTGGGGGCCGGACTTTCAAATCCACAAAACTTCAAGAAATATTTTGGTCTGATTGAAATATTATTGTAGTAGTATTTGTATTTTCTTTCAAAACTCAGGACATTTTTAGTCATTACCAGTGAGATCTACCCCTATCTATCCCCATTTTTAACACTTTTTACCCTTTTTTAATACTTTTTGCCACTTTTTTCCTCATTGACCAATTTTTTGCAAGATTTTAACCCCTCTTAAACCACTTTTCCTGCACGTTTTACCAACTTTTATCCTTTTTTGTCACTTTTTAGCCTCTTTTCATGACATTTTTTTCAACATTTAAATCAATGTTTGCCACTCTTTAACCCCTTTTTGCAACTTTGCCAGGCTATTTTTGCCACTTTTAACCAGTTTTGATATTTCATGCCTCTTAAACTCTTTTTTTTTTCAGTTCTTTAGCCCATTATAAACCACTTTTTCTGCATGTTTTATTCTCTTTGAGCCACTCTTTTATCCATTTTTGCCACATTTATTATTTGAAAAACATTTTTTAAACATTTAATTTAAACTGAACTTTTGGTCTTTGTTTCATTATTCACACACCCCGGCCTCCTCAGAGACAGTTTTCTGAGTGTGACCGTGTTTTATCTTTTTAGCAGACAGTTTTATGTCAGCTTTGGTGCTTGTGTGTCACAGTCTCATGATTTTAATTATGGAATTCCACAGGGAAGCATTCTTGGATCAGTTTTATTCCCACTGTACATTCTTCCATCTCTCGCCACGGATGACACACAGTTGTAGATTTACGTTTCACCAAACACTCCCAGTGCACTTCAGTCCCTCACTTCCTATCTCTCAGATCTACATGAGTAAGAATTTTTTAACCAAACTATCAGACGAAACCCCATTCAAGCACAGACCCAGACCCATCCTTCCCCAAGACCTCGATGAAGTCCGTAAACATCTGAAGGAACTCCTGGAAGCCGGCACACTCTGCGGATCAGAGTCCGCCTTCACATCACCCATCGCCGTTGTGAGGAAAAAGAACATCAAAATCAACCTGCAGACTAGTAAAGATGCATATTTCCACTTTCTCAGCCCTCTCTGGCTCAGAATGGTTCTCAGTACTTGAATTGAAATCTGGTTTTTACCAGAAAGAGATGAAGGAAGCAGGCAAACCCAAAACTGCCTTTGTATGCCCCCTAGGTTTCTGGGAATTTAATCACATGCCCCAAGGAGCGACAAACGCTCCCAGCACTTTCCCAGAAAGATGCTTGGTACGGCAGGTGTGTGTGGGTGATGCTGAACAGATAGTGTGCAGGGTGCAAGGGGTCCATCACAGGGGCGGGTCTAGGGGCAATGTAGAGGCACAGACTCGGATTAGGGTGGCACAGCAAAATTCAAACACTAAAACAACCACTTAAAAATCACAGTTAATAGTACTGTTTACCCCAAGTGATATAATTATTTGCAACATGGACATTTCCCTTATGATATGTTGTTACGTGTTAAACGTGTTAAACATCTAGAAAAAAAATAACTGCATGTGAAATGCAGTTATTTAAAATAGTTTATCATACAGGGTTCAGGGTTTCCTCCAGGATTTTTTGAAACTGTGGGGGAGGGCTTTGCCCCGTCAAATGTCTGTATTCTTAAAACTAAAAGAGAACATGTTTTTGTTCTGTTAACTTAAATAACTTGAACATGCCGCAGGATAAACACACACAGATTTTTTTTCCAAAAAAAGAAAATTATATTTTTTTATGCTTTTACTTTGTCTCCACCTTACAAACATACATGAACACTTTAAGATCAAATTAATGACAACAGCCTGGGGATGGGATTTAAACAGAAGACTTTTATAGTGGGACTCTGCTTCTCTTCAGATTCTGACACTTTTTAACCCTTTCTCATTACTTTTTGTGCACTATTTTGACACTTTTAACCAATTTTTTATACTTTTTGCCACTTTTTTCCTCATTAACCAATTTTTGCAAGGTTTTAACTGCTCTTAACCCCCTTTCCTGCATGTTTTACCCACTTTTATCCATTTTTTGCCACTTTCAACCAATTTTTGATACTTTTTGCTCCTTTAACCCATTTTTTTTCTATTCTCAGCCCCTTTAAAACCACTTTTCCAGCATGTTTTATCCCCTTGGTTCCAATTTTCTTCATATTTTTGACACTTTTAACCCTTTTTTCCTGTTTTCACCACTTGTTCACCAATGTTTGTCCCTTTGTGCCACTCCACAACCCATTTCACCATTTATCACCCATTATTTTTCTAACACGTGCCAACCTTACTCCCTTATTTTTTAAATATATGATAAGTATGACTGAAAAGTACATGTCTGTAAAACAGATAGAATATTAAGTCATTCTCAAACTATTCAATATTAACTGTTTGTGGGATGGATTTAACAGCTGCAGACATTTAAAGCCAAAGTACTCTTTAAACCACAACATCCTCTTTTCCTCCTTGTCTGAACTTAATGATCTTTCAGGGGCCGGACAGGGAGCTTTGGGGGGCCTGATGTGGCCCCTGGGCCGCCAGTTGATGATCAGTGCCATATGCTTTCATCCGGAGCAGATTACAGCAAAGATCTACGTGAAATTATACAATAAATAAAATAATTGATAACTGTGGGGAAAACGGCTTCAAATCAAAGTTAAATTGCTTCCTGCTCGGGGTTTCTAATCACTGCCACAGTAGCATTTGTGTTTTTCCCAAAGGCTGTCACACGTGTTGCCAAACCCTCCTAAACAAGTCACATCATGTCAGACGCTCTCGAGTCTTTAGTCACAGGTACAACCGGTGTATTTCCTAACACCTGGGTGATCAGATCACCGTCAGAAAGCTGCACCAGGTGTTTTTATTTCATCACAGACTCATGACAAGTCCTGAATAATGTGGATTTGATTCTTGAACCTGCCCAACCCAGTTAGAGGATGACTTCAGTTAATTATACATCAGCGGTTTGTTCAAGTGCTTCTCTTGTAAGGATATTAGTACAACTTCATCCCAAAGAAGGCAAGGCATATAAAAGTATTCCCATGTTTTAGCCTTTTTATATCAGTGTATTTGTGGGAACGCTGTGGGAACTTAGAAGACCAGATTAATATTTTCATTATTATCATTATTATAAAGGTTTTTATTATTATCATAACTATTTTAGTTGTCCCAGTTTATGATTCTGTGGCTACTTATTGACAGCACTACTTATTTTCATTGTTATCATTCTTTTTCCTTCTTTTAACCAACCTCCTCCAGAAGGATGTGGCCTCCTGTCATTCACTCATCTCCTTTTCTTTTTATCTGCCCAAATATTAATGACCCAAACTATGTGGGCTGTTATTAACTGTAAACTTCCCCTGAGCATGAAAAAAATAATTATTTCACAAAGTGCCTACCTTGATTTTTGGTGTTTTGTATTATTAATAATTAAATAATAACAATTATAATATATAATCAAATATTGTCAGTCAGTCAGTGAGGTAGGTCAGTGATACTCACCATGTGGCTCTTTAGTGATGATTTGTGGCTCTTTAGTGATGATTTGTGGCTCTTTTATGATGATTTGTGGCTCTTTAGTGATGATTTGTGGCTCTTTTATGTCTTAATCTGAAATGTACCCAGAAAACCATAAAAAATGGAAACTTTGACCTCAGAAATAAAACATTAACCAAGTCACATTTATCAGTTTGTTTCCCACAATTATACAATTGGATTTAATTTTCAAGCAATAATTTTTGTCTGTGCGTTTCCATTGCCCTTATTTGAAAGTTTTGCCCTTTTTTCCATTTTTTGCCCCTTTAATCCATTGTTGCTATTTTAGGCCACTTTAGCCACTTCATTTTGCCACTTTAATCCCATTTTTGCTCTTTTTATCACCCGTTTCTGCCTCTTTCATGCTACTTTTTGCAATTTCCCTCCTTTTTTGCATTGATTTGCCGCTTTTTACCCATTTATTCTACCTTTTGCTATTAAATGCCCCCCAGTCTTGCTGCTTTTTACTCATTTTTCCACCCTTTTTGTTGCTTTTGCCTGTTCCAGTCACTCTTTTCTAATTTTGTCCTTTATAGCCAGCTAATTTGTACTTTTTTCCACTTTCTGCAGCTTTTAGTCCATTGCTACTGCTTTAAACCCACTTTAGCCACTTATTATTACAACGTTTTGCCAGTTTTGCCTCTTTAATCCCATTTTTGCTTTGATCATTACCTGTTTTTGCCTCTTTCATGCAAATTTTTTGCCCCCCCCTTGCTTTTTTTGCCACTTTTTGCCCATTTAAGCTGCCTTTTGCCATCAAATGCCCCCCTTTTTTTGCTGCTTTTTGCCCATTTTTTCCACCTTTTTTGCTGTTTTTTTTTTTTCATTTTTTTCTCCACATTTATTGCTGTTTTTGCCCATTTTTCCCACCTTTTTTGCCGTTTTTTTTTTTCATTTTTTTCTCCACATTTTTTGCTGTTTTTGCCCATTTTTCCCACCCTTTTTTTCCCATTTTCCTCCATCTTTTGCTGTTTTTCCCCTGTTTTGCCACTTTTACCATTCCTGCCACCTTTTAGCACTCAGATTGTGACGCTTGCAAAGGTATTTCCAACATTTGGGCTCTTTGGTTGAGCAGGGTTGAGTCGCAGATGTAGGGTAATTAGCTCCTCTCCCCCTCCGTTAAACAGTCCCACAGCTGAACCAGGGATCTGTCGCCCCCTATCGGCGTAAACAGGCCCCGCCCTCCTCACAGCCTCTCAGTCAGAGACAGGAGCAGCCTCAGTGAAGAGGAGCAGAGAGGAGCAGCCACACAGTCCAGCGGCTCCTCCCGTTCGTCCCACACTCAGCTAGAGCTGCTCCCCGGAGGAGGAGGTGATGATGGCGGCGGCTGTAGAGAGAGGAGGCGTCCGAGCCGCTTTCCTGAGCCCAAGCAGCGGCGGAGGAGGACCGGTACCGAGCAGCCTGCCGACCGCAGGGTTAGCCGGGGCTGTGGTGCTGGGCTCCGGCAGCATGCCCGTACCCATGAACCTGTTTGCGACCTGGGAGATAGACCGATCATCCCCCAGCTGCGTGCCGAGGTAACACTAACACTGAGACACCACAAAGATGCGGACACGGAGTGTAAAATAATTCCGAGTGTGATAAAAGGAGGCTAACAGCGGGCTGACTGACAGCAACGATACAGACGAGCTGACACACATTTCAAAACACACCAGGCTAACTAGCATGTGGCTAATGCTAACGCTACCTAGCTACCACATAGCATTGGTGCTCCAGTTCCTCTCCTCTCATGTTTCATGATATAAGCACTTTATTCTCAGTGTTTATTTTGGACTTTAAAGCTTTAGTTTGATCAGATAATCTATCCCAAACATTTACAATCAGAAGAACATTTTAAATACACTCCTAAAGGGTTGAATTGTTTTGTTGTACTCAGTTTTAAATCGACCGTTATGATAACTAGCAGCCGTTAACAAAAGTTAAGCTAACAGAAATAACTGTCACACTTGTTTACCTTCTTCCCTGTGGTATTGTTGTTGTGTGGAGCTTTATATGTATTTATTTAATGTAGGCCTGTGCTTTGACTGTTTCACAGGAAGCATGCCACCAAATAGCAGCATAACTGTCTATAAATACAGTGGCATGGAGCCGTGCGGACATCATCCGCATCTTTTAGCAGCTCTGTGGGTCAGGAGCTGTCTGAGCAAACGGCTGCTGGTATTTAGGACCTGCATGAGCAAGCCTGCGGGGCAATGCTTGGCATTTTCTCTGATAGTTGAAGCTTCATCTGCATGGATGGTTGTCACCAGGGCTGGAATCAGAACCAGGATTATTTTCATCCACATAGAGACCAGATGATTTCATTCATAGATTCTTGTAACACGTTCTGGAAGTTATTTTGCATTGTTCCCGGTCTGACTCCTCATAACCAGAGTGGTCTCATATGACTGAAGTCATTTGACCTTTTTTGTTTACCAGCTGATACCCTGCTGTCATCCTCCTTTGCTCTCTCACTTTTCAAACCAAGCGGAGCACCGACTGTCTCCCTCTGCTCCTCACTTAAATTAAAGTGAGAGCTGATTGATTGTTGACTGAGTAGCCCCTTTTTTGAAACATTTTTTTAAAGAATACTAATTATCTCTGCCAAGGAGATTATGTGATCAGGTGGGTTTGTTTGTTTGTTAGCAACATAACTCAAAAAATTATGGACGGATTTTCATGAAATTTTCAGGAAATATCGTACTGGCATAAGGAAGAACAGATTGGATTTAGGGAGAGATACGGATCACTGTCTGGATCCAGGAATTTTTAAAGGATTCTTTACTATTGGGAGATAGGGCTAATGGTGGAGGTCTGCGCTGTTACCACTTTACGCCAGGAGATGGCGGACGTGAGTAACTTCAATCCCAGCAGCATTTGTGGGTGGGTTTCTATTCAAAGTTTCGGAGTTCATAGACTTTGAAAGATGGACGCCCAGTCGAGGAGACGAGTCGGAGCGTAACAGAGAGAAAGACAGTGAATTGTAGTGAGAATACTCACAATGCTGGGAGGAATAGAGGAATATTCACCCTCTGCCATGACTTCCAGTCATCCGGTGAGACCATGGGTGCTTCCGCCATGACAGTCCACACATAGCGAAGCCAGTGCTTTGCCTCACTGTGTCTCCACCCCACCGGGGAAGGAGTAAATGGCGATTTTGGAAGTGATCCGGATCACCGTTTGGATCCAGGAATGTTTTTAAAGGATTCTTCACTATTGGGAGATAGGGCTGATGGTGGAGGTCTGCGCTCTCTGAGTGCTTTTCTTGTTGTGAAAGTTGTAGGCAACATCCTGGAAAGCTGTTTACAGGGGTAAGGAAGGCAGTGTGCAAAAACATGGTCATTGCTGGTCGATACGGTACCACATTTCCCTGATCAGGAGATGTAAAATGACATTATGGTCCTGACTGTTAGGTTTTTGCTGGGCTTTTTTTGGTGGATGTTGGCTGATACTGATGCTGAGAATGCATCGGTGCAAGTCCCAAGCACCCATTCTTGGTTTTTGTTAGTCTAAATCTCAATTTTCAACTGCAAACAGGGGTTTGCCTGCAATTTTTGATGGATCCATTCCCCACCTTTACACCAATATGGTGAAGCAGTCATAGCTTTTAATGCTGTCAATCACAAAATAGCAGATACTGTGTGGTTTTCAAAAAGTGACATTTTAAAGTATTTCAGCAGGAAATATTTTGACAGGCTTTATTCAGTCGTCATCTTCACCCGGTAGCAGCGCTGACGGTCAGAAGCTGTCTGAGCTCTGCAGCCAGCTGGCTGTGAGTATCTAAACTGCACAAGCCAGCCTGCAGGGCAATGCCTGCCATTTCCTGTAAATGTATAAGACATTTGCATGTAGACATCACCCAAGACCTATTTGGCAAGATGTACACTATGTATATGGAGTGTGGAGGTTTAAAAGAGCGGTTCTCAACTGGTGGGTCGGGACTGGGGATGCACGATATTGGATTTTTGCTGATATCCGAAATGCCCATATTTACAGATTCATTTTAAGCCGATACCGATATTTAAGGATGACCAAGGAAACAAACTTTGGTCCTTAAAAAACACATTTAAGTTTAAACAATGAGGATAAATAAAGAAAAAGACCTCAGCTGACATAGGTCTGTAGGTTCAAACTAAAACTCCACTAATTTATTAGTATGGTTGGACAGAATTTACAGTCGATATATGCTGAAATACAATGGCAAAATGTCGGATGTGACTAGATCAAAATTGCAATTTCAGCTGAAATTGCGTGGGGGTGCTGAGAGCTGAACTGTGGAAGAACTGCTGAAAATAGCCAAAAGCACAAAAATAGCTGAAAAAGCATAAAAATAGCATAAAATGGCATAAAAGTAGCTGAAAGTGGCATTCAGTATCTATAGAAAGGATAAAAATAAAGTAAATTAAAATAAATTAAATTATTAAATTAAGAAAAACACACATAAAACATGAAAAGGAGGAGTTTTGTAAACCATTATAAAAAGTTTGACACTTGAATGTTTGCATAATGTACATAAAATCTCTGCTGTTGCAAAACGTTGATTTCTTAAACTGCTATTTTGACGCATTTCAAGTTAAAGAAATATTGCAATGTCAGTGATTTGTAAATTGCAGCAGGTCATATTGCGATTTAATCTAATCTGCGATTAATTGCCCAACCCTATTTTAGGATGGTTAAAATTGTTTTGGGGATAATTCAGGCTGGGAAAAAAGCCAGTAAACCTTGCTGAAAAATAGTTTAAACTAGGGTTGTCCTTATGTTAACTCTTGACCTACTGAGCCGGTGCCGGCGCTGTGTTTTATATGCCCGGAGTATTACTACCGTAACTCTGTCAAAGTTTGTCTGATCAAAAAAATTCCAGCAGTGTTGGAAAGCTGAGAATTGTGGGCATGTGCACATATATAGTTCATTACGGTACTCGCAACCATATGACACTGAGCATTCATAGCAAAACACCAGAAGTATCATGAGACCGCTACACGGATTCTCAACACTGTAACTCCTCCAAAGTTTGCTCAATCTAAAAAATTCCAACACTGACAGAGAGCTGAGAATCTGTGCTTTCCACCAATATATGATGTGTGGTATATATATTACGGTAGTGTCGAACCGCGAAAACGGCAGCTTTGGCAGAAGACGAGTGAGAAAGGAGAGTGAAGGAAGAGAGTAAAAGGAGAGTGAGTGAGAGTGGTGTTTTGTTTTCAAAAATAGCGTTAGATAGTGGCATTTGTGCGTGTCTGTCATGTGCAATAACAATATGTTACTGAGAATGCTGAGAATGCATTTTTCCACCTTTATTTGCACTAACTGTCGCCTATGTATATAGTTATCTTTTGCACTGTTTTGCACACCCAGAGTCCTAGACTCAAAAAATGACTGCTGATTGTTCTAAACATGTATAGGTTCACATTTCAAATGTCAAATCTAAACTTCATGAGCAATAACAACATTTCTTCTCATAGAAGCCATGAAAAACAAATCTGTTTTTGTGTTTTTCTTCTTTTAAACTGCTGACAATTCCATATAATGTGCAATAATCATTAACCAGATGTTGAAAAGTCAAGTTCAAGTACTCCTGGGAAAAGGGAGCAAAACTCTCAGACTTAGGGCATTTCCTGACTATTTTACAGCCAGAATAACAAAATATGTCCAAATCGCCATTTTTAGACTGAGTAGGTAAAGGGTTAACCCAAGAATAATCACATAATAAATTGCAATCACAATATTGGGGGAAGAAAATCACAATTTGATTATGTTTGCCTGTATTGAAGTCACAGTCGTTGTGATCTTTCCTGTCCTCTGTGCTCCTCTGAGCTACCTAAATGGAGTAGATTAAATTAAATGACATAAATATCATTTTTATATGTTGTTGTCTGTGCTGTGTTTATGTTTAAATACTGCTGTGTAGCTCATTGTGAGCTAAACATGGACAAACACAGACATAACTCAGCCAGTCACAGTGTTGACGGAGCGGTTTACACAATGCGCGAGTAAAGCGTAGTGATTGTTCCCGTTCTGTATGCAGATGTACTCGGCCGTCTGCATTGTCTTTATGTGGTTTCCAGCGTAGCAGTAATGTTCAGAAACACTGTGTGTGCATTAGTATTCATCGGCAGGGAGCAGGCACTGCTGCCACCTGACCAGAAGCCTCTCGGGAGCTGTGGGCACATTAATCAGCTTTGACCTAGATCTGCTCCACTCTATGGGAGAGAAGCGGGCTGTGAGGGGAGGGTTTCCTCCACAGTCGATGTGTGTTTGCCTGCTGCCTCTTTAAGCCTGCATGAGTCTGCATGTGTCAATGGAATCAGAGCATTATGGGAAGCATTGACAATTTACACTCAGTGATGCTGATCTTTCATAGCTCTGTTCAGATAGTCTTTTATTATTTCTGCTGTTTTTTTAGCCTTTTTTGTTCTGTCCTATTTCTGACAACATGACTCTATTTTATATTGAAGCTCTGGAAAGGTCAAAAAGATTCCCTGACCTTAATCTCACATCATCTCACACAAAAACTACAGGATCGTCGATGTTTGTCTGACATGACATTCCTGCAGAGATGAAACTGATTTTTCCTGCAGCGTCTAAACACCTCAGCAGATGTCAGAGGGGAAAATGCATTAGCTGTGGACGCTGTTTGTTATGTGAGTTGACCTGCAAATAGTCTGAGAGTAACACAGCTCTAACTCTCAACCTAACCAACGTTACTAGCCAATCAAAAACAGAAAGGGCAACACACCAGGAAGCGTGGGCTCTAGTGTTGTCATATTAGCATGCTATGCAAAGTTTTAAATGGAGACCTGATGAAGGCATCATGATGGTTGACAGGGGACTTAGAAACAATGGTTGATCATTTTTATTTGTGTGTCCATCCAAGCATTATGGTAAATGGTACCCAGATTGTTGCTAATGCTAATGCTAGTCACTCACTGGGTTTCTGGAGCATGTCTGCTATTTCTCTTTCTCTTTTTTCAGCCTGTTAGTCAACACAGGCTGCATGGCAGCGCAGGGGTTAGAAGGTTCCTGGTTCGCTTCCCGGTCAGGGCCTTTCTGTTTGGAGTTTGCATGTTCTACCTGTGCATGCTTCCTGGCTTCCTCCCACCACCAAAAACACGCTTGTTTGGTTGATTGATCACTCTAAATTGCCCGTAGGTGTGAGCGTGTCTGGTTGTCACTATGTCAGACCTGTGATTGACTGGCAATTGACCTCTCACCCAGTGACAGCTGGGATAGGCTCCAGCCTCCCCGTGACCCCGGTATAGAAAATGGATGAATGGATAGTCCCTCAACACAACATCATAAAGTCATGGATGTCAGAGCTCAACGAAGTTTTCCTCGGTCTCATTGTGTTGTCTCACGGCTACAACTGTATCACTCTTGTTTTGCTTTGGTTTATTTACATTTGTGACTTATGAGTGCGCTTTGTGCTCTCATTGGTTGATTGATCCCTCTCCACTGACAAGACTCAACAAATCTTATGAGGCAGGACGATCTGACTTGCTAGACTTTCTGCCGGGAGATCATGAGGTGTCTCTGTGACTAACCTTAAGAGATTAAATGCCTGATCTTTGGGGTCGATGGGTCCCAAACCCCTACTTCTGTTGTGCAGGGCTGTGATTGTGCTGAAAACATTGCCTAGCTTTATGCCACCAGCAGAGGAAAAAAAATGCAAATGAATTGGATCCTGGTAACCATAACTAAACAGCCAGTCTCTGTTATTTCACTCTAATATACAACAGCATCACTGAGCGCTACAGTTATGTCTAGGGCTGGGCAGTTAATTGCAAATTTTATTAAATTGCAATATGGCCTGCTGCAATTCACAAATAGCAAAAGTTGCAATACTTCTTAGACTTGAAATGTGTCAAAATACCAGCATAAGACTTTTTTGCAGGAGATATTTTAAGCACATCATGCAAACATTCAAGTTTTTTTAGAATAAATATTCCTGTTTTACTTATTTAAAATGAGATGACGTAAAAATGATCAGCCCAGAAGAAAATGTTATCAAATTTGCTATATGAGCCAAAAAAAATCCCAATTAGCTTTGTTTTAAATTGTTTTTACCTAGAATATTCTATTTCACTGATCATCAACTGGCGGCCCAGGGGCCATTTCAGGCCCCTCAAAGCTTCCTGTCAGGCCCCCGAAAGATCATTAAATTCAGAAAAAGAGGAAAAGAAGATGTTGTGGTTTAAAGAGTATCCTTTGGCTTTAAATGTCGGCAGCTGTTAAATCCATCCCACAAATAACTAATATGAAATAGTTTGACAATGACTTAACATTTGATCTGTTTTTACACAAGTTTACTGTCATAAGTAGTGGATATTTAAGAGTTAAGGTTGGCAGAAGTGCTGAAAAAATGACCAGATAAAGTGGTGAAAAGTAGTTAAAATGTGGCAAAAATTGGTTGAAGAGGGAAAAAGGGGCAAAAAGTATCATAAATTGGTTGCAAATGACAAAAAATAGTTCAGAAAAGTACTAAACATTGGTTAAAATAGGCAAAAATAGAAGAAAATGGCAAAAATGGATAAAAGAGTGGCACTAAGAGGATAAAACGTGGGAAAAGTGGTTTAAAGGGGTTCAAGAATGGCAAACATTGGGTTAAAGGGGCAAAAAGTATTAAAAATGGCTTAAAGTGGCAAAAATACATCATAAATAGCCAGGCAAATTAGTGAAAAGGTGTTGAAGAGTGGCACACAAGGGAAATAATTGGCAGGAAACTTGCAAAAGGGTGTTAAAGAGAGGCAAAAATGGTTGAAAAGTGGCAAAAATTGGTTAAAAGTTGCAACTATTTTTTAAAAAAATGTAATGAAAAGAGGTTAAAAAGAGGCAAACATTGAAGAAAAGTGACAAAAATGGATAAGAGTGGCACAAAGGGGATAAAACATGCAGGAAAAGTGGTTTAAAGGGGTTTAAGAATGGCAAAAATTGGGTTAAAGAGGCAAAAAGGGGTTAAAAGTAGTTAATACTCGTGTTAAATCACAATCGTGGAGGGCTCATTTTCTGGGATTTTCAGGGGCCCGGCCAGTTCTGTTTCAGGTCTGTCTCCTTGTGGTCTGCTGCATGATAGATAGGGATAGATCTCACTGGTCATGCCTAAAAATGTCCTGTGTTTTGAAAGAAAATACAAATACTACTACAATAATATGTTAACCAGACCAAAATATTTCTTTAATTTTTGTGTATTTGAAAGTCTGGCCCCCAGAGTTTCTGTCGAGACTAAATCTGGCCCTTGTGCAAAACAACTTGATGACCCCTGTTCAATATAATGTTGTGAAGGTAATAACATAGAAATGTATTGCTTGTGTTTATTGAAAAATATTTAAGATGAGTAACCCAAAAATAATCGCATATCAAATCGCAATGTTGAGGACAAAAATCGCAATTAGATTATTTTCACAGATCATTCGGCCCTAGTTATGTCTGCCACTTCATCGCCACTAACTGATTGTGCCTGCGATCAAAAAATTATGGGTATGCATCCCCGTTGCAGAACATGATGTGTCTGTTTTTCCCAGCCACTAGTCAGTCTCTGTCTCTCACAGGTGTTTTGCACCGTGCCCAAGTGGAGCTGAACATACTGCACGCGTGCAACTCTTTTTCACGTTACAGAAGATTTCAGAGTTTCTTGCATTTTAGAGATGAATCTGTGCAGCCTCTCAAACCCCCCACCCTGTGTCTGCTACCACTGTTGTTTTCAGACAGCAGAGTGTTAGCATGCTGTTGATATCTGTGTGCATTAAGGCTGAGAAAGCAGGTTCCATGTCAGCACCCCATTCATGATGCATAGATGCTCCTTGTCTCTGCCTTTCGACTTTGCACCTTTTCTCCATAGTAAACAGCATGCACAGTGCTCTATTAAAGATGGATAAGGATGGAGATGATGGATTATTCACAAGGCATTGAGTACAGGTGAGCCAAGCATTGTTCAACAACACAAGCTGTAGTATCTTTGTGACAGAATGGTTGATATTTTTGACTCTTTGTTGCTGTATTATTTTCATGTGTTTTTAGACCACTTATCTTAGCGTGGCGTTAAAGGTCTTGCATGCAGCCCGGCCCTTGGCTCGTGTTGAGGGGGATTGTGCTGTGGCATTCTTTCAGGGGCAGGGCCATTCTGCATGCAGCTGTTTGCTCCTCCACTTGCCTTTAAGCAAATGCGGGTGTCCAGATAAGTGGCTCAGTTTCAGACAAGAGCTTTGGACTGTAAGCAGTGGACTGTTTTTTATTGTGGTATAGTATTACACACAGCTGTGCTTCATTAATGAGACGCTGCATGTAAAAATGATCCTCCCAGGCTCGCAGCTCTCAGAGCCATGAGAGCATTTTATTTCAGTGGAAATATGCTTTCAGCTCTGGGGATCTCTCAGCGCTGGGCCGTAGTTTCTTACTCTTGACACACCTAAGGCACTGGGTAATAGAAGACTGCCTTTTATTTTATATGCATGCCTTCACTTGCCCCCAGGATCAACTTAAACCCATAGAAATTTGTTTATAATGTTGGACAAGAAGTCTTGAGCTCATGCAAACGACTACAAATGCTACAGCCTTTAAGATGTTATTGCTAATGCAAGAGTCCACATTTGTGTCTCACAATAGGTTGACGAGTAGCCATAATTGGCGTCGGTAATATGGTCAACCCTCCTTGCTTCCACATCCAGAGACTTTAAAAACAGAGCAGGGAAGGTGAGGAGCTTAGTTGTAGCACCACCGTGTCTTCTTACAAGTTGCTACTGCATGTAATGTTTCCTGTAGGGCTGGGCAATAAATCCAAATGTAGATTAAATCACAATGTGACCTACTGCAATTTTTAAATCGCAGAGGGTGCAATATTTCTTTAACCTGTAATGTGTTTTGAAATACTAGTCTTATTCATTTTTTTAAGCAGAGTTTTTTTTGCTCTACACATAATGCAAACATTTAAGTGCTAATATTTTCTAGAATAATTGACAAAAGTTTCTGCTTTCTTGTTTTGTATAATTTTATGTTCTTCAAAATAAGAAATCCTAAAATCATCACTCCTTCATTACAATTTATATCAAATTTGCAATAAAGAGAAGAAAAATTGGGGGGATTTTTGCTTAAAAATTTGTAGATATTTTTGTGGAAATTTTCGAAATTTATTTTGACATTTTTAGGAATTTGATTTGAATTTTTGGGGGAATATTGCTTTAAAAAATGTAAGTATCTCCTTGAAAATTTGAGAAATTTATTTTTAAATTTTAGGGAATGTGATTCAAATTTCTTTGGAAATTTGTTTAGAAGATTTTAGGTATTTTTATGGAAACTTTAATCATTTATTTGTTAAATTTTGGGGGAATTTGATTCAAATTTCTGGGGGAATTAGCTTTGAAACTTTAAGGTAATTTCATGAAAACTTGAGAAATTTATTTTTTTTAATTTTTGAGAAGTTTATTTGATTTTGGGGGGGTGGGTGCTTTGATTTTTTTAGTATTTTTATGAAAATTTGAGGAATTTATTTGAATTTTTGGGAATTTGATTTGATTTATTTTGGTAGGGCAGGTTTTCAAATTTAAGTTATTTTCTTATAATTTTGGAACATTTATTTGTAAATTTTTGGGGAATTTTATTCAAATTTCTGGGGGAATGAGCTTTGAAACTTTAAGGTAATTTCATGAAAATTTGAGAAATTTATTTTTAAATTTTTGAGAAGTTTATTTGATTTTGGGGGGGGGTGTTTGCTTTGATTTTTTTAAGTAGTTTTATAAAAATCTGAGGAATTAATTTGATTTTTGGGGGAAATTTGATTTGATTTATTGTGGTGGGGCAGGTTTTTAGTTTTTAGTTATTTTCTTAGAATTTTGGAACATTTATTTGTAGATTTTGGGAGATTGGATATAAATTTCTCTGGGAAATAGCATCGTGTGTTATGATATAGAGTGGTTTATAAGATGAGGAACCTGAAGAACAATCACATGTTAAATCGCAATCGCAATGTTGGGTGAAAAAAAAATCGCAGTTAGATTATTTTCCCAAATCGTTCAGCCCTAGTTGCAAGTCAGTCACAGGGCTGACATGTACCAGGCACGCTCCCACTCACACTTAGGGGCAATTTAGACTCACCAGTTAATCTAACAAGCATGTGAGGGAATAACCGAAGAGAACTCAGCACAGAAAAAGCCCGTCCAATAGAGCTTTAGCCTTCTTACTGTGAGGCAGCAGGGCTCACCCCTGCACTGCTGTGCAGCCTGCTTTTAGGAATTGTTTGTCTAAATGTAACCATAATCTGTGGAGCAGTTTTTCTCTGCATGAAACTAGTTTGTACCGTTTCCATCCTCAGTCAGCTAACTGATGTAGCTGGACAAAAATAATCTCTGTTACTCTGCAGTCTTTCTCTTACTATGTGGTGCTGCTATTTCCTACAAGGCAAGCTTCTTCCTCTAAGTCAGTGGTTCTCAACCTTGGGGTCAGGACCCCATTGGGGGTTGCGAGACACTGAGAGGGGGTCTCCAGGTGCCTTAAAAAAAAAGAAATGTTTCAAAAATACACTGTTGCCACTTTGCACCAATTTTGCCAAATGTTAACCCTTTTTTCATCACTTATTAACATCAATGTTGCCAAATTTAGCACATTTTTGCCACTTAAAACTTATTTGTGTAAATTTTATACCCTTTCCATCACTTTTTTCTGCCTGCTTTTGTCACTTCTAATCTAATTCTTGCCACTTTCTGCCTATTGTTGCCTCATTGCTACTATTAACCACTTTTTACTCCCCTTTTTGCCCTTTTTAACCAGTTATCCCATTTTTGCCAATCTATATATATTTTTCATCCCAGTCCACCTACTTTCTCTTAATTTTTTGCACTCTAAAGCCATTTCACCACTTTTTAATCCACTTTTACCACTTTTTGTGCCCATTCTTGCCAATTTAATCGACTTTTGGTTATTTTTTGGCCACTTATATCCATTTTTTGCTACTTTTAACCCATTTATGTTCTTTACAAATCCAATTTCAACACCTTTTCCACCATTTTTTGTAATCAACAAATTTAAGCAATTTTTCACCTATCTTAAATATGTTTTTAACAAGTTATTTAATTTTAAGAAGGCTATTTACTACACAAATGAAAAGAAAGAGATATTTTTTTCTTTGGTAAGAGTGGTTATTATTTAGGTCAAATATAAAATCTGGTTTTCACAGCTTAACTTCCCAATGGACCATGATTTTGTTGACCTCCATGGGCCCCCAGTTTGGCTGGGTCCTAGAAACCTCCCCCTTTGTCCCTCCTTGTGGATGTCCTTGTCTGCACACAACTGTTTTTGAATGTTCATGGCTGTTCAACCACCTTCAGGTCCAGTGGGGGTTCCCAGTCTCTGGCACCTTTATTTTGGGGGTCCTGGGCTGAAAAGGTTGAGAACCATTGATTTAAGTGTTCACTGCCTTCCAAAGTAACATAAAACATCTGAAGATGTGCTGAGTATGAAGAGGGTTTATCCCACCTCGTCCCAGTTTCCCCTCATTAATAACTGACCATGCTTCAGTGTTGCTGCTGGATGAGGCTCAGAGTTAAAGCCCACAAGGTGACTCCTGAGAGACTTTTCTTTACTGTTTGCAGGATTAATCCAGGGATTCAAGGATTTGTATTTAGACGTCAAACTGGCTTTTCCTTTATGTGCTTACCTTGAAAGTTCAGAAGAAAATTACAGTGTCTGTGTGTGCTAAACAGCAAGAATGAGCTTTACTAAAAACACAGACATTCCTGCAATAGAGGAAGGTGGAAGAATATCTACTAGTAAAAGGTTTATGTTGGGATTTGATACATTTTATTAATTCCCTGTGACAATCTAATCCTTATTGGGGTTTTAAAAATGTGCACTGGATCCTTTTTTAACAGGATTTTGACCTCCAGCACTTTGTAGACCTTGTTTGATAGAAAAATCAAAGACTGACCAGCTAAAATACATCCTCATAGTTGGAAATGTAGTTGAAATGAAAAATAAGCTTTCTGTTTTTAGAATCCTGCAATATTCAGCGTTAATGACCCTTCACTTTATATGACCTGCACAGGAATCCCACATGCCGGCCTGTATCTACGGCCACTCAGGCATTTGTTGAGCTAGCGATGTGGTATTTGCAGGAATGGCACTAATGCAGAGGTCAACATGGTGCTGTGTTTATCCACTAACAATACAGAATGTGCTGCAGCATGCAGGAGAAGTCTTCTTACACAGTTTAGAGATCTTTTATGGCTCTGGTTTTGAAATTTATGACCTGTACTGTCACTGCAGACATGATGGTGGTTTTGTCTGGTTGCCACACAAGCTCCATAGTCCCCAAAATGTTTGAGAACTTGTTGTGGTCGGCATCTGTTAGCAGTTAACAAGCTTTCAAAATAAACCTTGTAGTATTTGGGTCAGAGAGCAAAAAATGTTTGAGATCTGGAAATGATTTTGTGTGACAGTTCTGGTCCTTGAATTTTTACTCTTCAGGGGTATAGATGGTCCATTTTTACAGACATTGATATTCCCAATGATTCACTTCAATGATTGGTATCATTATAACACAAAACACTCTGTTTAGTGGTGTAGAGAGCGTGCCATGTCAACAGTAGTCTGTCCTTCACAGTGAGGGGGAAGCAGCTCACCCACACACACACACACACACACACACACACACCGGTGATGTTGATGTTTCCTGGCCACTATTTTCGTATCCAGCTGTTAAATTGCATTTAAACTAGGGATGCATCGATCGATCAGCGCTGATTTCCTTAATTTTGGGGGATCAGTTATCTAATATTTCAAATAATCAAGCTGGCATTTAAAGGGTTAAAATCTTGAAAATTATTGAATGTTTGGTAGTTTTGAGCAAGTCTAAAGTTGTTTAAGAGATTAATGAAAAAAAGTAGATTTGTTTTTTTTTTTTTTACATATGCTGATTTAATAGCAGTTTTTCAGTACGTGTACATTTTTGCCTCAAAGGTGTCCAGAGGGTAGTAAATCTGAGGAGGGCACAGGGGTTAAGGGACTTGTATAAGGAGGAGAAAAAGCTCAGAAGTCTTTATCCCGGGTCATTGTGTCAGTGTGTGTATGTATATGATGTTAGGCAGGGGTGCCAAGTAGAGTGTGGCTAAAGTTAGCAATGACAAGCAGGGATTAGTGACCTTTAAGTAGTTTTCATCCTGTTGGTTTCAATAAAGATTTCAACATCTGATCCCTGTATTTAACTAAAGGGACATACCACAAAATTTGGGGATCTTATCACGGCTGCTTTGGTTGGAGGATGACTGACCTGCTGCAGACAAGCTGATGGGAGTTTTTCAAGCTGACAGTCAAAGATGCTGTGTTTCACTTCAGTTTGATTCTCTGTGCAGCTGTGCTTTAATTAGCTGGCAGTTTAATTCAGAAGTATTATACAGTCATTTTCGTTGTGACTTGACGTGGTACAGGACCACCCCAGTCTGAGTTTTGATCTCCATCCCTAGTAGTCCAGATGTGTATAAGTCTTCAAAGTATCCCAGTGTGAGTCTCGGAGGTTTTCCCTGAAGCTACGGAATCAGATCTTCCCTATTTTCCTGTGAGGTTTATTTCATCTGAGCAGATCATCCTCCTCCATCCTGGCTCTTTGATTCTCATGGCTCTGAGGACAACCTCGCTCATGATTGGCAGCATCTTATCTCCATCAGTATCGTTTTCAGGGTCTGATCATGGCTTTATTTCTCTGTCTTAAGTCGGTGTGTACTAAACAGATGTGAGCTGTGTGGATGTCAGCAAATAAAGAAGATGAGGAGAAACAAAGTAAGACATGAGCTGCAGCAGCATCATTTGTCTCCTCTTTGTTCTGGGTCAGTGAACACGAGCCCATCAGCTCTTAGTCTTTATGTTCCCGCCATGCTGGGATGCACAGCCATTTATTATGTCCTGAAGTTGGAGTTGTTTGCGTGCTATCTCCAGTATGATCCCTGGCCTTAATCTCTTTGATTCATTGTCTAACTCTGTATGTTCATTTTAAACCCAAGATGAAACCTTTTAATCAGGAGCTAAACGGAGGAGGCCTGTCTGTGGGATGATACGAGCTTACTTTCCCCTTTCACCTCCTCGATAACTCCTCCATCTCAAGGCTGGATATTGTTTCTCTTAGTGGGGGGGAGCAGTAATCTGATTTCATAACAGGAAAAGAAGAGCTAGTAATCTGATGCTGCACACAGACACCGTCTGCTTAATCCTCCGCTTCCTTTTACATTGGTGAACGAGGCCCAGCCGCCGTCTCCATGTCCTTCAGGATGGTGACACAGCAGTCTGTGTCCATCTGCGTCACGTTTACAACCTCTGTTTGTGCCGCAGCAGACAGGGCAGATGTCTGATTCACAGAAACACCTCTGAAACAGTGAGGTTAAAGCCAAACAGCTGATCTGTCTCAGGAATGATGGTATACTTTGACAGGTAGCATCCAGCAATGGGAAACGGTACTCGAGTACTCATGGTGGATGTATTACACCATACAGACATTTAAGGTGACAGTAGTTCAACTCATTTAGCCGTACGTAACTGAACTTTCTGGATTTGTCTTACTGAATATGTACTAGGGCTGAATGATTTTGGAAAATAATCTAATGGTGATTTTTTTTTCCCCCCAATATTGCAATAGTGCAGTTTTTCCTTAACTGTCTTATATTCCTAAACAAGGGCTAAACAATTCTTTACAAGTGTCTAATTCTGATGATTTTGACTCGTATTGCAAATTGGATATGAATCATTGCATTGATGTTTTTTTTTTGTCATTCTTGTATTTAATAATAAAAAAGTACAAAAATGAAAAAGGTAGGATTTTTTGTACACTATTCTAAAAAATGACACCTGAGTGATTGCATGATATGTCATGCATAATACCTCTGCTGCAAAAAAAAAGTTTAAATCTGCTATTTTAACACAAATTTCAGGTCAAACGAATATTGCACCTTTTGTGATTTGAAAATTGCAGCAGGCTAAATTGCGATTTGATCTTATTCTCGATTACTGCCCAGCCCTAATATCTCCTCACAAATAAGATAATAAACGGCAAACAGAGATACATCTCCAGCTACAGCGTTGGCTTTATTTTGATTACAGCAGCAAAACCTGCTTTACAACAGCTACGGTAACTCTCAAGGGACACATTACTCTGAAGGCGTATAACAAACAGAGCAGTCTGCTACACATGCGGGACTATGACAAAGATGATGAGAACCTGCATGTCACAGAGACACTGGTTCAGTGTTTAAACACACAAAGCTTGAAGTGTAATTTTTATTAAAGGCCTTGAATCAAGAGTCAGAGCTGGGCATTGGGCCTCCTGGTAACGATAATTAATCCTATATCTCTCACATATCTATAATAGATGTTGTCTCCCTTCTGTTCTTATGGCATCCTTATTAGGGCTGAACGATTTTAAAATTCTTGGGTTAATCTTGTGTATTTTTCGACGAATTCAAGCAATAGATAATTCCATAAATAAGACCATGTGTACTAAAAACAGTGAAATTATGAGCTTAACCCTCGACAGCCCACATACCACTTTATTTCCATTTACTACTTTGAAAAACTGTCGTACTGTGGTCTTCCTACTATATGCTAACAGGTTAGCCACTGCCTGGCTCATTGTTTACATCCTGTGAAGGGTCAGAGAGGAAGGCTGTGGCCATCGGGGTGGAGGGTCGCGGGCCAAAACTAAACATTCATGTTGCAGTGCATGAAATTAAATATGCCTATAGCCTAACTGTGCAAAATAAAAACTCATCCAAAGTAATTTTGAAAATGAATAACACTATTCTTTATTGTGTTTCACAGCATGAAATTACTGAACATCCATATGGCACAAATACTAATTAGGCATACTGCCTTTATAACCAGTTTTATTTAACAAAAGTACTGTTGTTCCCAACTATTTTGAAACTTTCTCTTATCAGTGTGCCATGACCCCAGCTTGACCCTTGCATCTTCTCGCTGACTCACTCTCTGGTCATGGGCTTCCAGATCTGAGCTGACAGGAGCTCAACAGCGCCACCCTACCCCCAATGTAACACAATGTTAATTTGTGGTCAGGAGAGGAAGTGCAACAATAAATAAATACTGAAAGAATTATTTAGACTGCTGGCAGTGGGAAAATGATCATTTAAAATAAATAAATAAATAAATAAAAAATTCAAACATGGGCAGCAGGCCAAAAATAATCACTCGTGGGCAAAAGATGGTCCGCAGGCCCCGAATTGGACAGCCCTGTTAAAGAGCATTATAGACAGGGATTTATAACTTATACTCAGTTGTTGTTATTTTTTGGATTATGTTGATATTTATTTTTTAGTAGTTGTTCAAATAAATTTGTTTGGAATACATTTGAATTCAATTCATTTTTTGTATTTTTTTTTTTTGCTTTTTAAAAAGAGGAGCTGGGTTGTTTACTACAGCCTCATGTAGCCTCATACATTATACCAACAACAATAGTAATTGTTAAAGAAAAAAAAATTATATATATATATATATATATAGTGGATCGGTGCATCCCTATAAAGAAGGCGGCTGGGGTGGAGGAGGTGAGGCTGGCTACCAGCTGATCACAGCTGGGTTATGACTTTTGTGAAGTAGCTTCATCCGTTTTAGATAGATTGAGCTAACTAGTTTTGCTCGTATTGTAGATGTGATGTCATTTGCTTTGTTTAAGGGCGTTATTATCTTTATGTCACTCATTTTGATTACGAAAGACATCCATAAAACATGAAAAGGAGGATTTTTGTAAACCATTATTTAAAAAAATGACACTTCAATGTTTGCATAATGTGCATAAAATCTCTGCCGCTGCAAAAAAATTGATTTATTAAACTAGTATTTTGACACATTTCAAGTTAAAGAAACATTGCAACTTTTGTGATTTGAAAACTGCAGCAGGTCATATTGCAATTTAATTTAATTTGCGATTATTTTCCCTGCCCTAGTCCTTATATAAAATCCCTCTCATCATGCCTCCATGCCGTCCACAGACTCTGCTAGCAGTAGACCAATCAGAACCTTCTCTCTCCTCTCTCTCGCACTCACCCCCACTGCATAAAGTGTGTCAAAACTCTCCGTTTCCTTCCCTTCTTTCCTGAAGGAGGAGGAATTTCCTTGGGAAGCACTCACATTCCTGGCAACGAGAGAGAGAGAGAGAGAGAGGGAGAGCTTCTGGTACAGCCAGAATTCAGCCCTCAGACCTCGTTTGTATTCTGCTTTGACCAACAACCTGCTCTCTTTCAGAGAGGCTTAGCTCCGACACTGTGGTCCTCCCAGCCTGTTGAAAAGTTTCTGCTGAACAGGCTCAGAGCTCCACAGTGATCGGCTATGTGCTGAATGTCGAATTCCTCCCAAAAGGGAAGAAAGGTCTGTTTCCCCCTGCCTGGACCTCAGAATGTGGGAAAGGCCGGATTCTTGTGTGGGTGGAGACGGGGTCTCTGCTCGTCAACACGGCCAACTTCCCGATCCAACAGTGAGGCAAGGACGCTGTCCTCTGACACCGGGAGGATCCTGTCAAAATAAGCGCTTTGGGGACAATGGCTCCTGGCTCGTCTTTCTCTCTGGTTCTGGTCTTCTTATTTCCCACCTCTCCCATTCAGGCATTTCCTGAGCTGTGTGTGCCAGCAGCAATAACACAGCATCGTTTCACACAGACAGATACTGAGGCCTGGATAAATGAGAGCGCATGACATTTTAGAACATGCATTAGCACCATTCGTTGTACAAAAACACAGGTCAGTGAGTGAAGCAGACACTCTTATCTATACAGGACGACTTTTTCTATGATGCCATCTGGGGATGCATGGAATGGATTTTTGCAGATATCTGATGTGCTGACATCGAAACTCATTTTAGCCAGTACCACTATATATGTGCCTTTTTTTAAAGATTTATTTTTGGCATTTTTTGTGTCTTTATTTTGATAGAAGAGGACAGTGGATAGAGTCGGAAACAGGGCGAGACAGGAGAGAGACGTGCAGTAAAGGGCCTCAGACCGGATTCACACCCAGGCCGTCCGCGTACATGGGGCGTGCCTTTAACCACTACGCCACCTGCGCCCCCAATATATGCCTTTTTTATTGTTAAGAGACACCAAGTGTGTCTTTGCAAAAAGAAGCTGAGATAGGAGCAGGGAAGTTGATCATCTGGTGGTTGTTTTATGTTTAGAGCTTTATTTTAAATGTTCAGGCCTCCTTGAGTCTGTGGCACTAGGTAACTAGGTCTGCAGAGGCAACATTCATTCATCATTCATCAGTTGATCAACATTTCACGTATTGTTTTTTGACGTTACCAAAATTTTCAATCCTTCAATAAAAGAATGGTAAAAACTTTGTACTGAAAATCACTATAAAGAGTTCTGAAGCTTTAAAAAACTGTGTCGATTTCAGGACACGGATTAATTTCTAGCATTCCTCCTCCACATTTGTTGTGAATTGCCCAAATACACTAGGAACATTTTAGCACTAAACATTGCCAGCATGTTCGTGCAATTCAGAAAGGAGCACAAGCTCCCTCTGCTCGCTTTGTTTGTGATTAAAAACAAGAAAGTCCCCAGCACTGGCTGCCCAGGACTTCTGTTATTGTTGCAACAATATTTATAGATTTTTAATTCTGGTACCATGAGAACCATGCCTACCTTTGGTGAAATACTGACCTGAGAAAGACATGGACACCTTACATGACAGAGCTCCTCTGCAGCACTGAAGCTAATCACAGATTAAGGAGTCTGAATGTCTGCAGTGCTCATCTGTGAAGGTGCCTCTGCTCACTCAGCTCTCACTACAACTGTGCCACTCTTGAAGGACAGAATTAGACAAAGTTGTCGACTGAAGATTAAACCAAAAAATATAAAATAAACAGGAAATCACCAGTCAGCTCTCAGACAAGGCTGAAGGGTCAGCGCATGCTCTGTAAGACCAGTCTGTTGGATTTTTGTAGTGTCAGTGATGTTATGTTTTAGTTCCTGTTTGTTTTTGATGCAGATGATACTCTAAGCTTTCTTTCAGCTCATTTTTGTGCTCTGGTGAAGGGGTGTAAGATCTAGTACATCTTCATTTATGGGAAATAAAGACCTCAGGAGTTTTTGTTTTCTGGAGAGACAGGGAAGTAGCTGCCTTATTCTGCAACTTTGCTTGTAGCTGTGTTTCTCCAGTACTTATGCTGAGCTTTTCAATCATGTGACAAACTATTCTGACGTCCCTGAGGCCTGTACTAAACAAACCAGGGCGCTAAACCTTGATAGTGAGCTCTCATCTGTTCCCCCCTCTGCATCTTAAAGACTAGATCAGTTTTTCTTAAAGCCTTCCAGATAATCTTTCCTGTCTTTTTGTAAAAATAATGTCTCTGTGTATTTTAGTTTTAATGCTTTTTTTTTGCAGGGTCAAACTTTACGACACATTCGTTGAGTTTTTGTGAAATTATGACGTTGAGGATGTCATTACTTTGGCTTGACCTCTCACTTCCTCCTCTCCTTGGTATCACTGATGTAAAAATGTTTACTGCATAGATACAAAGAAAAGCAGCGTCTGCATAGAAACTCTGCAGTAACCTGAGCCTGGATCCATTCAGCACATTAGTCATGATGACAGATTAAACCAGGGAATAGATGGGAGGAGTCAGAAAACACCTTTGGGCTGCAGTTGTTCAATCTGAGCAGGATAACACAGCAGCACTCAAACATGGAAATGCATGTCTTTATCACAGTTTCATCATTGTTTCTCCAGAACTACAGGCTCATATATCTGCTGATGCTTATTGAGTACAGTTATTGAATGCACTATTCTCTGTTCTTAACAGCCTTTACTTTATCCCAGTGAAAGTGCTGTTTACTGTGCAGAAAAACACTGTGAGTCAGAGCAGAGCCTGTCAGCTGCACTGGAGTTTACATCATTAGTATAGACAACCGGCACGTTCTTAAAGCAGTATTTAGTCAATTTGATTCTTTAGAGACAGGAGGAAAAGAAGCTGGAACAACAGATTGGTAACAGCCTTCTCACTGATTTACTGTCATTAACTTTACAGTTAAAAATGTCAGTATTACAGATACCTGCAATGAAAGATTAAAAAGTAAATTTATGTGGAGCAGTTGGCCTAGTGGTTAAAGGCGCTCCCCATGTACGCGGGCAGCCCGGGTTCAAATCCGGCCTGAGGCCCTTTACGGCATGTCTCTCCCTCCCTCTTGACCCTGTTTCGGACTCTATCCACTGTCCTCCTCTATCTAATAAAGGCACACAAATGCTCAAAATAAATCTTTAAAAAAACCAAACAAACAAACAAAGAAGTAAATTTATACGTTTATTACAGCCTGGCTGGTACTGGGTTTGAATTTTGTGGGTAAATCTAAAATATTTAGGACAAAAATTGTGCCATAAATGAAATAAAGGTGCACAGCTCAATCCCAGTTCACCCTATAGGCCTACTCCTACAACTGTGACTACCCGTTAAGGCTGGGCAATTAATCCAATTTTAGATTCAATTGCAATATGTCCTACTGCAATTTTCAAATCACAGAAGGTGCAATATTTCTTTGCAATGAAAATATGTTAAAATACCAGTCTAATAAAGAATTTTATGCAGCAGAGATATGTTCCACCCATCATGCGAACATCTACATTTGCAAGAAAAAGTATGTGAACCCTTTGGGATTTCTTGGATTTCTGCATAAATTGCTCAGAAAATGTGTTCTGATCTTCATCTAAGTCACAACAATAGACAAACACAGTCTGCTTAATAATAATACCTCACAAAAAATGACATGTTTTCATGTTTTTATTGAACAGAACATATAAACATTCACAGTGCAGGGTGGAAAAAGTATGTGAACCTTTGGATTTAATAACTGGTTGACCCTCCTTTAGCAGGAATAACCTCAACCAAACGTTTCCTGTAGTTGCAGATCAGACCTGCACAACGTTCAGGAGGAATTTTGGACCATTCCTCTTTACAAAACTGTTTCAGGTCAGCAATATTCTTGGGATGTCTGGTGTGAATCGCTCTCTTGAGGTCATGCCACAGCATCTCAATCAGGTTGAGGTCTGGACTCTGACTGGGCCACTCCAGAAGGCGTATTTTCTTTCATTGAAGCCATTCTATTGTCCTGTTGCATCACCCATCCTCTGTTGAGCTTCAGTTGGTGGACAGATGGTCTTTTCCTGCAAAATGTCTTGATAAATTTGGGAATTCATTTTTCCATCAATGACAGCAATCCATCCAGGCCCTGAGGCAGCAAAGCAGCCCCAAACCATGATGGCCCCTCCACCATATTTCACAGTTGGGATGAGGTTTTGATGTTGGTGTGCTGTGCCTTTTTTTCTCCACACATAGCGTTGTGTGTTCCTTTCAGACAACTTGATGTTGGTTTCATCTGTCCACAGAATATTTTGCCAGTAGAGCTGTGAAACATCCAGGTGCTCTTTTGCACTTCAGCAGTGGCTTCCTCCGTGGTGTCCTCCCATGATCTCCAGTCTTGTTTAATGTTTTGCTTATTGTAGATTTGTCAACACAAATGTTAGCATGTGCCAGAGATTTCTGTAAGTCTTTAGCTGACACTCTAGGATTCTTCTTTACCTCATTGAGCATTCTGCACTGTGCTCTTGCAGTCATCTTTACAGGACGACCATACCTAGGGAGAGCAGCAACAGTGCTGAACTTTCTCCATTTGTAGACAGTCTGTCTTACCGTGGACACGTGAACATCAAGGCTTTAGAGATACTTTTGTAACCCTTTCCAGCTTCATGCAAGTCAACAATTCTTGATTGTAGGTCTTCTGAGAGCTCTTTTGTGCCAGGCATGGTTCACATCAGGCAATGCTTCTTGAGAACAGCAAACTCAAAACTGGTGTGTGTTTTTTATAGGGCAGGGCAGCTTTAACCAACACATCCAATCTCATCACATTGATTGGACTCCAAGTTGGCTGACTCCTGGCTTCAATTAGCTCTTGGAGAAGTCATTAGCCTAGGGGTTTACATACTTTTTCCACCCTGCACTGTGAATGTTTACATGTTTTGTTCAATAAAAACATGACAACATGTCATTTTTTGTGAGGTATTAGTTTAAGCAGACTGTGTTTGTCTATTGTTGTGTCTTAGATGAAGATCAGAACACATTTTCTGAGCAATTTATGCAGAAATCCAAGAAATCCCAAAGGGTTCACATACTTTTTCTTGCAAATGTATGTGTCACATTTTTTTTAGAATAGTTTGCAAAAATTCTACTTTTGTTAATTTTTAAAGTTTTTCTTAATCAAAACAAGAATGGCCTAAACATGCCTAAGCATTCTGAATGGTACTGTATGTCTGTGGTTCTTTACCAGCTTACATAATCTTCACCCAGAAAGTTTCAACATTTACCAAAGTCTTGAACTGTTGGCAGCACTGCCCCCATGTTTTCAGAAGGTATTTTAGTATATCACCTGCATCCTTAAGCCTAAAGAGAATGTCCAGAAATGCAGACAAAATGAATGCAGGGCACAGACAGAAAGCTTGGTCCACATCCACATATGTATCTAACCAAGAGCTTCTGCTCACAGACATGCACCCATTAATCCATCTGCGGCTGGCACGCTGGACACGCTTAGGCTAGCCCCTCACAGCTTCCAGTTGCTTTCAGTATGATGTTCAGGATATGCATCATGTGCCAGGGTTCAAACTGGTTTCTCTAAAGTACAGAAAGACATAAAATACAATAAATGTGCCTGTCTTGCAGAGTTATGTAATCACTCAAGTCTTCTTCAAACTATGACCATGTATTTTGTCCTCAGTTTTTGTGGATTCTAAATATAAATCTCAATTCTGACTACATGTTTGCATTGTAACCTTTTCAATCCATATTTCCAGAGACTTCAGCGTCAGTAAAAACATTATTATTTTATTCTTGTAGGTTTAGTCAGAGTGTCAGCCAGATTCCTGATAGATCTCTCATCATTGACTACAGTAAAGAATCAGTCCACGATGGCTGCAGGAGTGGAAGGGCAGACTTAATCCTGTGTCAGGCTTATCAGAGGCACCATATGGCAGTATGAAATATGTAGACTAAAACCGTCTTGATGAAATGTCAGCCTTGTGTTATTTGAAGTCAAAGGGCAGCACTTTCTAACAATGTGGGAAAGGATCAGGTGAAGTCTTTGCTGCCTTGTAGATTTCTGATCATCTGTGATTTTAACTAAGATGTGACTCTGATGTTAGATAATAAAGCTCCTAGAGTTGGATGCAGGCTCCTTTTCATTTTCATTCTTTGTGTGCACAATCGAGCTCATTCATGGGGGGGCTTTGTGAGGGGAAACGTCTCCAGTGATTTGTGAAAAGGCTTATATAAGCTCTGCAGCTATAAATACTTCTCTGACATACATGCATACGTGTATTCACGCTGTTCTGAAATTCATAATATTTTCCTGTGAGTACTGCTGCACAATAATGCCTAAAATGATAATAACAGTAATTCTGCTGGGTGTTGAGGAGAGGTATCATTATGTATCGCTGTTATTCATCACCTCAGGCTGCAGAGTTTCTGCTCTACACTTTCTTAATTTGACAGGAAACTGCCTTTGCCTGAACACCGTGTCTAGACTTCATAAATAATCTCAGATTCATTTTTAAGGCTGGGCGGTATATGGAAGTGAGATATTGTAGAGATGCACCTACTGTGAAGAAACACCATCTTTGCCTCCATACATCTGGTAAAACACTCCTACTCTGCCAACATTTCCTCTCAAACCAGAGTTAGTCCAACATGTGACTTCTCCCACTCAGTAAAAATATCCTTAGAGTCAGTGTTTAGATTTACCAGATGCCAGCATTTCATTGATTAGACACAATAAAGATCTGCTGATGTGTGTTCATGCAGTATTATTTTTTTAGTTTATTTTTTTAGTTGGTTTATTTGGCAGGGATGAATGCAGCATACATGAACAACACTTTTCCATGTGCTACCCCACAGCATTGTAGCTAAGGCTAATTTCCCATGCCTGTCCCTGAGAGGGAATCATAGAAATCAGTGATACTCAACGCGAGGCTCTAGAGCCACTTGTGGCTCTTTTGTGTCTTAATTTGAAACAATATTCCCCCAGAAAACCTTAAATAAAGGGAAACATTGACCTCAGAAATTAGTTTTGTTTCCCAGTAGCTTATACAGTAGTAGGCTTTAATTTGCCACTTTTGATCAATTTTTGCTGTTTTTAGCCCATTTATGCCTTTTTTTTGTCACTTTTGTCCCGCTTTTTGCTATTTACTAGTTTTTTCTCCTTCTTTTGCCATTTGCTGCCACTTTGTTTACACATATAAGCTGCCTTTTGCCATTAAATGCCACTTTTTTCCAATTTTTGCCACCTTTTTATTGCCTTTATACCTGTTTTTGTCACTTTTTACTAATTTTTCTGCCATGTTTTTGCCACTTCTTTTTGACCAATTTTGCCTCCTGTAACTCATTTTTTGTCACTCCTTACCAATTCTTGCCTGTTTCTGCCTGTTTTTCATACTTTTTCTCCCCATTTTTGCAACTTTTCACACATTTTTGCTACTGTTTTGCTGCTTTTAGCCCATTTTCTACCACTTTTCTTTTTACCTATTTTTGTCACTTTGGTCCCGCTTTTTGCTATTTGCTATTTTTTTCTCCTTTTTCCGTTTTCGCCCATATAAGCTGCCTTTTGCCATTAAATGCCACTTTTTCCAAGTTTTGCCACCTTTTTTCAGCTTCTTGCCCATTTTTGCCACCTTTTTGTTGTTTTTATACCTGTTGTTGTAACCCTTGTCACCCATTTATGCCTGTGTCTGCCTGTTTCTCCTACTTTTTTTCTCCCCATTTTTGTGACTTTTCACCCATTTTTGCTACTGTTTTGCTGCTGTTAGCCCATTTTTGCACCTTCTTTTTGCCACTTTTGTCCTGCTTTCTGCTATTTTTCCCACTTTTTGCCATTTTCTGTCCCTTTTCACCCATATAAGCTGCCTCTTGCCATTAAATTTCCCCTTTTCCGAATTTTTGCCACCTTTTAACAGCTTTTTGCCCATTTTACCACCTTTATGCTGCTTTTTGCCCATTTTGGTCACTTTTCACTGATATTTCGCTGTATGTTTTTGCCACCTATAACTCATTTTTTGTCACATCTCACCCATTTTACCTGTTTCTGCCTGTTTTTGCTACTTTCCTCCCCATGTTTGCCCCCTTTTTGCCTCTTTATGGCCATTTTTGCCTCTTTTAATTTACTTTTACTGTATCTTTAACCTTTTTGCCACTTTTCACCACTTAGATTGTGGCTCTTGCGAGGGTATTTTTCAACTACTTGCCTCTCTGGTTGAGCATGGTTGAGTTACACTGATATAAAACATGCAGAAAGCATTCAATGCTCTACATTCCATTAACTCCATATGTTCAAGACTAGCATGTGTATGATACATATCTCATGTGCAGAGATCTCATACATTCATACATGTGAAAATGGGGGGAAAATCAATTAAAAAGTGCATTTATAAATATCTAAGATACATCCAGGAAAAACTACCATCTCTGCTAACACCACCCCTACACATGACTACAAGATAGACTCACTTTTAAAA
This sequence comes from Cheilinus undulatus, assembly GCF_018320785.1. Lineage (NCBI taxonomy): Eukaryota > Metazoa > Chordata > Actinopteri > Labriformes > Labridae > Cheilinus > Cheilinus undulatus. Next base: position 52,861,448 of record NC_054870.1, on the reverse strand, counting down.
AGTTTGGTGGCTTTGCTTTACTTTAAGGTTGGTAGAAGGGCTGGGCAATTAATCACAAATTAGATTAAATCCCAGTATGGCCTGCTGCAGTTTACAAATTTTTTATTTAAATTGAAATTTACCAAAACAATAGTTGAATACATTGATTTTTTGCAGCAGCAGCAGCAGCAATTTTATGCACATTATGCAATAATTCAAGTGTCAATTTTTTAAAAATGGTATTCAAGAATCCTCCTTTTCGTGTTTTGTGTCTGTTTTTTTAGTCAAAATGAGTGACATAAAAATGATAATCCCCTTCAATAAAGTAATGGGTATCAAATTTGCAACATGAGCAGAAACAACTATTTCATTCTATCTAATATTGTCGACTTAAACTATGACTAAAAATGTTTGTCGACAGCCTTTTTTTCATGACAAAAACTAGACTAAGACTAACAAAAACAGATCTGTGATGACTAAAACTGACAAAAACTAAGTTTAGTTTTCATCAAGATGACTAAAACTAGATCAAAATGTCATTTAGTTTTCGTCTGAAATTCAAAATCCGTGATATTTCTCCACTGTGGGTGAATCTTTTTTAAAAACAATGCATCTGCCTCTCAGCTCTAGGAAGCAGGGACCCCACACTACCATGATTTGTTACCAGATTTAGGAAAAGCTTTAGCTTTTGTATTTTATATGCTATGTAATATCTTAGGGATGTTTGACATTGTTGGCATATTAGTGTCATGCAGATTAGGGCTGGGCAGTTAATCGCAAATTAGATTAAATTGCAATATGGTCAGCTGCAATTTTCAAATCACAGACAGTGCAGTATTTTTTTTACGTGAAATGTGGCAAAATACCAATTTAATACATTTTTGCAGCAGAAATGTCATGCTCTACAAATTGTGCAAATATACAGGTGTCTTTTTTTTCCAAATATTTTAGTAAAATTCTACTTTTCTTGTTTGTGTATATGATTTTTATGATCAAAATGAGAATAACATAACAAAAATTATCATCCCTTTAGTATAGAAATCTTTATCAAATTTGCTATATGAGCCAAAATCACAGTTAGATTTTTTTCAAATCTTTCATCCCTAGTTTAATTTATCTAGTATTGCATGGGTTATGATGTAGAATAATCTAGGGCTTATGTTTGTTGATTACATAACATGAGGAACCTTAAAGTAATTGCATATTAAATCGCAATCACAATATTGGGGTAAAGAAATCGCAGTTAGATTATTTTCTCAAATCGTTCAGCCCTAATGCAGATATTTACTTAAAAAGTGAAATTTCAGTATATTTATTTAATAATCAGCTCAAATAATGGCCGTATGATCAAATAAGTTAGTGGAGTTTTAGTCTGGACCAACAGACCTGCATCAGCTCAAGTCTTTTCTTTATTCTGTATAATTCTTTACACATTAAAGTGTGTTTTAAGGTTGATTTGTTCGTTGTCAAACTTAAAAATGTGTGTTTTAAAGACTGAAGTTCTGGGTCTTAGCTACATTTAAATATCCGTATCGATGATATCTACATTTCCAGCGTTGACATGGATTGTTTTAAACAAGGCTTTGCTGCTGAGCTGTAAATCTGACCTGCAGACCGCGGGCAGAGGAACGTACCTGCTGGGCTACCGTTCCACCTTAACAGGATTTAACCGCTCAGTCATGACCTCGTCAGAGGCTGTGACTCCCGGGATTCACCTATCGCTGGTCAACCGCTACTATAAACTCTTTATGAAGTCCTTGAGCTGGCAGAGACTCCAAGACCTTCTTTATTAACAGGATGTACCGTCTGGAGGTTATAGTTAGAGGTTAAGCTCATTAATATACTCTCAAGGGAGATACAGTGGCTATGTTACCTCTGTATGATGCACTGAAGCTAAAGATGTGTCATGATAGTAGCATTCAACTCTGTTTTTGAGGCTCAAAAATTCCAAGTTAATTGTCTGTTTGTCTGCAGGTTCTGATGGACTTAATGCTTTCCCTAGGCGCCCGTTTATATGTATTGCAAGCTGACATGATGCATGTAGCTAAATGTAGAATGCTATATGGTGACTGTAGTTATACCAGCCACACAACTGATTGTGCATAACTCATATCCTTTCAACCAAACAGGTGAGTTATGAAAAGTTCCACCAGCACTTTTCCTGCAGTGGTTGATTGATTGGATTGATTGTATTATTTTCAAACAGGTGAACTGAGTATTAGTGATGTACTGAACATGTTGACAACCTTAGCTGCTAGCCGTTGCTCTGATTTCCTCTGCATGCACGACCTCTGCACCCCTGGGCCTCCTGACCTCATCAGTTTATGTTCAGGACTGAACAAAGAGATCTGTTTACTCGGCAGAAAGTGCAGATATGTAGAAGAGGTCAGCAGGTTGGAAACATATTTGATATTATTTTACTTTAATTAAACTTAATGTTCTTTACATGTTGTGAAATGTCAAAGTGAAGTACTTCCTCATATCTTTGCATGTATTTGAGTCCAAATGTAAATGGGGTGAGAATATTTTAGTGTGTCTGAATTCAGTTTTGTTTCTGGAGGTCATGATGCGATTCAAACTAGATTCTCAACTCTGACTGAGTCCCAATTCACAACACATTCCCTGTTTGTTACAGAGAGGATCTACCTCAGTCTGCTGTGAACTGAGAAGCTGTAAAATTATTGTCTAATAGTAAATGCTCAAAAAGACTGGGTTTGAGATGATGCACTGTTTATATGTGGAGCATTTCAAGCAGCTAAAAATACTTAAGTATGAATGCAATTTAGCTGATTAACAGTAAGGCTGGGCAGTTAGTCACAAATGAGATTAAATCGCAATATGGCATGCTGCAATTAATAAATTGCAGATGCTGCAATAATGCTTTGACTTGAAATATGTCAAATACCAGTTTAATACACTTATTTTTTGCAGCAGCAGAGATTTTATACACATTTTGCAAATATTCAAGTGTCATTTTTTTATAAAATAGTTTATAAAAATTGACCATTTTGTGTTTTATGTACCTTTTTCTTAACTAAAACGAGTGACATAAAAACAATAATCCCCATTCAATAAATCAGTTGATATCGATTTTGCAAAATAAGCAACACAAACTGCAATTAGATGGATGTTTTGAAATTATTCTGCCCTGGTTCATTCTGTCTAATTCTGATGAAGCTTAGAGTGAGTTCACATAAGTCATACTCCTAGCTGTGATTGGATGATAGCCAGCTGATACCAATTATTGCCTCCCTGCTCAACATCCAATCACAGCTCTTTCTCTCAACACAGCGGTTCATTTAAAGATGACGTACTCACTAATCCCTGCTTGCATTAACGCTGATGCATCACGCTGCTGCTACAAAGCTCCACCTCCTCCACCCCAGTCTCCTCCTTTATAGACTAAAGCTCCACCTCCTCCACCCCAGCCTCCTCCTTTATAGACTAAAGCTTCACCTCCTCCACCCCAGCCTCCTCCTTTATAGACTAAAGCTTCACCTCCTCCACCCCAGCCTCCTCCTTTATAGACTAAAGCTTCACCTCCTCCACCCCAGCCTCCTCCTTTATAGACTAAAGCTTCACCTCCTCCACCCCAGCCTCCTCCTTTATAGACTAAAGCTTCACCTCTTCCACCCCAGCCTCCTCCTTTATAGACTAAAGCTTCACCTCCTCCACCCCAGCCTCCTCCTTTATAGCTTAAAGCTTGTTGCACCCTTCTATTCAGATTCTGCTATGCTGGATTCATTGCCTCTGAATAATTTCATTGTTTTCAATGCACACTGTCATAAATGCATCTGTCTTTATGGGGTTCTAGCTATGCACTTCCTAGGAAGTCAAATTATGCTGCTTGTCTAAATGTAGGTTGTAATATAGTTGATTTATTGCTTGAATTTGTTGAAAAATACACAAGAGGAGGTACCCAATAATACCCACATATCAAATTGCAATCCCAATACTGGGTGATAAACAGTTACAATTAGATTACTTTTGCAAATCATTCATCCCTAGTTAACAGTGAATGGGTAGGTGTGACCTGGGGTGTCAAAGGTCGAGTATACAAGCGCCATACAAGCTTAAGCACATTTGCCATTTAACTTGGTATTTATCTGAAACGTTAAGTGTCAGTGTGATCATAATTTATAAGCCTTCATTGTCATCTTGATGCAGCTTTTAGAAATAATTCAAACAATAGGTTTGATATATTTTGCCTGAACAGAATTGGCTGCAGAGTAGAGTGATGCTGTGTGCCTCAGTCAGCCTCAGGCAGCTTTTGTTTTTATTTTGATACCATTAGCAGTGTCTGAGCAGTATTTGACACGTTACTGAAGTACTTTGCTTTCATTTACAGACCTTGCAGGCTGAAAATGGGATTGGCTGAATGCCTTTCTTCTTCATGGACAGCACAGGAAGTACGTTACTGGGCTGAACGATTAGCCAAAATAATCTAATTGCGATTATTTTCCCCAGTATTGCGATTGCGATTCAATATGCAATTATTTTTAGGTTTCCTGTCATATATATATTTCAATAAATACCAGCAATAAATCATTCTATATTGTAACATACACAATATTAGATAGGATAAACTAGGGCAACATGATTTAAAACAAATATCTAATTGTGATTATTTTGGCTCATATTGCAAATTTGATATCAGTTGCTATATTGAAGGGGATGAACATTTTAATGTCAGTTTCATTCTGTTTAAGAAAAACATCCACATAAGTAAAGCAGGATTATTTTCTAAAAACACTTGAATTTTAACATAATGTGCATAAAATATCTGTTGCTAAAGAAGTGTTAAATTGGTATTTTGACACATTTCGAGTTAGAGAAATATTGCAATTTGTAAATTGCAGCAGGCAATATTGCAGCTTAATCTAATTTGCCTAGTACGTTAGTATGTCAGACATGACCATTAGTTATGGCGAAAGCTAGTGCTGCTAATGTTAGCAGCATAGCTGGGACTGCCCCCCCCCATACTGAATTAGTTCTCTGTGGTGGAGAGGGAGCACAGGATGGAAATTCCAGCTGCAGCTCAACTGGCTGCAAGTGAAATTTACTTTGGATTAGGGATGCAGCAATGCATCGGGTATTGGCCGACACAAACATCAGCTATCGGCAAGTAAAGCAGCTTGAATTGATGTGAGTGGACATTGTCTATCTGTTGGGTCCAATAAAGTTACACACCTAGCTGCTGACAGGGAAAGCAGAAGAACTCATGCAAAATCTGATCTGTTTTCATGTTCACATCAGAGAAAATGTTGGCATAGTGAGAGTCTTACACCAGAAGAAGTAGAAAAAGACATCCTGGTGACACCTTTAAAACCTGAGCAACATCCCATCATGACTGAAGTGTGTGATAGTGCCATCACGTCTGCTCCCTCCAAAGCTGTTGTCACTTCACTGAGGCTCAAACGCAGCACGCCGTTGTGCTTTTAATTAGTCTGAAAGAGGCTGAAGAATTGAGAAATGAGCAGAAAGTCTTCTGATGAACCTCTGTGGGAGGTGGTGAGAGACGCTGAATAAATCGATGCTGACTCACAGATCCTGTCATCGTCTCACCAGGTTGTGTTATCGCTGCCGCGCTACAGTTAAGACTACTTTGTCTGCTAATGTGGCTCGGTGCCAGAAGAGCTCAGGGCATCTATTTTTCACAGCAGGTTTTTGACTTGGTGATAAAATATGACGACGGCTCCACTTTCCTTCCCTCAAACAGGCCTTTCTCTTCTCAACGAGCTAACACGCCCTCCGTTTCCAGAGAGAAGTCTTTGAAGGTTTTTTCCAAACCGCCCACGCAACGAGAACGCAGCGGTCAAACTTCTGATTCACACCACACATACTGTACACAAATCTCTCTCTTCAGACGGAGTTTGAGTGAGAGCATTAGCGTAAATCAGCAAACACAAACACAATCTGGCACCGGCCCCGTGTGGTATTACATAAAAAGTTGACGGTAATCCCGACAACTGTCAGATTCTGCCACAGCTCTACAGCCTCATGACCACAGATTTGACAGAGAACATACACAGAGTATTATGACAGAAACAAGTGCAGCAATTACATCCTCATCTCTGAAATATCCTGTTTATCTCTGAACCAAATCAGTGATTTCATACCTGAGTGATGACAACTGTCCCACCTTCCTGTTCCACTGAAATACTGCAGCTGACGTCTGCAGGATAAATTAAGACTAAACACACCCTGATAAGCCTGACTTTAACGTGCTAGTCAAATCACAGCATGCACGCTGCATTGAGGTATAAACCAGGCTTAACCTACTAAAGCCTGAAAACTCAAATTACAGCCAGAAAATTCTCATTTTTTTGGAGCTGAAATGTTTGTTTACCTTTCTACTGAAATTTTAAAAATTTCAAATGTCCATATTTTTTGTATCTCATTTGATACATTAGGTCAGGGGTGTCAAACTCAATCACAGCAGGGGCCAGATTCTGAACCCGGGTCTAACCTGAGAGACAGACAGGGTCAATATTTAACCATAAAATGTCAACCTTATTTTCACCAGAAATTAATTATGGGAGTAAAAACTTAGCACTGATGATAAATGAGTTTGAGATTAAAAGGTGAATATGATAAGTTAGAAACTCAAAATCTGAGATAAAAATTCAAACTTATAAGTTTAAAAGGTAAAAACATGACATTTAAAGTCAAAATAATGTTTTTAAAAGGCAAAATATGAGATAAAATTCAAAATCATAGTTTTTAACAGTCAAATTAAGAGGTGAACATCAAAATCATGAGTTTCAAATGTCAAAATGTGAAATAAAATTTAAAATCATGAATTTTAAAGGTAAAAAAATTTGATAAAAGTCAAAAGTAGGAGTTGAACAAGGTCAAAACATGAGATTAAAGTCAAAATCCTGATTTTAAAAGGTCAAAAATGGATAAAATTTAAAATCATGAGTTTATAAGGTAAAAAAAGAGATAAAAGTTATAGTTAGGAGTTGAAAAAGGTCAAAATGTGAGATATAAGTCAAAATCATTATTTTAAAAGGTCAAAATAAGATTTCAAATTTAAAATTATGAATCTAAAAGATTAAAATATGAAATAAAAAGTCAAAACCATAACTTTTAGCCATAATTGTGAGATGCAAAATTGACAATATAGAGAAAACACAAATTTCTCCAACGTTCCTGACTTTTTATCAAATTATTTTTACTGTATCCTTTTTCAAATATTTATGACTCAACAAGGATGTTATAAATCATCAAGGTTAAGTTTACATTTTTATACTGGTGGAAATCTGCAGACCTCATACTGGTGTGAGATTGGATCTCTGCAGCATGCACAGCCCACCTCTACCTTTACATGTCATGCCTGTGGGATTTTAATGTTTGATGCTGAAACGGTTTAAGCTTCTGTCTACACAACATTGTATGAGCTCTGTTTAACGTAATCACATGACTTCTGGCCCTCTGGCTTAAGCCTTCATCCCATTACCAAATATTTTGTATTGTCTTTAGATTATGGCGAGGAGGCCATCTGTTGTTCTGCATCATGAGAATGAATGTCCGAGCAGAAATGTTCCTTGTTACGACAGAGAGATTAAGGGATATATTTGTAATTTCTCTTCAAACCACTCAAAGGTTTCTACACCAAAAAGTCCAACAGACTCGTGCCACAAGGTTACTTTCTCTTCCACAGGTCTTTTCTCTGCTTTAATCACTGGTTTCCTGCTGCGTTTATCTTTTCTGTCCTCACACTTCAGCAGCGGCAGATATCTGCCAAATTTAAAGCTTCCTCTTGTTCTCTTTGTGGAGCCTCCTCTTCCTCATCTTTCTCCATAGCCTTCAGAAGATTTCATTCAGGGAATTAGAGCCAAACAGCATATGGCCATCTGGCACATAAAGCCACATATTTGGGAGCTAAACTAGCTTTGCATTCGAGCCTAAGTGCAGGCTAAGCTCTTTTGGGACATCCTACTGTTGGGTTGTCATGATATTTAAACTTTGATATATTAATAGTAAAAAACAAAAAATATCAATGTACTTTGATATCATGGCAATGAAAAATAGAAGTCTCAGATACCAAAATGGGGTAATTTTTTTGTTTTTAATTGCCAAACATTGCAGGTAGATTCCTGCATATTGTCTAAATCAGGGGTTAACCTTTTCAGTCCGCGACCCCCCAAAATAAAGGTGCCAGAGACTGGGGACCCCCACTGGACCTGAAGGTGTTTGAACACAGCCATGCACAATCAAGAATAGTCATGTGCAGACAAGGTCGCTGATAAAGGGGGCATGATTGGGAGAGCTTTCTAGTGCCCAGCCAAACTGGGGGCCCATGGAGGTCAACAAAACCATGATCCACTGTAGGGCTGAACGATTTCAGACAATTATCTAATTGCAATTTTTTCTCCCCAATATTGCAATTGCAATTTGAAATGCAATTATTTCTTAAGTTCCTTATCTTGTCCTTCTTCCAACAAACAAGAGCAATAAATCATTCATACTACAAAAAAACACAGTATTAGATAAAATTAGGCCTGAACAATTTTAAAAAATATATCATGAAAATTTTGAGTCATTTTGCAAATTGGTTTGGAATTGTTGTTCTGAAGAGAGTTAAAATTTGTATGACTTCCTCATATTTAATAAGAGAGATGTACAAAAAAAGTAGGAATTTTGTAGACTACTCTAAAAACACCAGTGAATTCAACCATGATATGTAATGGATTAAAAAAAACTGCAGAAAAAAGTATTAAACTGGTATTTTGACATAAATTTCAGGTTAAAGAAATATTGTACCTTCTGTGATTTGAAAATTGCAGCAGGCCATATTGTGATTAAATCTAATTTGAATTGGATGAATTGTCCAGCCCTAGTCCATTATAAAGTAAAGCTGTGATATCCATGTTTCATATTTAACCTAAAGAAGCACTCTTCTCAAAGAAACTAGTCCCTTTTTTAATCATTTGTGTAGTAAAAAAAAACTTCTAAAAATGTAAGACCCTTTTGTTAAAAAATGGAGTAAACTGGTTTAAAAATGACAAAAATGGATAATGGCAAAAATGATGGAAAAGGTGGTGAAGTTGGATTTTAAAAATAGCAGAATGGGTTAAAGTGATAAAATGGGCATAATTAGTGGTAAAAAGGAGGTAAAATGTGGCTGAAATGGCTTTTAATTAGCAAAAATGGGTGGAAAGTTGGGGAAATGGGATTAAAAATAATTTAAACTGGCAAGAAAGGGTTAACTGAGAAAGAAAAAAGGCAGATATTGTCAGAAATTGGTTAAACTAACAAAAATGGGCATGTCAGATGGTGAAATGGGGTTAGAATGGGAATTAATTGGGTGTAAAAAGTGTTTAAAAGGGGTTAATAGTGGCAATAATGGGTCAACAGAGGCAACATGAAGCTTAGGTGGCAAGAATTGTTTGAGAAGTGACAAAAACAGAAAAAAAGTGGTGGAAAGAGTTTAAAACTGACAAAAATAGGTGTTACATGGTAAAAATGTATTAAAATTGGTGAGAAAAATGATGAAAAAGGGTAAAAAGTTTGACAAAATTGGTGTAAAGTGGCAACAGTGTAATAAAAAAAATTTTTTTTAGGGCAACTGGAGACCCTCTGTCAGTTCCTCGCAACCCCAGAGGGGGTCCCGACCCCAAGGTTGAGAACCACTGGTCTAAATTGCACAGGAACATGGGCCTGCTCCTGGAGGAATCCATGCCAGTGTTTTTTGCAACTTGGACAACACGCAGGAGTTGGCTCGCTGTTTTTGATGATTTCATTCCCCTCCTACACACAGAATAGATGTTTTTAAAAAGCTTTGGTACATTTTTATAATATCAATTTATTAAACAACAGATTTTGTTGTTTTAAACTACAGAGTATCAAAATATTAGCAAATTATCCAAATTTTGACAGCCTTATCCTGATCAGTCAGCCTCCTGATTTGCCTCCATCCTTTATGACATGACTTCTTTAGAAAGATGGATTTAATTGCCTCTTAATAATTCTCCTTGTTGCTCTGCGGCCTCCTTTGCTCTCAATCTGGCCTAAAAACGATGAAGTGAACAGGAATGTGAAGGGATTAATTTATTCAGGAACATTTACTGGTGCGTGGGTGGTGTGGGTATGGATTTGCAACATGTAAGGCTTCTTTGTTCCTGTTCCATTTGATTAGAGGGCCAAAAATAAAATCAGAAAATTAAAGTTGGGATCATTGTTGCCCAAGCAGTTCTCTCTCCTCCCGCCCAGCCTCATTCCACTGTTGGAGGAAAATGAAAAATTCAGAAGAAATAAGTCTTACACTAGCGCATCCTTTATTTAAATGGAATTATACAACTAGACATGAAGAAATAATAGTGTTATGAAAGAACAAAGTGCTGCAGCGTCCCTCAGCCTGGAGAGAAAGGCTTTTCCTGTCACACATTCATGGCCGGCTTCCTTCAGACGTTATGTCGGAGCACGCTTTATTCAAACACTGTGAGTGCATTCAGAACAGAATGGGAGGAATAGTAGGGGGGAAGCACTGAAAGCATGACTCTACGTCTCTTTTTCATCCAGCTTGGAAGCCCCCCAGCACATACCAAACACAGACAGTGACTTTTCATTCAGCGCTCTGTTACATCACTCGTCCTCCAGCGTCCACTTCCCCCCGCTTTGTGCCGCTGACAATTGCTGTGCAGTGATCCGAGGGCACGGAGCCGGCGAAACATGAGCGAGAGCGCTGACCGGGGGGAAAGGATTACAAAAGTGTGTTTTTGTTTAGGCAGCATATCGTTCAATTCAGACGCTTCCACAGGCTCCCGCTGTCTTTGTGCCCCGCACGTTCAATGGTAGACCTAGAGGACCCGGGTCTGGGTTTGCATGATAAACTCCACATAATTCTGTTAATGTTTAGATATTTTTTCAACCTCTTTTCCTAAAAAGTCGGGACGTTGTTTAAAATGTGAATGAAAACATAATAAGATGATTTTGGAAACGCTGATCGTGTTTACATGGACTTGAGTATTTGGTCATGAGCTGTGTCCCGGTTTGGGATACTGGGTTTACATGCTCAAAGAAAAACCTGGTCATTCATGTCCCTGTAAACATGATAAATGCTCTGACTGCTGCATCTTATTATATATTTTTCCTTTTTTTTAGATTTATTTGACCAGGAAAGCCTCACTGAGATCACAGATCTCATTTACAAGAATGTCCTGGCCAAAACAAGCAGCAGCACATTCACAAAGTTACAGACATGAAACATTAAAACATAAAAACACTAAAGATCAACCAATCCTGAGTCCCTGATCAGAAAGTTAAATAGTCTAAGTCAAAATATCTACATTCTGATGCATCTTTCTTCAAAGCCCTCCGTCTACTTTTAAACAATTTAAAGAGACCAGCCCCCCAAGACAGACATGTTCCTGGAGGAGATTCTGGGCTGCAGGAGCAGCGTACCTGAAACTCTTTGTACCCATCTCAAGACGGACTTTGGGTACAGAGAGAAACAGTAAACCTAGTTTGTTATAAACCTCAGTGCCCCGTGCTACACAGTATCTTAAGATTTAAGGCATTGAGAAGATGCATGCATGTAAAGAACATCGCCGTAATCAATCAAAGGCAGAAAAGTTTTTCTTTGCAGCAAAAGAAAAACAAGACTTATTTCTGAAATAAAAACCCAGTCACAGCTTAAACTTCTTTAAAAAGAAGAAGTAATCTGTGAAGGCATCTGTGATTTTTATTTTTAACACAGACCGTGGTAATTTTGAAATCTGAGAAATATGAGAACGCTGATTTATTTTGGGCTCATCACTAGGGCTGAGCCATTTAGAAAAATAATCTAAATGCAGTTTTTTTATCCAATATTGTGATTGTAATTTGATATGTGGTTACTTCTTAAGTTCCTTATGTATTTTCCATCAAACAAAAGCATTTAATCATTCTATATTATAACCAACACAATATTAGATTAAACTAAGCCTGAACAATAAAAAATATCTATATGTTAGGATTTTAACTTGTATTGTTAGTTGGTTCTGAACTGTTACATTGAAGGGAGCGATGATTTTTATGTCATCCTCATATTTAGTAAGAAAATGTACAAAAATGTAAAATTTTTTTGTAACTATTAAAAAATGGCTCTTGAATAATTGCATGAAATATAATGCATTTCTGCTGCCAAAAGGTTTTAAACTGGTGTTTTGACACTAATTTCAAGATTGCAGCAGGCCATATTGCAATTTTATCTAATTTTCAATTAATTTTGATAATGTCCCAGCCCTACCTATCACTACTAAATGTTAGCTTCCCATTGCAGAAATCGCATTCACCTCCTTCCAGAAACGGGAGAGAAAAGATTGTGCGCTATAAACGGACCACCAGCCAGTGTGTGGATTTCTGTTTAAATGAGCGACATTAAAGCTCAGCTCACGCAGGTTAAATAACCAGGTTAAAGTTCACATTTCACGATCTAAATTATGAACTAAAATCACAGTCCAAAAACATAACTGTTCGTATGCAGGGCGCCGGTTTGGCTCAGTTGGTGGAGAAGGTGCCAGTGAGCAGAGGCCATAGTCCTCAGTGAACTGGTCGCAGGTTTGGTGCTCATCTTCCCCCACACCCTCTCCCCATGTCCCTCGTCTCTCTTCAGCGATCCTAGCAGAATGAGGCAAAAAGTTCAAAAATAATCTTTAAAAGTTGTGCCTGCACAGGTTGTCTCCAGTAGGGCTGGGCAGTTCATCGCAAATTAGATTGAATCGCATAAATATGGCAATTTTCAAATTGCACAAGTTGCAATATTTCTTTAACTTGAAATGCATCAAAATACCAGTTTAATAAATCAAATCTTTGCAGCATTTATGTGCATTTTATGGGATTAAGTGGGTTTGTTCGTTAGTTTGTTTGTTAGCAACATAACTCAAAAAGTCATGGACGGATTTTGATGAAATTTTCAGGAAATGTCAGAAATGGCATAAGGAAGAATTAGATATTAGATTAGATTAGATTAGATTAGATTTTGGGAGTAATGCGGATCACCGTCTGGATCCAGGAATTTTTTAAAGGATTCTTCACTATTGGGAGATAGGGCTAATGGCGGAGGTCTGTGCTCTCTGAGTGCTTTTCTAGTTTATAATGGTTTACAAAAATCCTCCTTTTTGTGTTTTATGGAGGTTTTTCTTAATGAAAATGAGTGACATAAAAATGATAACGCCCCTTTAACAAAGCAAAGGTCATCACATTTGCAGTATGAGCAAAACTAGTCAGCTCATTCTGTCTAAAACTGATGAAGCCTAGCGTTACTTCATGAAAGTCATACCCCAGCTGTGATCAGCTGGTCACCAGCCTTACCTCCTCCACCCCAGCCTCCTCCTTTATAGCTTAAAGCTTGTTCTACCTCATATTCAGATTCATGTTACTATGGATTAATAACTTCTGAAATAATTTCATAGTTTTCAGTGCACATGGTCTTAATTTGAATTATTTATTGCTTGAATCTATTGAAAAATACACAAGATCAACCCAAGAATAATCACATATTAAATTGCAATTGCAATATTTGTGAAAGAAATCGCAATTAAATTATTTTTGCAAATCTTTCAGCCGTAGTCTCCAGCTGTCAGAAAGAGGATCAGGTGTGAACATGGTACAGAGCTCTCTAAGTGGAAAAACTGGCTTTCTGAAAACTTTCTGAAAATGTGTGCATGCACAAACAGAAGCTGGGATTCACTGGTCATTGACCAATAAACTGGCACCTAGATGACGAGTTGAAATGAGACATTTGATATCGTTTTGTATAAATGCTATCAGGCAGGCCTCTTTATCCAGCCTTTGACTTTGCACAGCTGTGCTGCTGTTGTCCATCCAGGATGTGGTTTGGTATTGTCTTGATGAAACAAACAACAGCCTCCCTGAAATAGAAGTTGCCTCTTGGCTGCACATGTTGCTCCAGATTCTGACCAAGCATTAATGAGGCCTTCACTAACATGCAGATTACCCATGATGCCATGAGACAGTCATAAAGCAGGACCCTTCCTGTAGCTTCTGTATCTCTACATAGGGCTGTTTTTATTCTTGGAGCGAGCTGCTGTATCTTTGTACACTCTCAAACTTCGGAGTGTTTTAATCTCACAGTGTTTGAGATGCTGCTGTCACTGAAGTGGTTCAAAAATAGCCCAGCGATAGTAGCCAGCACATCTTGGACTAACAGCTCTGAAGGATGTTGATGCAGAGGGATTTAGGCTGTTTGTTGACACCGGTCCTGACTTTAAAACACTCTTGAGTTGTGCTGTGATATCTATGTAATGGGGAAAGTATTTTTACACTCAGAAGCCTGGCCTTTTCAACAAAAAGTAGTCTCCAAAATCTTCCACAAGGATTAATCAGAGGGGAGAAATGAAGTATTTATAGCTCATAAAGATTCAATTCTGAACAATACAAGGAAATATTTGAATGCATGCTTCTTGTGTTTGTTCAGGCTTTGCTGAAAAACATGTTGTGAAACAGGGAGGAAAGTAGCCTCAATGTTCTCGCCTTAAACTTCGATGATCATTCCTCCATATGCTTCAAGTCAAATCTTAAATCTGATACTGTTTCAGCGTGTCCAGGGAGTCGAGTTCAGATGTGGCTGCTACATTTTTTAAATGCCTTCTGATGCCTGTGTGATATAAACTACATCCTCTCAACCAGACAGACGTATCGCCTTTCCAGAGCGACAAACTCAAAGCAGAGAGCGTCTGAAGATCGGTGTCGGGCCTGAGGTTCTCTGTGAGATCTGACTCCTGTGGAACCTGCAGGAGGCCCCGTGTGTGTGTGTGTGTGTGTGTCGGTGTATTAAAGAAAGCCGGCCTGACTCGGCGGAGGCTGAGGTCACTGAGGGGCTAACAAAAAGGATTATCCTCTGCAGTGTGTGCGTCCCCGGGCTCTGCTCTCCGACTTCCACCTTTAATCCGCCTCCAGCAATTGATTTGATTTCCTCTGATGTCCCCGCACCGCCTCAATACTGGAGGGCCAACTGATTCAGTCTGACCTGGACACGAGAGAGAGGCTCCAAAGAGACATGCTGACATCACTGACACACATAGACGGGATCAGAGATGGGATAGTTCACTTTTACTGACATTGATACTACTTATCGGTCTGCGTCCTTATAAATACTTGTTTATATGATCTAGACGGATTGATATTGAAAGGCTTTGACTAAAGAGCCAAGTAGGTGGTGTTACTCCTGCAGTACTTTATTCAGTCTATGATTGGTGTGAAAACATTGCTGTGTTTTGTGATATTGGACAGCTTGCTGAAGTTTTCCTGTAATTTTGGGTAGTATTAGGAGGAGGTTTGCTAAAAACGAGTCCCTGTGACTCCTGATTTTGTTGCTGTGTTATCAGAACAGGAATGAAGATGATTTCATATTTACCAGGATCACATCCAGGTTTAATATTCTGGTATTGTGACTCAACATTTGCTTTGTTGGATGCCAGTTTGAGGCCTCCAGTTTGGCATTTCGGCTGCAGACATGTTTGAAGTTATGATATCTGAATGAGGGGCAGGAGCTGGAGAGAAACGCTGAATTATCAAAGCTAGTTTTCCCTGTGGCTAATTCATTAGCTGCTAATTTGCAAGGTAATCATCCTGTTTCCCAGGGAATGTTTTATGGTAGCTGACCCAGACTCCTGACCGATATCCATCCATAGATGAGCTAACAAGCCAGAGTAGCTAATAGGGCTGAACGATTTGGGAAAATAATCGAATTGCGATTTTTTTTCACTCAACATTGTGATTGCAACATCTGATTATTCTTCAGGCTCCTCATCTGATAAACCATTCTATATCATAACACACAAAGCAATTTCCCCCAGAAATGTATATCAAATGGCCCAAAATCTACAAATAAATGTTCCAAAATTCTAAGAAAATAACTAAAAATAAAAACCTGCCCCACCACCCAAAAAAATCAAATCAAATTCCCCCAAAAATTGAATAAATTCCTCAAGTTTTCATAAAATTACTAAAAATAATCAAAGCAACTTCTTAAAAATTTACAAAGAAATTTCTCAAATTTTCATGAAACTACGTAAAGTTTTTAAAGCTAATTCCCCCCCCAAAAATTGAATCTGATTTACCAAAATTTACATATAAATGTTAAAAATTTCCATAAAAATACCTACAATTTTCTAAACAAATTTCCAAAGAAAATCAAATTAAATTCCCAAACATGTACAAATAAATTTTTCAAATTTTCAAGAAGATACTTTCAATTTTCAAAGCAAATTTCCCCCTAAAAATGTCAGAATAAATTGCTCAAATTTCTGCAAAAATATCTACAAATTTTTAAGTAAAAATCCCCTTAAACTTCAAATCAGTCGAACAAAAATGTCTTATTGAAATTGTTTAGTCCTGTATTGCAAATTTGATATGAATTGTTATGAAGGAGTGATGATTTTATGGATTTCTTATTTTGAAGAAGACAAAAATATACAAAAACATGAAAAGTAGGAACTTTTGTCAATTATCCTAGGAAATATTGGCACTTGAATGTTTGCATTATGTGTAGAGCAGAACACCTCTGCTTAAGAAAATGTATGAAACTGGTATTTCAAAACACATTTCAGGTCAAAGAAATATTGCACACTCTGCGATTTAAAAATTGCAGTAGGTCAGATTGCGATATAATCTACATTTCAATTAATTGCCCAGCCCTAGTAGCTAACTGTTGCTAACATGTTAAACAATGTTAGAACGTGTCTGCACATGCACCTACAGGTCTGTGGGGGACAATAATCCACAGATTTTCATCTGTGATTAGAAACCACTTGATTTTTGGGTCAATGAAAGATGAGCACACATTATTGGTTTCATACAAGGGCTGAACGATTTGCAAATTGCGATTATTCTTATGTATTTTTCAACAAATTCAAGCAACAAATCCTTCCATATTGTAGCCTACATTCTGCCAGGAAACTCATCATACATTTAACCATTTTATTGCAAAATGGATCTGCAGTTTTACTTGGTAGAGCAGGCTCTGCTCTGAAGAAGCTCCCTGGGTTAGTCAAGCAGCTGCTTTGACTTTGCAGGGAGCACATGTCTAGAAATCCCCATATAGATACACACATTTATAACAATGTGTACTGAAAACAATTACATTTTTCAGGAGCAATTAATCCATAGTAGCATGAATCTGAATTTGAGGGTGCAACAAGCTTTATGCTATAAAGGAGGAGGCTGGGAAGGAGGAGGTGAAGCTGGCTATCAGCTGATCACAACTTGGGGTAAAACTTTTGTGAACTAACACTAAGCTTCATCAATTTGAGATAGAATTAACTTGTAATTTTTGCTCATATTGCAAATCGGATGTCATTTGCTTTATTGAAGGGAATTATCATTTTTATGACCCTCATTTTGATTAAGGAAAACATACGAAAAACATGAAAAGGAGGATTTTTGTAACCATTAGGGATGCATGATGTTGGATTTTTGCTGATATCAGATATGCCGATATTTACAGATTCGTTTTAGCCATTACCAATATCGTTACAGATATTTAAATATGTTTTACATGACTAAAAATTCAGTCCTTTGAACACAATTTTAGGTTTGAGGATGAAAAAAGAAACAAACTTTTTTTCTTAAAACACATTTTTAAGTTTAAAGAATGACACAGGTCTGTTGGTCCAGCCTAAAACTCCACTAATTTTTTAGTATATATGGCCAAATTTTACAGTTGATATATGCTGGTATGCACGGCCAAAATATCTGCTGGAAATATCGGCAAAAATTTTGATATCTGCCGATACCGATATCTGGCCGATAATATTGTGCATCCCTATAAAACATGATAAAAAATTTGACACTTGAATGTTTGAAAAATGTGTATAAAGTCTCTGCAGCTGCAAAAATATGATTCATTAAACTGGTATTATGGCACTTTTAAACTTAAAGAAATATTGCAACTGCAATTTAATCTAATTTACGATGAATTACCCAGCCCTATTTTTTATACCACAGACACACAAACACAAGATAACAATGATAAAAGTGCTCTAATCTAATAATGAAGGGTTAAACTGCTTGACTGGAACAATCTGAGCTTGTAATGTTTGCTGTTTCTCTGTGAAGTCTTTGTGTCAGCGCTGCAGAGAAAATGGATGAAGCAGCAGAGATAAGATAATCCAACATGCTGTATAAACCACAATCACAGGCCTCTTATCTGGAGTCAAATATTTGACCGCAGCTGTTTGAGTGTACGGCCTGATAAGTAGTTTAGTTTGTCCAGGACAGATAAACGTGAAAGGATTTGGTGCTGCTGACCGACCGCGTTTCATCACACAGAAGCTCTCTGTTCCTTTTCCTTCTAATAACGGCCTGTAGTGATAAAATGTTTAAGGCTTTACTCAGTATTCACTGTCATGGCTCTCTATGGTGCAGCCTTGCACATATTCTACTCCTCTGCTTGAAAGAGTCTCACTTTTTTACATTTGCTGTCTTCCCCTTGTCTGATCTGTTGTCACATTTCATCAAAATGAGCAGAACGTCTGTTCTTCACCATTCATGACTGTTCTGATGGAGCTTTTCCCATGATATACATCAAAAGCCTGTTGTTTAATGCTTAAATTCTCTTAGATACAGGCTGATTTTTTACCAGATTTAAATATCTTTGCTCATGGGCGTAGAACAGGTGGGGAAAGGGTACTGATTACCCGGGCCCACAGTAAGGAGGGGCCCCTGGGAAGCCTGCAATGAAAAGTGAGTTCGTATTTATTTATTCTTGGTAATTAGTGTCATTATTGAATAAAAAGCAACTAAATGAATTGGTCAACAGACTGAAATTTGTATCAAAAAGAGAGAAATAGGGGCGCAGGTGGCCTAGTGGTTTAAGGTGCCCCCCATGTACTCGGACAGCCCGGGTTTGAATCCCCCCTGAGGCCCTTTACCACATGTCTCTCCCCGGCTCTTGTCCCTGTTTCCAACTCTATCCACTGTCCTCCACTAAAAAAAAAAATAGCAAAAATGCCCAAATTAAATCTTTAAAAAAACAAAAAAAAAACAAGAGATAAATATAATACTGCTCCTCCCTTAAAAAAGTCCAAATGGTGCAGTCCAGCGCTGTGAAATAACACGTGAATTTAACCATAGTAAAAGTATTGCTCATACATTGGAAAATTATAGTTCAGAAATGCATTTAAATGCAAAGATATTTTTAAAATGATGCCACATTTGTTGCTTGGCTATCCAGTTTGGGGGGGGGGGGTGTAATATTCTTTCTGGGAGCCTAAAATCCCTAGTTATGCCCCTGTCTTTGCTCATTAATGAATACATGTGCAGAACGACAGGAAATCTGATGTGTAAACTTGAAAGTAGTGGAAAGCTTCTCCTTTTACATCAACAGTGTCTCAAAAACAGAGGAAAGCTTTTTTGTATTTTTGAAGCATGATGAAAAGGCTGTTTTTACTCATGTTTATTAAAAGAAATGATGGACACACACACACCAGATAAATGTAAAAGAATGTGCATTTCAACTAAACTACTACTTACCTGTCACCAGCAATCAAATAAAATGTAGGTATTCTATTTTTCTTTTGTAAATTGACTTTTACTGCATACATTTGGCAGGATTGGCCCCTGCCCTTGCAGACATGTCATGCTACTTTGATCAGCAGCAGGATAGCAGGTTCTGTTGATGGGAGAGAGCAGGTAACAGTGACATGGACAGAGCTGTAGGCCAGGTTAAAGTCACACACTTTCTTCAAGATGCAGCACACGCTCTCTCTCCTTCATTAAACGTCATTGTAGCTCTCCTATTGATAATTGATCCCTCCTCTGCTATGAATATAAAACAAAAATAGCCCATCCAGATCACTGAAAAGAGGCTTTTATTAGGCTAAATCACAATCACAATGCTTTGTAAATGAATTCAACTACACCAGCCGTAGCCTCCTATAAAGCCAGCATGCTTTACTTACGGGTCAATTATTAAAAGTTGATGTGTGAATAAAACTGTCTTTATCGTAAATGTTGTAAATAGGAAATATAATAAACAATAAAAGCATACAACACAAATCAAAAGGAAGAGGCTTTCCTGACGCTGCATCAGAGACAAACCACGAAGGATCTGCATCAGTTGGTAGTGATAAAGACTTAAACTCGCCTTGGAGCATGCATGTGTTGCATGTAGAGCAGCAAATAGTGCCTTTATTTGGAGAGGTATGGGGTTGCATCAGGGTGGAAGGTCGCTGCCTGAAGGGGACGGGAGGGGAAACACTGCCAGGATCACATCAGTGCATCCCTAAGCATGACCCATCCCAAACATGCAGCAGACTCTGACTAAAAGGATCATAAATCAGTGTCAGTAAGCATGCTGCACACGTCTGCAGAGCTGTTTAGGCTGTAAGTCAAAGGTCAAGGTGTCTGTAGGTCATTCATCCAGGTCATGGTTCTCCAAATCTTGGTTCAAAGGGGGTACCTGGACTTGACTGAGGTTCTTTAAGATGTTTCACCTCGCCTCCAAAAGGTGTCTGCAGTTCAGACTAGGGCTGAACAATTTGGGAAAATAATGTAATTGTGATGATTTGACTTTTATTTCAAATTGGATAGGCATGTATGTATTAAAGGGAGTTATAATTTTAATGTCATTCTCTTATTTAGTAAGAAAAATGTAGTAAAAAGTAGGATTTTTGTCGACTAATCTAAAAAACTGCCTGTGGATAATTTCATGATCTTTAATGCATAACATCTCTGCTGCAGGTAAAAAGATGTAAACTGGTATTTAGAAACAAATTTCAGGTTTAAAAATATATTGCAACTTCTGCGATTTGAAAATTGCAGCAGGCTATGTTGTGATTTAATCTAACTTATGATTAATTGCCCAGCCCTAGTTCAGACTTCAAGAACTGCAGCCAAGTCAGGTTGCCCCCTTTGGACCAGGATTTGGATCAAAAGTTGAAGGTATTTTTCAGTGAAATCGTGCCTCAGGTGTCGGTTTCTATCATGATGCTGAATTTCATCCGTTTTTACTCTTACTTACTTTTTAACCTGCATATTTACAGAGCTGTGGTAATCCCATAGTAATGCAGTGAAGGGTATGTAGGAAGAAAGATTATGTTGTTTGTTGGCATTATTGGATGGATTAGAGTATCTATGGTGGAGGAACCGTCTCTTTTTTTGGTCCTTTATCTTCAGATTATCTTCTTATTGAAGTCTTCCTCCTTTCTCTTCACACTGGGATGGTTTCCGTCCCCATCCTGTCGATTTCCTGACTAATACTCATGTATCAGTGGGAGCAGTCCGTCTAATCTCTAAGAGGGAAATGGCCTTGTAATCTAATGGCCTCTCTTTACTTTAAAACCCGTAAAGGTCAACAGTTAGTGACGGTACAGTGAGTGACTTGGACGCACTAATGGGCTTAGATGGAGCAGCAGCACTCATGCAGCTGTGAGCGATGCCATGTAGGCTAAACCTATTAGCAGCAGAGTGCCCGGGCAGCGAGCGGGCGCCGTTCATCAGAGCAGTCGATAACTGTTCATTTTAACACCATCCTGCTCCACTCCCGCCGCTTTAATGCGCTTGTGATGGTCACATAGAAAAAGTTAGAACATTTACTGTCACCAGCTGACTGTACGGCCTGATTCTGATCACTGCTGACCACTTTAGCTGTGCCACAACGTTAGTCTGACTCTCACCACCCTCGCCATGTGGAAGTTAAAGTCAAGTTAGTGAGCAGACGGCTGCTTAAACCCATACTGTGGTTCGAAATATCAGAGCTCCTTAGAATTGAATGTTGGGTTGATAAATGTTAAATCTAATAATGAAATATTAATCTTCAGCACTCGAGATGTAAGTACAAGGAGTCTGAATCTTCCTGTGTCGTCACTACCGTGTCTTTTGAGGGTGCATGAGCACATTTGCTACTTTTATTTTTGATCTTGCATGGGTACATTAAAGCCTCATGGGCCAAAGACAAACTAGTTCAGGATTTTTCTGAACCCATGAGTATTATCTAAACCAGTGGTTCTCAAATGGTGTGGCAAGGCACGCTAGTGTGAATCGTGCTGAATCAGTGACATCTTTTAAATCACTTCTTAAGACTCATTTTTATAGACTTGCTTTTATGTGATGCCGTCTAATGTCTTTTACTGTCTTCCGTCTTTTAATCATTTTTCTCTCTAGTTCTTCTTCTTTACTGTCAAATTTAACCTTAAAACCTCTATATCTGCTCTTCGCGACTTTGTATTTTATGCTTATTGATTCTTATGCAATATCTCCATTTCTCTTACTTGCTTTTTAGGGCCCCCCTGCTTTTATTGCGTCCCCTTCTTCTTGCTGCTATGTCAGTTTTAGCAGACTATTATCATTATCATCATTATCATTAACATCTTTTACTGTCTAGAATTTTAATTTTCTTATGCTGACTGTTTAATCTCTACACATTTTAATTGTTTTTATTCTCATTCTTACCATTTTTATTTGTATTCCTTTCCGTCTCTTCCTAATATTTTAAATGCTTTTACATTTCTGGTCCTTAGGTTTCTTTTATGTATTCGGTTCCTGTGTTCCCTTCATTTTTTTACAGAATCTTTTCATATCTGGGTTTTTATGATGTCTCTATAAGCTGACACCATTTTGTCTTTAAAATGTTCAGCTAGTCTTTATGATGTTGGAGTTACATTGCTGGCTGAGTTTTTCATGGGCTCTTCTGTGGTTGGGGTTTTCTCTTTCTTGTGATGTTTTTGCTGTTTGTGTTTTGCTTTGAAACTGTGATTCTGCTTGTTGTCAAAGCAATTTGTAACCTCAGTTTTTAAAGGTGCTATACAAATAAAGTTTATTATTATTATTATTATATTAGTGTGCCTTGAGACAAGTCTAGGTGTGCCTTGGGCATCTGGCTGGACCCCTGAAGAGAATGAACCCTCCCCAGTTGTGATTTATTGATGAGTGTGTGTGTTGGATCAGTAGCATTGGTGCTAGCATCCTGGCTAACAGTTACCTCATTTGGCAAGCTATTATTGAGTAGAAATTGGTGTTGAAATTATCATTATTCATGCTACATTTAACCAAGTAAACCAATTTTTCTACCCATTTTGCCTCTAATTTTGTCAACTTAAACAATTTTTGCAACTTTTTTGCAATTTTGCAACTTTTTAAAAATACTTTTAAATGTGCATAAAATAAAATACATACATAAATACATAAAATACAACTTTTTTGGAACTTTTTGCCACATTTAACCCATTTTTGCTACCTTTTTGACAGTTTTTGCCTACTTTTGCTATTACTTAGACATTTTTTGCCAAATTTTTCATCACTTTTTAACATGTTTTAGCAGCATTAACCCTTTTTTGCTACTTTTCCTATTTTGTCACCTTTTTGACACTTTAAACCCACTTTTGCCACCTTCTTTCTAATTTTCATTCACTTTACCTTTGTTTGGCCACTTTTTTGCCCAATTTTGCCCATTTTTCAATCACTTTTAAACCATTTTAACCACCTTTTTACAACATTTAACCCCTTTGTCCACTTGTAACCCATTTTTGTCGCCTTTTTGACACTTTCAACATGTTTTGCCACTATTAACCAAATGTTTTGGCCCCTTTTGCCAATTGTTAACTATTTTTGACTTTGTCTTGCCACTTTTTTGCCTAATTTTGCCATGTTTGATCATCACTTTAACCAATTTTTGCCACCTTTCAGGCACCTTTTGCCCACTTTTGCCACCCCCAGTTGTCTGCGCCCCAGAAACCTCTCCCCTTTATCCCCCCTTAAGGGCCACCTTGACTGTATTATTATTTAAAAAGTCTATTTTTTATTGATATGAATATGGTGTGCCTTGGCATTTTGGCTTAACCTTAGGTGTGCCTTGGGCGAAAAAAGTTTGAAAACCACTGATCTAAACTAACAAAGGACTCATCACCAGGCTCCTTTTTATTTCAGTAAAGTATGAAGCCGTGACGACCCGATCACAGAAGTCTGACGGACTTTTTGTTGACGTTCAAACTCGATCAGAGAAACAGACAGAGGCCCCCTCCTCCTCGGGTTCTTATCAGCTGAAACAGACAGAAAGCATCTCACTTATCTCTGCTCCTCGCCGCCTCTTTTACAGACATGTTGAGCTGCAGTCTGTCATATAGATCTTCAACCCCTCTCTCTCTCTTTATGGATTGATAAACCGGCGCTCTCTCTTTATGGATTGATCACTAGGCTGTGTTTTGGCTCTGTTCGGCACAGTGAAATCCCCCCCCAGGCTCTCTGTGGGAATGTGGGAATGACATGGTTTATATTCAGGATTAATGCATCCTTCCAGGGGCTTCTGGAGGACCCGGCTTCAATCTTGAGTGAGTGCCAGAGTGTGATGAGGGGAGGAGAGACAATACCACAAAAACATCCCCCACCCTTCTCTATATTCACAAACACACAGTTCATCTCCTCTGAATATCAGTCCTTAAACCATCTGAACTCTCCGCGACCCAGTCTGGGCCTTCTCCTCTGCTAAAACTAAAGTTATCATGTTTTATTCCCCTGATATTGACATGTCACATTTTAAATAGATTTTCAGCATGTTTCTAGTTAAAGTTCAGCTCTTTCTTCTGTCTTTTACTCTGATTAAACAAATGCCACGGACTCTTTAAAGCAGGGTGTCAAACTCGATCACAGCAGGGGCTGATATCTGAATTCAAGTCTAACCTGAGGGGTCAGGATTTAACTGAAAACTGTCAACCGTGTTTTCACAGGTAATGAATTCAACGGTGATGATAAATGATTTTAAGAATTCTAAAAAAAAAAAGTCAAAACAATTGAATAACACAGCATCAATGTTACTGTGTGTCCATGTCAAATAAATAAATTGATAAATAAATGAGTTTAAAGGCTCAAAATCTGAGATCAAAAGTCAACTGTATAAGTCCTAAAGGTCAAAACACAAAATTAAAAGTCAAAATAAGGTTTTTAAAAGTCAAATGTATGAGATAAAGAGTTAACATCATGAGTTAAAAGGTCAAGATATGAGATAAAATACAAACTTGAGAGTTTAAAAGGTCAAAATAGAATACAAAATTCAAAATTGTGACTCTAAAAGGTCAAAATGTGAGTTAAAATTCTCGATCCGGAATTTAAAAAGTGAAAATACAGGATTTAAAGTCAAAGTTAGGAGTTTAAAAGGTCAAGATATGATCTAAAATTAAAAAAAAAGTGAATATAAAAGTTGACAATATGCTAGAATTAATCCAGCTTTTGCCATTAAATATCACTTTTTTCCTACTTTTTTGCCCATTTTGTCACTTTTTGCTACTTTTTACCCATTTTTGCCCCCTTAAAACCATTTTCTCTCCCAGTTTTCAGCTATTTAAGCTACCTTTTGTCATTAAATACCACTTTTTTCCTAGTTTTTGCCCACTTTGACACTTAATTTTTAAAACTTTTTACCCATTTTTTGCAACTTTTCACCCATGTTAGCTACCTTTTGTCATAAAATACCACTTGTTTCCTCTAATTTGCCCATTTTTTTGCCACTCTTATCCTATTTTTGCCCTTTTCCCCCACTTTTCACTCATTTCAGCTACCTTTAGCCCCTAAATACCACTTGTTTCCTCTTTTTTGCCCGTGTTTACCACTCTCAACTGTTTTTTTCCCGTTTTAGTCACTTTTCACTCATTTTTTGCCACATTTTGACCATTTTTTGTCACCTGTAACTCATTTTTTGTCACCTCTCACATATTTTTTCTACTTTCGGACCCCTTTTCCACTTTTCCTCCTCATTTTGCCCTCTTTTCACCCATTTTTGTTGCTTTTTGACCATTTTTGCCACCTTTCACTTATTGTGACCACTTAGATTGTGGCTCTTGCAAAGGTGTTTTTTAACAGTTTGGCTCTGGTTGAGCAGGGTTGAGTAACGCTGAATTAGACGGTGGATCCGATCATCACTGGGCATGCATAGAGTTACAGTTTTTAAATGCAGTCTTAAATTTCTCTAATGAAGTCCCAGCTTTCATCTCAGCTGATTAAGGCCCTTTTCTCCATGACTTTTATTTTTTAAACCAACACTGCAGAGGGAAAAGAAAGGAAGCATACCAAAGGTCATTAGATCCCAGCAGAGGTTTATTCAAGCTGAAGCAGAATTTATCTTTCATGATGAGAGCATTAAATTTTTACCATTCTGAATGAGTCAGAGCTAAGTGTTCCAGTAAAAGTGACAGCATCCTTCTACACTGTTTGACTAAAATCATTTTGGGGCTAAAAAGCAG
Organism: Cheilinus undulatus; assembly: GCF_018320785.1. Lineage (NCBI taxonomy): Eukaryota > Metazoa > Chordata > Actinopteri > Labriformes > Labridae > Cheilinus > Cheilinus undulatus. Next base: position 52,835,289 of record NC_054870.1, on the reverse strand, counting down.
ATCCACTTAGCTGCACGATTACCTCAGTTACATCACAAGTACACAGAGAAGAAATGCATTTCTATTAGAGCTGGAGTAATTAAATGTTAAAGCTAGGTAGCCTCATGGATCTAGCCCGCCGTATGGCGAGGATGAGTCACCATTCGGACGGTGTGGGGGGGGGGGGGGGACAGAGCTGAAGGTTTAACAACATCCCTATCCTGTCACGTCTCTCTCTCTCTCTCTCTCACATGTAATTAAAAAGGCTTCAGGCGCTGGAGGGGTCACCTAGGGAACGGGGGATTTTTTATTATTAGACAGAGGTGTTATCTGCACTCCTGCCTGCCACTGTGCTGTGTTGACACTGAAACGTGTGGCCATCTGTTCTGGCGCGGTGCCGACATGTTCCTGTTCTCCTGCCCTGTGCCGCTTCACTTTTCAGCCTGATCAGTGACCAAGACGAGAGACCAGGAGTCCTTGCGCTAAACCACTCTGCTGAGATCTCCTGCAGAGGGACAGGGGTGGGTGATAACGCACTCTGATAGGAGACTGGAGAGAAAATTTATGCCGATAACAGTGACACTTGATACAGGCAGATCAAACACCAGAATCAGCTAGAGCGGCTGGTGAGTCTGCAGATAAACACCTGCAGCATGCTGCACATCATCATCTGAGCTGCAGGAGGAGAACATGGGTGCATTTTATAAAAGAGAAACACGTGCAACAGATGTGCAGTTAGAAAGAGGCTGATTATTGTCTTAGTCTGACTTAAGCTGGATTAGAATTCTAGAATTCTTGAAGTTGGAGTAACACCCCTGGATAATATGGTAGGAGACCGATCTACTCTATATGTACACCTTTAGGTAATTGTTTAAGCCTTTATAAGAACAAATCACTGCAGGGCTGAGCTGCTCCATTGCTGCTCACAGCTTGTGTTAAAAGTCACATATGCAAAAATCAATTTTTTTAGGCTATTCTAACAAAAATATGTGCCTCTTGCCTTTCCACAATCCCCTCAAGTAACGGTGGATGTGTGAAGTAAACAGTGAGCGGAGGCGGAAGGATACAAATGCAAAAGCTGCATCGTAAATTAGTGCCTGACACGGAGGGGGTTTTTGGGAGAAATAAAGTGCTGTGTACGTTTTCAACACAGCACACAGGCGAGCCAACATATTTTCTTGGCCCATTTTTTCGTAGAACATGTTAATTTTCGCGGACAACATGTTCCCATCTACAGCCGCTATGCGCCGGCTCTCTCTGAGCTCATAATAACCACAGGATCAAATTACACAGAAATCACTGGAGGCTAATGCCACTACTAGAGCCAAGCACCTCATACGACCCAACTTCAAAAATCCTGAAATATCCCTTTAAACTGGTGTTTTGACACATTTTATGCTAAAGACATTGCAACAACAGGCCATATTTTGGTTTAATCTAATTTGTGATTTTATCATACGTAGGATTTGCTTCCTTTAGTCAGTTGAACTCCCATAGTGGCCTCCTCATTACCAACCTCTGATTTCTCAGCTCTTGTGTTTGAATCAGTTTGCCATTTTTGTTCTGAGAAACGTTGATTTCCCTCATCGTCTGTGTCCTCTTTAACTCTCCAGTTTCTTTTTCTTCAACATTTTAAGTTATTGTGAATCCCGCTGACCTAGTCTGGAGAGTCTGAATGAAGTCAAAGAGAGTTTGTGAGTATCTCTGCAGGAAAAAAGTGGGTGACTGGACGTGTTTGTGTTTGCTTTGTTTCTCTTCCTCCTCTTGGACTTTTGGCTTGGACTCATCTCGCTTTAATGCAGCGGGACCGGAGAGAAAGTGGGTCAGGAGGAGGAAGCTTTAGCAGACTTGGCCTCGCTCTTGTTGACTTTTTGATGAGTGTTGTACTGGAGAGGGATTTTTGGGAGTGTGTTAGTGCAGATGACAGGAAGGGGGATTTTAAGGGTGTTTGATTGTCTAAGACTTTTAAAGGAGGAGCACAGTGCAGCTTTAATAGCAGAGATAAAGGAGATCTGGAGGAGGTTTTAGGGCAGGCACACTGATATGTTCTGTAATAAAGTGTATTATAGAGTACTTTTGATTCTCTTGGTTCTTCTACCTTTTAAAAAGTGATCAAACTTCCTCAGTTGGGTGGAGGTAAAAGTGTCAGAGTGAGCATTGTTAAACAGGATGAGCAGATGGCAGTGAGTCACTGTAATGTGCAGCAGCACGCTGAAACACGGCTGACTAAAGACATTTTACTGCAACATGAACTCGTCAAACATCTGTACCATGTCACAATCCAGGAAAAAGTCTCCATAAAGTTGACAAGAGGAAGTCTGATTTAATTCCACTGTGATGCATCATCCAGTTTTCTCTCAAAGACGAGAGACACAGAGACAGCAGAGTTTGATCGCTGTCGCTGTTTTAGCAGTGATTGATTCCTGACTTTGTCGTATCAGCTTAAAGAAAGAAAAGACACAGATACAGATGAAATATCACACTGTGGCTAACATGAGGGAAGTAATAACAGTCCTGAACACTGTCTGACCTGGAAACCTGTTCTCAGACCTGACCATGCTTGTTTAGTTTTAAGAAACTAATGCTTTACAGCCGAGGAAGAACAGTCCTGATCTTTGGATATTCTAGAAGAAAAAGGAGAGGAACCGGAACATGTCAAGTCCTAAAATAAACCCAGTAAATCTGGCTATTTATATTGATCCTAAAATTATCCTCCACTGCTTGAAAAAGTTTATGAAGTTGGAAAAATTGCATTGTCACTGATTCAGCTGATGTCATGATCAAGTCTCTTCTGAGTCCAACTCTCTTTATCTGATCAGACAGATTTGACAGACTTTTCTAATTCTGTAGATGAAAGACCCGGTATAGTGAAATCCCAAAGTTGTGTCTTAACACTCTAGACATGTTAGAATCAAGCAGCAACCTCCAGTCCTGAAAAATGAAGCCAATGCAGAAGTGCAAAAAATTGCTATACCACGAGTGTCCACTTGAGGCTGGCTGCAGGAACACCAGAAGTCCCGTCTGGACACACGTTAAACAGCCGTTTTTAACACTAGAAATAAACTGGTTTACAGCCTGGTTCAAAACACCAAACGTGTCTCATTAGCTAGTGTCTTATTGTGCTCCCACTGTACAGGGGGTGAATTTTTAGTACCACGATCATTTGGATTATATTTAGGATGAAAGCTGATTGGTGCGTCTCATTTGATTGATCTCAGAATGAGCTGTTTCTGTGTCTGTGGCTTTAAATGGTAATTAGCTGTCTGACTCCGCCTCTGACTCCGCCTCTCTCAGAATATGGATGTGGCATTCCTGATGTTACAATGTAACAGACACCCTTATCCAAAGTGAAGGACCTGAATGGGATTGGAACCATCAGTCTCCCAGACCAAAGTCAGCAGGGTAACCCACTGAACGATCCAGCATCTTAACTGGCAGCTGAGAGGAGGGCGGAGCTTTCCTCCAAGCGTGGAGGGCCAACCAAACCAGGGGGCAGGTGCTTACTCCTCATGTGACACCATGAGGGTATAATCTGACAACGGCTTGTTTTAGGACACATTTTCTCGCAGGTGGTGAAAGAGAGGGTGGAAGGGAATGGATTTTTCTGGTATTTGAGGGGATTTTGGACACAAATTTTTGTTAGAAAAGCCTGAAAGGTGATTTTTGCATATGTCCCCCTAAACTGCTTCAGACTCTTCAGAATGTATCTGTCATTAAACACAGCCTTGCTCTACATCTTACTATATCGTCACATCTGTCATACTGTCTTATCTCCTGGTCCCAAACCTCACAAACAACTCTAAAACCCATGATATCATTATATAAACAGCCAATAAAAACCTGTATGAAGGCCTCACTGTCTTGTATTATGTAAGTGCAGCATGTTTAACGATGAAAACTTCATTAGCTACAACAATAAAGCTGATTTTTAATTGTTAGCATGGTCTGGCTCCATTAATGTTTGGAAACTCTGTGAGAATACATCAGGACACTTTCAGCGGTGACAGCAGCATCGTCCTCCATCTTTATCGTGTGTCATGAAGATGTGCTGTCATTGTGTTCCTCACTTCTCTAATCTGTTTCTTTTCTTTCTCTCATCCTCACAGACTCTGCAGCCTCACACTGAAGAAGCTGGTAGTCCTCAAAGAACTGGATAAAGAGCTCAACTCCTTGAGTATAGCTGTCAAAATTCAGGTGGGTGTTTTAATCTCTTCTCTGTGGCTGGAGTTTCTGGCTCGATTGCAGAACTTTTGATATCAGTGTGTCATATTGAGGAGTGTCTGGCTCACTGTTTCACTATTCTGTGCAGAGGCTGGGGTCTTTTGAACTTGATCAGAAAGTGTCAGTGATGATAAGAAATGCAGTTAATCCCTCCTGAGCTGCTGAGAAACTCTCAGGAGTCAATTCCAATTTTTTGTTTGAAGGAAGAGTAGCATCAGCCCTGTTTGTGCAACGTTAGATTGAATTGTGCGTCTGCAAAAGGCGCATTCACATCAGCCCCAGTTTCTCTGTTCTGTGCTCCAGCACAGCTAACCACCCTCCCCAGTCCCCCGCCAGCCTGCAGTCAGCACAAGTCTAGTCCCAACAGAGCCTGGGCGTGATATGACACGCATCATTTACAAGAAAATACACAAATAAATACAAGATATACACAGACATGACAACAGCTTGACTCACTTTGTGGCTTATTTGGAGTGGCTTTGGATAGATAAGACCCTCTAACCTCTGCCAGTGTTTAAACTTATACAACCGTTCCGCTCTACAGTCATTTTAACATCACTGGAAGCCCACCTCCTCCATCTATGCCAGGGCCAAGGAAGTGTGCTGTGCTGGAGCACTCAGTTTAACAAAACACTGGACTTTGTGGGTCAAGTGTGCTGAGGATTGCCTTGTGTGTGCCTGAGAGGTTGTTTATTCGTTACAATAAGGATCGTTATTCAAATACCAAGCTGACCACAGTTTAGAACATGTGTACTCCCCATGCACAAACAATACTTCAGTGACAACCAGCAATCAGTTTGTACAACGCTGCCTTTTCTGAGTGCATAAGCCAATCAGAGCCCATAAATTCTAAACAAACTGAGTCAAATGATACAGATCACTAGAAAGAGCTCGAATTTTCATCCCTTCATTATGGCTGAATGGACATGAATAAAGCCGTCCATGCCTTTGGTTTACTGGTGGACTACTGCAGATTATGTCAGTAGATGGGGCGCTCTTTAATGCATACCAGTGCTGGTGGCATCCACACGACCAAACCTATTTTATCAGTCCTCAGTTTCATGTCAGACCTTCTAAAATCACTGCTTTAGTTTTCAGCAGGTCACAGGCCCAGTTCTAGTTTTTGTGGTTTGAATGGAAAGAGTTCACTTTTTACTCCTGAGAGGCTTTGATTTTATTTCATTTTACTTTGGGTAAAGTTGTGTGTAAGGAGTTAATCTTTGTTTTCATGTAAGAGATTCTTTTTCATTGTGAATATAATTGTGTATGTTTCATGCCATGTGTATCAAAATCTGCTACTGGTGGCTTGAATAAAATAAAAATGAATCCTCTTTCCTTCCTCCCTTCTTTTTGCCCAGCTCTACCATGACTGTGTGTTAATTTTTCTTTGATGGGGTCTTTAAAAGTTCTGAAAGTCTCTGGGCGCTGCTTCAGCTCAGCTGGTCAAACAGGCGCTCATATACAGAGGCTAAACTCTCAAGGCACTTATTGTCGGATCAGTTTCACTCATAATGGAGCATATCTGTGAAAAAAGTGTTGAATTGTGAATCTTGAATTTTAGGTGCAGTGATCCTGTCAGAGAAGTCACTTACCAGCCTGAATGCAGTCTGAATTACCAGGCATCGATCATCTTTGGCTCACTGTGGTCATACTTAGCACTAAGGGCGACCACTTGCTATCTGAATTCTTACAACAAATGTAGTTCCATCTTAATGCATGGTCTAAATGGGGTCAAACATTGATTTGTAGTGTGAATTTGTTTCACCATAAGGCTGTGTATCTCTAGGTAAATGTGTCCTGTGCATATATGGAGGTTACATCACTTAAAATTCAGATTCAGCACATCTTCTGTTAGTACATTCATAATAGAACTGTGCTGTCACTAAGTCTAACCAATGTAACCATCTCTCTCTGAGTAAACCCAGCATGTTTGTTAACCTCCAGTTAGTTTGCACAGAGACTTTAGCTCTGCTGCTTTCTAAATAACGTCTTGTTTTTGTCAGCTTGCTGCTAAAGAGTCCTAACGTCCTCCTCCTGCTCTGCAGAGCGCTGGGATCAGATGGGCTTATGTTTGTTGTTTTTCTTCCTCACCGTAACTGGAGCAACACATTCCCAATTAACCGTCACCCCATCCTTCATTTGGAATTCAAAATATTCCTAGAGCTCACGGCGAGCTGTTCCAGAGCAGGATAACATTTCTCCTTCTTAGAATAAAGGTCGTGTGAGTGACAGGTTGTTGGCAGAGAGCGGAGAGGTTGTTTTAACTTGTGATGTCCCGCCCCCTTAGTGACCTGTGTGAACCTGGAGACAAATACTGAGAAAACAGAGGTGAAAATAAGTTTTTAAGGAGAACAAGTGGTCGTAGACTGATTTCTGTTACCTCAGGACTGATCGGTTCTGGATCATTACGGGTCGTTTGCAGTCATGTGATTCCAATGATGCACAAATGTCATTGTGGGGCAGGAAATGAAGAACACCAGTTAGTGATACTCAACATGTGGCTCTTTTACATCTTACTTTGAAATATTATTCCCCCAGAAAACCTTAAATAAAGGGAACTTTGACCTCAGAAATTATTTATTGCAGGCCACATTGATCAGTCTGTTTCCAATGCTCATACAGTTGGCTTTAATTAGCAACTTTTAAATTTGTCTGTGTATTTCTGTTGCCCTTATTTGCAATTTTTGCCATTTTTTAATCCATTTTTACTGCTTTAAGCCCACTTTTGTCACTTATTTTTGCCCAGTTTTTGACTCTTTTATCCTACTTTTTACTGTTTGCATTTTTCTCCATTTTTGCCACTTTCCACCCATTTAACCTGACTTTTGCCATTAAATTCCACTTTTTTCCCAAAATTTTGCCACTCTTTGCTGCCTTTGCCTATTTTAGTGACTTTTCACTCATTTTTTGTCACATTTTTACCACCTTTTAACCATTTTTGCCACCTGTAGCTCATTTTTTTCACTTCTCACCCAAATTTTTCCACTTTTTCCTCCCCCATTTTTGCTACTTTTCACCCAGTATTTGGTATTTTATACCAATTTTGCCCCTTTTCAACCTTTTTTGCTGCTTTTTGACCAATTTGCCCCTTTAAACTTATTTTTATCGCCACTTTTCATCACTTAAATTGTTGCTCTTGCAATGGTATTTTTTCACCACAGATTAGCTGATTTACCTGTCGTAGAGGTGATCGATATCACTTATGACCTAGTCCTGCAGACCTCCTACTACACGTCTAGACAGATGAAGGGAGAAGACAGGATTGTAGAGGAATCTAGCAATGAGCCTAGCTGTGCAGCTTTAACCGCTTTTCTCCCTTGGTTTGTCATAAACGTGCTCTCAATGGAAACGCCGTTATACTATTAAGATAATGTGGGGTAAGAGAGAGTAATGATGTGTTGTTCATGAATAAGGCAGTTCTATGAGCCAGCTCTTTCTCATGAATGTTCCTGTTTAAGAGCCAGTGTCCCTTTTTTCCATTTTTGTTTGTTATTCAATCCAAACTTAAAAAGCCAAACGGTACCAAATGAAGAGGCTGAGCTGAGCCCAGTGATCCAGATCTCTAAAGAGAGACAGATTTTTCATCCCAACGAGCAAGGTTGGACCAACATCAGATGTGGAGACATAAACAAGATCAGGCCTGTCCCTGTTTTAGGTGGAAGTTTTTAATCGGTACCTGCTGCAGTTTCTCTGTGAGCTCTTTTTGCCTGAATGTGTCACTTCTTTCATGATTCAGAAGTAGTCCAGAGGAAGCCAACATGGCAGAACATGCAAAGAAGAGGAAGAGACTTCAGTAGCAAGAGTGGCTGAGCCATGAGAGCCGCCAACTTCTTCTCCCTCTCCTAAACTTCTTTGTCCTTCTCTGGATGTGAAAGCAGAGAGAGTTAAAAACATCATCAGTGATAGTACATTTTAAAGGCTAAGTGTGTATTAGTAGAAGTAGAAACAGTAGCTCTAAGTGTGTATTTAAGTGCTCTGCTCATGCCCTGTTACAGCGCCCTGTCCTGTGTTTACATCAGCTAGACCAGAGGTTCTCAACCTTTTCAGCCCACGACCCCCAAAATAAAGGTCCCAGAGACCAGGGACCCCCACTGTACCCGAAGGTGGTTGAACACAGTCATGCATATTCAAGAATAGTCGTGTGCAGACAAGGCCACCCATTAGAGGGGAAGAAGGGGGCGGTCTCTGGGACCCAGCAACACTGGGGGCCCATGGTGGTCATCAAAACCACGGTCTGTTGTAAATTTGAGCTGTGATATCCATATTTTATATTTGACCTGACCAGACCTTTCAGTCTGCCTGTGAACGTTATAATATACAGCATATTTTTGTCAAACCTGTTTAAATAGTCCTTATTTTATTTTTAACTGCATCATTGGCTATGGTTAGATCCCTGCTTTAACACTATAAATAAAACTTGAGTTTATCTTGAGCTAAACTTGAGATAATCAGAGCAGTGTTTGTATCATAAAAAGCTTCTTATACTGTGTGTGTTGAAGTATGAAAACATTTGTAACCACTATTAAACAGGCATCAGTTTACAGTTAAAGACCCAATGGCCTGGTGTAGCAGAGCTGTGTCCCTGCAGCCTGTGGCTTTGGAGAAATGACTGTGATTTCACAACATTTACATCACTTTTTAATATTTTAACACATTTAACAAACTGGTTTTTACATTTAAGTATACAAAGGATCTGCAGAGGAGAGAGTGACACGCTTTCTTTAGTTGAAGGTGTTGTCAGCATCTACACATCTTCGTCCATGTAAGGGCTGTGATAGTGATTAAGAGTGGGTATAAAAAACATGAAATTAGGGTTGTATAAATGACAGTATTGTTTCACCGTTCAGCTAAGAGCCTTCAGACTTTAAACCCTTTTCTATCTTCCCTTTCTCTATCCTCCTCTGTTTGCCTTCATGCCTCAGTAATAGACCGTTTTTCTGTCCCACTCTCAATGCTGTCGCCCTCATTACCAAATGTAATTGAAATTTTATGCAGTACTGGATGATTCTATTTAAAGAGAAACAAATCATCCCGCTTTACTGTCATCCTGAAGGAGAAAGTAACCAAGCGAGTGTGGCGTTCTCCATGAGATGCGTCGTCTGCGGAGCGTGAAATCTCTCCGTTTCTGCTGAGCTGCCCCCAGGACAGCCGAGCAGAGCTCTGCTCACCGCCGCTCCGGAACTGGAGCATTAAATGCAATTTCCAGCAGGTTTGGTTTGGGAGAACAGAGCGGCTGAAGGGATGAAGAGGCAGCAGGAGAATACGAGGGAGGGATAAGAAAGGTTTGTTTTCAGACAGTGAATAACAAAAGCCTCATTACAGCTCGCCATACAGACGCCGTCTTTTTCTCTCTCTGGGTCTCATCAGACGGAGTGGCCTGCACGCACACATAACCCGTGTAATGGCTGACCGTTTGGATCGTCTCCTAAAGCTGTAGCAGCAGGGATGATGAGATTGCAGTTTCAGTCTCCAGGAGGCTTTCTGTTCCCGGGGAGATCATCGTCTGTCTCTCACCCCGGAGACCGCCGGGTCAGTGCAAGCAGCTCAGGCCTCTGCAGAAAACCCTCTGCTACAGGAGCTGCACTCTGTTTGCTCTGCACTTACTTTCTGTTTTCATTCGATTTTATCTGCAGTAAACAAAAAAGAAAAACTCCCACAATCTTTACGGTAAGACAAGACAGCAATGTTTTATTTCAAACCAAACCTTCAGATTTTTAAAAAATGTTGCAATGTGCATGCATCAGTGAAACTGCAATTATTCTTCTGTTCTCACAGTCATAGCCGAGGCCAGGGGCTTTATGTTTTTGGCTCTTTTCCCTTTATGCTGATTTCATCCATGAGTGTGATACATGAAGAACACTTTGGTTGATTTTTTTTCCAATTTTGCACAAATTTTCACCCGGATTAATGGATGAACTGACTGGATTTCATAGTTCAACAGTGCTGCACTATTTGGTTATACTGGGCAGTATTGCTATTTGTGATTGCAATAGCAAAATAATCCATAAATTTTATCATGTGCTTGGTTATTAAAGAAAATGCAGATAATAATAGTTTACAATTCTGTATTTCTCAACTCAAAACATACAAATATTAAGAAACATAAAAAATACAAAACCTGAAGTTTTTACAGTACTACTTTGAAAATATCTCAATATTTTCTCAAAAATAGAATTTTTTCCTTTTTTGAGGTTAAAGGTTCTTTTACAGAGTGCAACAGTGGTGCTATTGTAAACTTCAAGGTCTTTCTGCAGGCATCTTTGTAAACATTCAAGTATTTATACTCAAATAATTGCAGCCTCTTATGTGATTGCACAGCCTGACATTGCAAATAAATACGTGCTAGTTCAGAATGTTGCACAAATGTTTACTCTACATCAGTGTTACTCAACCCTACTCAACCAGAGAGCCAAATTGTTGAAAAATACCTTTGAAAGAGCCACAATGTAAGTGGTGAAAAGTGGCAAAAATGGCTTGAAGCATCATGAAAAATAAGGCAACAGTGGCTAGAATGGTCCAAAAGTGGCAAAAAAATGAGAGAAAAGTGACTAAAATGGGCAAAAAGCAGCCGAATGGTAAAATAGGGCAAGAAAATAGGAAACAAGTGGTATTTAATGGCTAAATGTAGCTTAAATGAGCGAAAAGTGGTGAAAAAATGGCAAAAGGGGCAAAAATGGGAAAAGTGTCAAAAGAAGTAGCAAAAATAGGTTAAAGAAGTAACAAAAATAAGTTAAAGGTGGCAGAGATGGGTTAAAAGTGCAAAGTAGGCATGGATTGGCAAAAATGGGTGAGAAGTGACAAAAACCGGGAAAAAAAGAGGCAACAAAAAGGGCAGAAAGTGGCAAAAACTGGTGGGAAATTACAAAAAATGAGTTACAGGTGGAGAAAATGGTCAAAAAGCGGCAAAGAGTTGCAAAAATGTGGATAAAAATGTGGCATGCAATGGCAAAAGTCAGCTTAAATGGAAGAAAAGTGGCAAAAACTGACAAAAAGGGGTAAAAAAATTGCAAATAGCAAAAAGCAGGATAAAAGAGGCATAAACTGGAAAAAAAGGACAAAACGGGATAAAAGTTGCAAAAAACTGGCAAACTGGGCTTGTAGTAGTAAAAACTGATTAGAACTGCAATATTTTTTTTCATACTATCTGATAAACGATAAAAAATTGCCCTTAAGTGGATTATAAGTTACCAAAAACACCATGTGTGTCAAATGAGATACAAAAAACATTCATGTTAAATTTTATGGAAATTTTGATTTTTGGGAATTCAGTAGAAAGTGAAATAAACATTTCAGTTCCAAAAAAAGAGAATTTTCTGGCTATAAGTTGTGTTTTCAGGCTTTAGGGACCATAACTACTACCTCTTTTTTTTTTTTACATGCTTTATTGTCCCTCTCAGCACACCTTAGTTAAGCTACGTCAGCGTCTCCCTGCAGCCACAGTGATGTGAATGAGTCCACCACTGCCCCTCAATGTCTCATTCACCTGTAAAAACTCAGACAGCTCAGTGGACGACAGAAGCCGTCTGCTGCTACATAGTACAACACATCTGTTTCTCCTCTTTCAAAATAAAAGCACAAAAGGTCATACTGCTAAGAGGGGCAGACAGAAAACTACATATTTAACAGATGCAGTGTGGACAGTGAGGGTCTGATCCTGTATGTTGCAGTGTAATATCTAACACTAATGTGCTGTTATGATAATAATGCAAACAAAGGTTATAGAATAAATTCGTGCACTTGTAGTCTTAAATCCTCAAATATGAAAGTGTTATCAAAATGTGATTTCTGCACAATTCTTGAATCTGTTAATTTCCCCTAATTTAGAGACAAATGTAGTTTTCCTTAAAAATTCCTCTTCTCTCAGTGTTGTGAATCAATTATTTGGAGTACTTCTCTGAGCTGCATGCTCTTCATTAGAAATCTAACATTTCTTCTTGTTCTGCAGCTCTTCCTCTGCATGATTCTTGGTTTTCTGCTTGTGTATGCAAGGCTGCAGCCTGAGGTCGGAGCCAGACATTGATGTCAGCTGGATTATGATAGGAAAAGCGTGCAATCCTCATTTCAGCGCGAGCTGCCGTCCAAAGCACTTCCATTTGCAGTACACTCAGATATGATCCAATTATGTATGTGTGCATGGGTGTGTGTGTGTGTGTGTGTGTTTGAGTGTGTTGGGTGATGGCAGAAGCCTCAAAACGCCTCTAAAACCTCTCTAATACAATTGGATGCTGAGCTCATGTCCTGACCCCAACTCCATGTTGTGTTTCTGCCAATTTAGAGAATTTAACACGTTTGAAGAGTAGCCTTAACAGGAAGTGTGGAGTAGCTTAGGGCTGGGCGACATGGAAAAAAAATCCCATCTCAATGTTCTCAGCTGAATGGTGGTAAAGATGTTTTTCCTCTGTAAAGACATGAGTACTTTTCACAATACTGCAGTTCTAAACTTTGCAGAGCTTCAGCAGGTATTTCTGGCACTACTTTGCCAACTGGATCAGATATTATTAAACATATCATATAATAATAAATATATAATATTATATATATATTATTCCCATTTTTGCTACTTCTTTTTGACTCTTTTATCCTGCTTTTTGCAATTTTTTGCCCCTTTTTGCCTGTTCTTTCCACCTCTCACCCATTTAAGCTGTCTTTTGTAATTAAATTCACTTCATTCCCATTTTTCCAACTTTTTTTCTGTTCTTTTGCCAATTTGAGTCACTTTTCACTCATTTTTCTCCATGTTTTTGCCACTTTTGGACCATTTTTCCAACTTTTTTCTATCAATTTTTGCTACTTCTCACCCATTTTTGCCACTTTCTACCCTTTTTTGTCACTTTTCAGCCATTTTTGACACCTTAGTCCTGTTTTTTGCTCTGTTTTTGCCCCTTTTTGCCTCTTCTTTTCATCTCTCACCCATTTAAGCTGCCTTTTGCAATTAAATTCACTTCACTCTCAGTTTTCCAACTTTTTTTCTGTTCTTTTGCCAATTTGAGTCACTTTTCACTCATTTTTCTCCATGTTTTTGCCACTTTTGGACCATTTTTGACACTTTTTTCTCCCTATTTTTGCCTCTTCTTTACATCACTTTTTACCCATTTTTGACACTTTTATCCTGCTTTTTGCATTTTTTCCCTTTTTTGCCACCTGTAATTCATTTTTTTTGCAACTACTCACCCATTTTTGTCAATTTCACCCATTTTTGACATTTTTATCCTGCTTTTTGCATTTTTTTCCACTTCTCACCCATTCAAGCTGCCTTTTGCAGTTGAGTTCCACTTCATTCCTATTTTCTCACCTTTTTTCTGATTTTTGCCTTTTTTCCCACCTTTTTCAGATTTTTTCTTCTTGGTACAATTTTTTGCACCAGGGAAATGTGCAATATATTTTACAAACTGTTTACTGCATGGAAGCCAATGCAATATTACAGGGTAGGTGCAATACTATACCTGCAAGTCTCTCTTATTTTGGGTCAATGTGGACCATTTATTTATCTGTCTGTCTCTTGCCTGTTTGTTTTTATGATGAATGTATTGATTGTGAGCAGCGGTGCACTTATGTCCATGACAAATTTCCCCCCAGGGACAATTAAGTTTATCCTGATCCTTATCCTTATCCTTGCCAGTTTTAACTTATTTTTTGTCACTTCCTACCCATTTTTGCCATATTCTGCCCTTTTTCACCACTTTCCTCCCAGTGTTTGCTGCTTTTTGACCATTTCCCCCCTCTAACTTATTTTTATTGCCACTTTTCACCACTTAGATTGTGGCTCTTGTAAAGACATTTTTCAACAATTTGGCTCTTTGGTTGAGCAGGGTTGAGTAACACTGTGTTAAACTGTTGTGTTGTGTTAATTTAATGCTGATATTAGAAGCTGATTCAGAGTAGAGTTAGCCTACCAAGTTTGTTTCCCTAGTTCCCATGCTGCAGAGTTTAGGGGCCGAGCATCCCCCCATCCGGCCCCTGGGAGACAGCAGAGAGGCTTGTCACTGGGGAGGAGGGGGTTTCAGAGGACACCGAGTACAAGTTCTCCCTGCCAAGGCTCAGGATTGTTAATGCATGTCAGGCAGTTTGAGAGTGCTCGGCTTTTGTGCTTTGATTCATTGTAGCCGCCTGTGAGCATGAGAAAAGAGAGCATACAAGGCCTCATTGTGCAGCTCCACTTAGTGACAAGGTCACACTGACACACACATTTACCCACTTCTTCTTTCTTCTTCCTACTCTCCTGTCAGCGTGCTGTCAGCAGGTCCTTCTCTGAACATATGGAGTCATTACGCTGCAAAGAAAAATGCTTATCACACCTGAATGCCCTGCAAGTGTCAGCACAGCTCCATATTCCTTATTCATGGATTCTTTTAGTTCCTTTCAAAGTTTTTTCTGCTGTAAAGTTTCATTTCACACTCTTTGAATTATTGAGGCTGGTGTAAGTGTTCTTTCAAGAAACATTCTTCGACTTCTTCAGATTGAAACAAATGTTTTGTGTTGTCTGACTACAAGGATTGTCACAATACTTTTAGGCGTAGTTGTTAAGTACTGTGCCTGGGTGCAGTTGCTCCCCCCTCCTCTCTCCCCTGCTGGTCTGCTTTCACATCAGTAGCCTCGCTCCATTGCAAAGCACTCTACTGTCTGATACAGTAGGTGGCGGTATGCACCAAGTTGGCTTAATCTTTCAAAAAGAAAATGGAAGAGGGAACCATTCACTTTGATATTTCCTAATGTGGACAATGGAGTCCACCCTACAGGCTTCTATGGATGTTTTTATTATTTTTAACATGCATACAACGACTCTAGTCCTACTTTAACGTCTGCCATGCAGCTCAAAGGACAAAATGCCTTTTCTGTGTGGATAAGATGACTTTGAAGATACAGGAGATGTTCGTTTGTATGCTGATGAGTGGCCAGTGCTCGGGTGCAGCCATACCCAGTTGTACTCTGGGAGACCAGGCCCAAGTACACTTGAGTTATTCCCAAGACTTCCTCTTTGATCAGACTCAATACCAGTGTCCAAGTCGGTACACTTGCATTAGCCAAATGAAACTGGACCTTGGGGTCTGGAGTACTCAGATCTGGGCCAGTGTCTCTAACATGAAACCACCTTTAATTTCAATTCAGTAAGATTGTAGTAATCATCAATGATATTAGAACCAGTTTGAAAACCAAGACAGCAAAAGTAGAAGGCCTAGGGAACCAATATTTGGTATTTTACTGTTCAGAGTTACTAAAAAATTTGCGTGCAGAAAATCTGGTCATTGCCTGAACTGTACCAAAGCATACTTGGAAGAGCTGGAGAGGAGTGAGGGATGACCAAAAATTGCCAGTGGCATTGCCATAAGGCGATAGAAATATGCAAGAGTGCATGTACAAAATGCACTCAAGGCCTCAATGACGATTGGTTGGCAGTCATGTGACATCCAGCCAATCAAAGTGTCGTGGGCGGGACATGAGATGAAACTGTGAAGAGTGAAAACAAAGACAGAGAGGCAGACACACCTCACAGTGGAGTCAAAGTAGCACACCTGTGAATGTATTTATTTCATCATTTATCTGAAATAAACTGTTGATACCGATAATCAGCTAAATGCCAAATATTGACCTCAATAATTGCTCAGGACAATAATTGGTCTACCCCTACTTATGTATGACTACATAACTGAGGTGAGTAACCACTTTAAACACAATAGTAATCTGCAAAGCGGAACAAAGGCTGGCAAAGCTAGCTGCTAACTTTAGCCACACTCTACTCTGCCTGCAGACACAATGACCCTGTGATAATTTCTTTTTTAAGATTTATTTTTGGGCTTTTCATGCCTTTATTTGACAGAGGAGCACAGTGGATAGACACGGAAACGGGATGAGAGTGGGGAGAGACATGTGGCAAAGGGCACAGGCCAGATTTGAACCTGGGTCGCACCTTAGACCGCTAGGCCATCTACGCGCCAACCCTGTGACAAATTTGACTATTTTCTGAGCCTTTTCTATTCTTTAGACTAGTTAGTTAAACGCAATTTAGATGGGTGTTTAGCCAAACAGAGAGATAGGCACCAGGGAGCATCCATACTCAAAACTTTAGTAAGAATTACGTTCTTAATGGCCGTGCAGTATCTGTTAAATATTTTATTCTCTGTGCTGTCTTCTCCAGTTTCCCCACTAGTACAGTGCAAAATATGACATTTTGTGCTTTTATTTTGAAAGCGGACCTGCAAACATAGTTTTGACACGAGTCAGAGCATAATATTTTAATTATAGATGATTATGATTAATGGACGAATATCACCACTTTGTAAAACAAGCTAACAAGCTCTGTGAGTGAGTAGAGTTTAAGAAATTAAAGAGAATCCTGGTACCTTGCCATCTCCCTCTTTCCTTGCTCCTTGTCCATGTCAGCATAAATAACAGAAAGGAGAACTGAAACATGGCAACGAGGGATAAATGGCCACACCAAATCATACTGCAGTCACTCACAGACAGGCGGGATACCAAAACAGGAATCAGTTTAGCTCCTGATGCTCTCGCCGTGTGCAGTTAGGGTAGGCTGTGAGAAAATCTCTTAACCTAACCGCTAACAGTGGAGCCGTATCTTTAACCTGAATATAGCCGGGATATATTTATAGCTAAAACGGTTTTATGTTTCACGTTGCTGGATCCCATTTAGAAATTAGCAGCTCCGCTTTCAAGGATGCAATCTTTTATTAAACACTCGCTATGTCTGTTATAGACTCCTGATCTAATTCTAGGAGCTGGCATGGTGTAGATGTAGCCGCACAGCTCAGGGATTTAAATGTCACAGGTTGTGAAAGTGTTCTCCAAATGAGAGGACACCAACAACCACGGTGTCCTCACAGGACCTGTCTAAACCCTGGACATGCTTTGATTATATAGCTCAGATTAAAACATCACAGTCTCCTGAAGTTGCTGCTGATTTCTTCAGCTATGTTCTTTTTTTCTGCAGATTATGATCCGGAGGCAGCTCATCAAGACTCAGGTCGATGATTTTATGTCAAAGTGAGCGCTGAAGACAGACATCTGTTGTGCAGTAGGTTTGGCAGATCAGTGTGAAACCTGCTAGTAGAATGAAGGAAGACGTGGGGAGCAGCATGAAGCAGATATCCTCTGTCTGGCTTTACACCGAGGATGTGTGTGTGTGTGTGTGTGTGTGTGTGTGTGTGTGTGTGTGTGTGTGTGTGTGTGGGAGGGGGGGTTCTTTAATAGTCAGCTGTGCGACATTTGATCCGAATGTCATCAGAGCTGATAAATCATGTAACAGACACCAAATGAAATGACTGGGTGTGTACTCAGGGATCATCACAGGATGCCAGGAGGTGTTGGCTCGAGTCAAGCCTGCAGTGGAGCTTCTGTCTGAACAGCACATGCACCGGTTATTTAAAGAACATATCGTAAACCTAACAGTGCAGCGTTGATGCACGGTGGATAGGCAGATGAAGAGATGAGATGTTGGTCATTAGACGGTGTCTGCTTTTCCTTTTTTAGCTCTTAAAGCACCTGCAAATTGATCTCTGAGCTGGTATTTTACTCCAGTTGCATTTCCTACCAGTTAAAGGAGATGTTAAGGTATCATTTTCAGAAATATCCCATCTTGTTCAACTGCCTTGCTGGTCACAGGCAACCTGCTCTCTGTCTGGGCCATATAAAACGCACGTTTTAAATGAGTCCGCAGTGCTTGCCTGGGCGGTGTGGAGAAAGCATCCTTGTTATGCCAATAAACAGCAACAACAAAATGGCGCTGAAGCAGGATCTGGTCATCTCACATCAAAGATCTGACTCTTTGAACCGGATCATTCATGAATGACACATCCCTACCTCTGTTCCAATGAAGCTTTCACCTCTGAGCTCTTCCACTAAGGCCTCTCCTCTTCTTTTCTTAAGGCTTTTGTGGAGCCAATATTTATGAACTCTTCTTAATTTTGCTTTGACATTCTGGGTCACTCAGAGAGCGGCACTACTCACACTCTCCCTTGTCGAGCCGGAGGGCGCGTGCAGGAGTCACTGAGGGTCACATGAAGACGAGGGAAGAGGGAGAGTGATGGCTCCTCACACAGCGTGGAGAAAATACTAGCCCAGTTCTGTCTTAATGAGGAAGTTTTAAAAGCGTTTTACTCTAAAAACCACCGACCCACTTAAAAACTGGCCCGTTGAGTCGTGACCCTAAGTTTAGGAAAAGGTCCTTACAGCAGGGGTTCTCAACGTTGGGGTCGGGACCCCATTGGGGGTCGCGAGACACTAGCCGTTTCTACACAGGGATTCCGCAATAAAGGCGAAAAGGAATGCCCGTCCCTGTTCCGCAACAAGCAATTCACACAAAGGTCTAACAGACCCCGGCGTCCATAATCAGATGGCAGCCGCTGCCCGAGCTGCTGCTTTCAATGAAACTCGAAACTCTGGACTTCTGGGTTCAAAACTTTGTATTTTCTAAATGAGATATGGGGAAAATAACATGAACACTCATTTTGATCGATTAGATCCAGTGGACTTCTTTTTTTCTCTATGTTTCTGAGTTGGAGGTCCGACTTTAATTATTCAATTCAATTAAACTGCGCTGGTTTTTAAATCTCCCGTTTATGGAGACAACAGCACACACTCGCCATTGCGGAATGCCGTGACGTCCTTTCACACTCGTGGAGTCTGTTACAGGTCTGATACTACCTCTCGATCCAGATCAGAGGTAGGGCGAGATCGACCCCCAATTGGGGAACAGTCACTTTCATACGGAACAGCGGAACGAAGGCGTAACAGACACAGAAAAGAGAGGCAATGGGAAAGTAGCTATTGAGAGTGGGTCTCCAGATGCCTTTAAAAAAACATTTTTGAATTACACTGTTGACACTTTACACCAATTTTGCCTAATTTTAACCCATTTTTAGTACTTTTTCCCTCCAACTTTAACAATTTTAACACATTCTTGCAACTTAAAACCCCTTTTTTTGTCCAATTTAAAACCCTTTCCACCACTTTATTTCTGCCTGTTTTTGCCACTTCTAAACCAAATCTTGAAACTCTCTGCCTATTGTTGGCTCTGTTGACACATTATTGCCACTGTTAACCCCTTTTACCACTTTTTAAGCCACATTTCACAATTTGATATACCCATTTTTGCCAGTTTCTGACTATTTCTGCCTCAGCTAATCCTTTTTTGCCAGTTTATATCAATTTTCATCCCATTTCACCGAATTTTCACCTATTTTTGCCACTGTAACGCCATTTCAGCCACTTTTTAATCCCCTTTTCCACTCAATATACCCATTTTTCCACTTTAACCAGTTTTTGCCATTTTTTTGTTATTTTTTGCCGCTTTCATCAAATTTTTGGCACTTCTAAGCCATTTTAGCAACTTTAAAATCTGATTTCACCACCTTTCCCACCTTTTTTTGCCGTTATTAACTCATTTTAGCTATTTAATGTATTTTTATTCTGTTTTTAACAAAAGGATTTACATTTTTTAGAGGGCTACTTACTTAAATGAATTAAAACTTGTTTGTTTGATGAGAGTGGTTATTTTTTTAGGTTTAATATAAAATACCACAGCTTAACTTTAAAGTGAACCATGATTTTGCTGGGGCAGCCTTGTCTCCACATGACTATTCTTGAATGTGCATGTCTGTGTTCAACCACCTTCAGGTACAGCTGGGGGTCCCCGGTCTCTGGCACCTTTATTTTGGGTTTCATGGGAGAACCACTGCTTTACAGGATGCTGAAACATCAGTGATGAACCTGAAGCTCTGCATTATTGGTGTTTTCACTTTTCTTTCTTTTTCATTTGTAAAAATGTAAAACCTGTCAGTGAGCTGAGTTTCTGACCCGTATCTGTGCAGCAGCTCCATTTTCCAGAAAGCAGCAGAGGACAGTTTGTGTTTCTCTGCCTCAAGGTGTGATTCTGCAAAAAATGTGTGAAAGTGAAGCTGGCTGGTAGAAAATATTTGCACCCTCAGCCACTTTTTCTGCCTCGATGTGGTTAAAAAACAGCATTGATTTAGGACTAGGAAAACATGTTAAATTCAAACAGTCTGCACACTCCATGAAGAGTTTAAGACATTTAATTCTGAAGGAAATAAACCAACAAACCAAAAAGGTTCCTGTTGTAAAGCTGTTCATATGATGTGATTGTGATTTAGCTTTTAATCACACTTTTCCTCCTTTTGTGCTTCAGGGCTCGAAGCGTCTCCTGAGATCAAATGAGTACGTCCTCCCACCGAGCGGACTGATGGAGACAGATCTAGAGCTCACATTCTCACTACAGGTAAGAACTGTGACACCAGGCTGTGAAGTTTCACACCGACAGGACAGCCACCTGTGAGGAGCTACCTGTATTATAAATACCAAAGTTTTACGAGTACAATGACACATTTTACCAGGAATGTTCAGAGTAGGGATGTTCTTAGGCAGTCATACTCAGTGCGTGGCTCTTGAGACACACGTGGATCTTTTGTGTCTTAATTTGAAATGTTATTGCCCCAGAAAACCTTAAAAAAGGGAAACTTTGACCTCAGAAATTATCCACTACAAGTCACAGCTCAGTTTATTTCCCACAGTAGGCTTTTATTGTCAATCTTTATTTTTTTGTCAGTATATTTTTTGTCAGTACAAACCTAAGAAAAAAACACTGCTGCTCAGAAAAGCATAGAAATTGATTTAGCAGCAGTGATGTTAAACCATGTAGTGATACTTGATCTTATGAGCTTTGACTCTGAGTTTACTCCGAAATAAGAAAGATGGAAACATAAATTTTTCAGATCAGGCTAGGGCTGTCAGAGACTCCACACCAAGAACAAATGTGGGAATAAAAATCATCAGAGAAACATTTAGCTCTGAAGTGAGGCACAGAGTGACCACCAGGTCAGCCAGAGTCCAGCCAGCTGAAAGCGAAAGTTTTATTTATAGTTCAGTTAGTAAGAAGCCGAATCTAACACCCACTGTGATGGATGATGGCTGGGAGCTGAGTTCAGTCAGAATGATCTGGGTGGAATCTCTGCATCCTAATACTCTAACACAGTGATACTCTTTTACGTCTTCATTTGAAATATTGTTCCCCCAAAAAACCCTTATAAAGGGAAACTTGACCTCAGAAATTTTCATTGCAAGTCACATTAATCAGTCTGAATCCCCACATTAATACAGTTGGCTTTATTTTTTTTTTACATGTATTTTTTTGTATGTACATTTCCATTGCCCTTATTTTAACTTTTTTGCCCTTTTTCCCATTTTTTTTGCGACTTTTAATCAATTTTTACTGCTTTTAGCCCACTTTTGCCATCTCTTTTGCCCATTTTTACTGCTTCTATCCCATTTTTGCCACCAGTTTTTTTGCCTGTTTTACCCTGCTTTTTGCTATTTGCAATTTTTCCCTTTTTGCCACTCTATTGCCCATTTAAGCTGCATTTTGCCATTAAATGCCACTGTTTTCAGCATTCTTGCCACTCTTTGCTGCTTTTTGACCATTTTTGCTCATTTTAGTGACTTTTACAGTCATTTTTTGCCATGTTTTGCTGCTTTTTGACCATTTTTGCCACATTTTTGCCCATTTTAGTGGCTTTTACACTCATTTTTTTGCTGTCTTTGGCCATTTTTCCAAACTTTTGCCCATTTTAGCTACTTCAACACAAATTTTTTTGCCATGTTTTGCTTTTTTTGCCCTTTTTTTCACTTTTCACCCCTTTTTTACCACTTAATGCCATCATACTGCTGCTCATTCACCCATTTTTTGCCTTTTTATGCCTACTTTGCCCCTTTTTGCCTGTTGTTGCCACTTTTTTGCTGCTGTTTGACCATTGTTTGCCAACTTGTACTTATTTTCTTGGCCACTTTAATCAGTTTTGGCACTTTTCACCACTTACATTGTCGCTCTTGCAAAAGCATTTTTCAACAGTTTGTCTCTTTGGTGGAGCAGGGTTGATTCGCGCCGCTCTAAAGTCTTCAGATAGTACTGAGTAAATAAACAGAGAGTGGCTGCAGGCCGTCTAGTTTTATATTTCAGTTTTATTGATATAGAAAATAATGTTTGATAGACCGAGAATACAGAGATAATTTCTTCTTTAGTTACTGCTCATGGCAGGTCACCATCAGAGGATTTTTTGCTTCTAGGATAAACAGATCACTGTATTAAAGGTACAGTTTGTAGAATTTTCTCATTGCAGTGTCTAAATTAGTTAAAGATGATTAAACTTGTTAGATATTTTGAGTTGATGCTCACATAACCTCAAAAAAGCAGGAAAATCCTGGATGTTTATAGTCACTCTGACTAGGACTTGCTTCTCATTGCCTCAGCAGTGCAGGATGTCAAAGACATAGACTCAGTCCCCATTCACCTCGTAGGAGGGAGTCCCTGCCACCCCCAACACGATGTTTTGTTATCATTTTGATTGGATGCCCCCTGCTGGCAGTAGTCATTAATCTTGCTTTTAAGTTTATTGACATAAAATGACATCGACAATGTTTATCTGACTCTCTCTTATTTATTTCCTTCGCAGTACCCACATTTTCTAAAAAGGGATGCCAACAGACTGCAGATCATGCTGCAGAGGAGGAAACGCTACAAGAACCGAACCATCCTGGGCTACAAAACTTTGGCTGTGGGAGTCATCAACATGGCCGAGGTAAAGTTCCCTCCAGTAGATGAACGTCATGTTTCAGCGGTTTAATTCATTTTTATGGACATGTCTTTGTGCTCTGAGCTTGTGATCGCGTGCTGCCCATCTCTGACAGTGACTGACATGTGTGTTAGCAGCTGTGTACTATGTTACGTCGTTGGAGATGATTCATGCTCATCACACATACCGCTGAGTGAGATTATGGACCATCTGGAGCCGGCTGTATATGCACTTTTCTGGAAATAGTGCAGTCAGCCATGCTGTGCAGAAATAATGTACTTAGAGCTGATGTAATGGATGGAGAGATGAGCGATGAAGTTGTTCTTTCCTGGTTCAAGTCTTTCATTGTTGAGTGTAGTCTGCAGATGTACATTCAGCCGGGACTTAGCAGTTATGTCATGTATGAGCATGTACTACAGCTGCTCTGATAAGGAACTTTCCGGGTTGACTGGTTGTTGTTAGTCAGTAGCTGCCATGGATTTTACTCTAGGGCCTTCAGTGCTGTCAGTGCTATTCAGTGCTGCCACTTGTCACCCAATTAAGCTACCTTTGCCATTATATACCACTTTTTTTCCTACTTTTTGCCCATTTTTGCCATATCTTTTTTAAACTTTTCCCCTTTTTGCCCTTTTTTTAATGTTTTGCCACTTTTCACCCATTTAAGCTACCTTTGCCATTAAATACCCCTGGTTTCCTCTTTTTTGCCACTCTTGACTGCTTTTGGCCCATTTCAGTCTCTTTTCTGTCATTTTTTGCTGCATTTTTGCCACATTTTGACCTTTCTTGCCCCTTTTTACCTATTTTTTTTTTTGCCACTTTTTGCTGATTTAAGCTACCTTTTACCATTAAATACATCTTGTTTCCTCTTTTTTGCCTTATTTTGCTACTCTTGACTGCTTTTTGCCCACTTATCAGCAGAAACACAAACACATCCATACTGAGCCAGACTGCTTTGTGAAAACACAACTAAAGTGGCGATCCACAATAGCAGCATCAGCCTGGGAAGAAGATGAGGCTGACACTGAAAAGGACAGACTCAGTACTGCATTTTAAACTATCCCTCATCAGCAATGATGTTTAACTTCTCTGCAGAGAAAACCCCTCAGACCCTCTGAATACAGTCAGATTGTCCGTTATTGGATCCTGTTGGATGATTGTGTTGTCATGTGTTCCACGGTAAAATCTCTGCTTCCCTCATTCTGAATCTCTCAGTGGGAGAAAGTCACTGATTGGACTCTTCATGCAGCGCTGAAGTGCCCCCTGCCAGTGTTTGAACAAAATGAGCTTCCTCCCCCCGCAGCAATTCATCAAGTGAGATATTAGCCGAACCCCCCAGAAAGATCAGAGAATAAAACTCATCCTTCCTCATCAGATCGGAGCGTTTGTTCAGACTGGGTTACACCGTCTGACGGGGTGATAGGAGCAGACGGGCCCGGCTCGTTTAGACGCTGAGAATGAAAACGCAGCATTGTGTTGATGAAGATGTTCCACAGACGGCGTATCTGTCAGCTGGTAATCAGTCTGTGAATCTTAGAGAGTGAAACACGAGCGTCTCAATCACTCTCCCATCAGTTCTGGTTCAGCACAGACAGAGATATGATTCTTTCATCCCTCTGTGTGTTGAATATTATCAATTTCACGCTGCTCCAACATGGCTTACAGAGATTTATACGCCAAGGAATGAGACAAGACAGAAAGCATCTTATTCCAAGGCGACAGGATGCTGAGACGTTCTGGAAAGATGTACAGCATGTCTGTTTCCTCCTGTTGTGCGTGAAAGTGGAAGCTGGCATATTGTGCATTTGTTGTCAGAGCCTGTCGAGTAAAGATTGACTGCTAGATCTGCTGCTTGATGTTCCATCCGTTCTTGTTAAGGTTTATTTAGGCTTCCTGTACGTTCAAAGACAGATCCATGCATTAAACATAAACATAGATATGCTTGTTGTTTTGAGGCATTCCCGGATCAGGTAGTATATATGATTTCCTCCCTTCTTTATCAACATTCCACTTTGCTCAGGGCGCAGTTGTTTGTTCTCTGACATGTTTGTGAGCTGTACAAGTACGCACTGTAGTGTCCTCTGATCTGTTTGCTCTCATTGGCTATTGTGGGCATTTTGGGCTGAAATTCTGCATTAATTGTCCAGCGTATAGCCGGCCTGACGAGACCACACATCTAACTTCTTGATAAATTATCAGGAGTATTCAGTAAGTGCAGAGGCAGAGACATGCATGCAGCACTGGAGGAGCCTCATTGGTCAACAGAGCTGTCAATCATGTTTTTTTTTCTCCTTTTTATTTAATTGGATAACTCGTTAAAATCACCCTCTCAGATAAATGAACACTTTGACCTCAAGTAGCATGAGAATAACTAGCAGTGTTTAAAAATCTTGTCTCCTTAGTTAACATGGAGGTGAAGGAGCTTATGACCTTTATGTTTTGGCTTCACTTCTGTAGAGCCATTGTGTCGTCCACAGTTTATACAGTCAGTAGATTAGAGCAGTGGTTCTCAACCTTGGGGTTGGGACCCCATTGGGGGTCGCGAGACACTGTAAGGGGGTCTCCAGATGCCCTAAAAATCTAAGGATATGATTTAAATTACACTGTTGGCACTTAACAACAATTTTGTCTAATTTAACCCATTTTCAGTATTTCTACCACCAGTTTAACCAATTTTTGCCATTTAACACCTATTTTTGTCCATTTTAAACCCTTTCCACCACTTTTTTCTGCCTGTTTTTGCCACTTCTAAACCAATTCTTGCCGCTTAGGCTTAATGTTTCCTCTGTTGACCCATTATGGCCACTTTTAACCCCTTTTTACAAATTTTTGCACCCATATTAACCACATTTTACCACTTCATACACCCTTTTTTGCTGGTTCAACCAATTTCTGCCAAAATCTGCCTATTTCTTCTTTCTCAGTTAACCCTTTTTGCCCATTTTTTTAATCACTTTTCATCCCATTTCACCAAATTTCCATCCATTTTGCCAATTTAAAGCCATTTCAGCCACTTTTTAACTCCCTTTTACCACTATCTATGCCCATTTTTGCCATTTTTGTCTAATTTTTGCCACTTCTAACCCATTTCAGGTACTTTTAAAATCCATTTTCACCACCTTTTCTTCTATTTTTTGCTATTATTAACCCATTGTTGCAATTTTTAAACCAAAAGGGGATTTACATTAAAGAAGACTTTTTACTACACACAAAGAATTTCTGTCTTTGATAAGAGTGGTTATTTTTTTAGGTTAAATATGAAATATGAATATCACAGTTTAACTTTACAATGGACCATGGTTTTGTTGACCTCCAGTTTGGCTAGGTGCCAGAAAACTCTCCCATTTGTCCCCCTTCATGGACGGCCTTGTCTGCACATGACTATTCCAAATTGTGCATGGCTGTGTTCAACCACCTTCAGGTACAGTGGGGGTACCCGGTCTCTGGCACCTTTATTTTGGGGGTCACGGGCTGAAAAGGTTGAGGGCCACTGGATTAGAGGATAAATTCTTCAGTCATGTCCTGTATAGTTTTTCAGAATATAATCAGGAACTCTGAAGGGAAGAGAGAAAACGAAATAATCTTCCTGAATGAATCCTCCATGTTAATCTTCCCGTCTCCAGGTGATGCAACACCCGACAGACGGAGGACAGATCCTGGGTCTCCATAGCAACGTGAAGGAGGCTCCGGTGCGTGTGGCGGAGATCAGCGTGTACTCGCTGTCCAGCCAGCCCATCGACCACGAGGACGGCAGCGGGCAGGCCGGACGCAAGACCAAAACCTCAGGTGGGCACAGCCTCCTCCCCTGTCTCCCCCTCCTCCTGATCCTGAGGTTTATTTCAGCCCGTCTTCCCTCCCAGCTCACAGCTCCTCTTTTCCAAGGACAGAATAAACCAAGGCTGTCATAACTTTGAATAATGTGACACATTTAGTCCAGTGGAGCTGCTCTGATGAGACCCAGGCTATCAAGGTGGAAATGGTATTATATCCCAGTATTAGAAAATTCAAAGACAACACTTTTAAATGCATATTCAGGGGTTACAACCCCCTTCACCCCCTAAACAAACCTGTGATGGCAGACTGAACCCATGCCTGAGCAGAGGATCACAGAAAAATTATTTTACTATTCCAAGTGTGTTCACTTCTCTAAATCTGAACGTGTAGCTTCAAGTTTAACTCTTTATTTACTGAGGTGGGTGAAGCCACCACTGAAACACCACATTTCCTGATATGGACCTTCACAATAAAAGCACATGGGGAAAACCACTACTGCTGACTTTTATTGTGAAGGATTTAGTGATTTCTTTTTCCACATCCTGCAGACAGCTGGCCGATCAGCTCTGAAAAAAAAACAACAACAAAAAATGAACAAAAACAAACAATGTACCTATTGAACCATGGACCAGTTGTGCTGTTGCATGCCTAATATATTTAAACTCTCAATACTGCATTAAAAACATAAAGAGCACTTTTTGAATTGCGCTAAAACCTGGTAGTTGATTTGTATGATTTTCAAAGTGTGCAGGAGTTTGTCTGCTTAAAAAGTCCCTGTAGTTGCTGCCTAGGATGTCTGTTTTTCTCGCTGTGGTGTCAAAATGCATAAATTCTGCTATCATGAAAGCATGTGGATGTTCCCTTTAGATCCCAACCTGAAGCCAAAGAAATGTTTTCCCGTCACTGATGGCTGCACAGATTTAGCATATGTTACCTTACACCAGTCTAATTCTGGACTAGCAGGGTGGGGAGGAGGGTAGCGGGCCTCCATCCTGCTCCGCTGATCCCTCCCTGTTCTGGATGTTATTAAGGACTCGGCTCAAACATAACAGATGAGCTCATGGCCCGAGTATTAAACCCGTGTCACTGTGAGGGAAGTAAAGATGTTTATCTCTCTCCTCTCTGCTCTCATCTTTAATAACGCCCGTCCCATCACTGAACAGAGTTTCTCTGAAAGTCCAAAATCACTGCTCAGTCCTCATCCACCTCATCTGTCCTCTGTCTATCACAGAAGCATCTCCATCTTCAGCATCAATGCTCTTTAAATCTATGAAGTCAGAGCAGCAGCTCTGGAAATTCAATCAGAAAATGAGGCGGTTAAATAGAGAACGCTTCGGTTTAATTTGCATACAATAAGAGTTTCATTATATTTCACCAAAGCAAATTTAGCATTTCATTATGTGAGCAGAAAATGTTTTGTATTACCATTTATTATCTTCGTAATTCTCATCAAATAGTCTGAACAAGCCATTACCTCTGCAGAGTTTAAATTAGACAGGAAATTAAACAACTTTATCAACACAAGAGGAGAATTTGTCTCCATGTTCACCCTGAAATTTATCAGAGAAAACAACGGGCAGATAAAATCATAAAAATTGAAATCATAAAGTTTAACATATTTAACAGTTTTTCTTCCACAGTCAGTTTAAGGGCTAACTATTTAGAAACAAAGTCAGGGTGATCAATTTCTCTTCAGGCAAATAATGCAATAATTTAATTAATTAATTAAAGGTTAATAGATTATATTGTTAGAAAAGGATCTCCTTTTACCGCTAGTTTATGAGATAGGCTAATGCGGGAGAAATGAAAGGCTGTCTGCGCTAAATCTGTGGAAAAAATGTTTTTCTCATCATATCCGCTGAGAAAAACATTTTTCATTATAACAAGACTGATCTAGCAAAACATTTTTGTATTCATCTGTATCGTTAAATTGCACAGCTGCACAATGTTGATGACGAGAAGGAATAATCACTCTCGTGCACCCGCTATAACGCGGGTGCACGAGAGTGATATATAGCGGCGTGATCAATAACACAAAAACAGTGAATGTTTATATACTTTCCCTCTTTTAGAGACAGATTTATCGCGTGCTAACCTAGGTAATTCTCTTTAAAGTGAGTGACTGTGAGAGTTGTTGCCATGGAAACGATGCACCGTCTCCTTCAATCCCAGCAGTGTGAACTGGGGTTTAGAGCATAGCAGAGTCGAACGTTGCAAGTTTAAAGTCATCTCATCACGAATCTTTGGTCTGAACTGGGCTTAAGATGAAGATAAGAAGGTTAAAGCTGTGGCAGTTAATAAGGTCCATTTTTAAATCATCAATAGTATTGCAAAAATATTGAAACTATAAAGAAACTAAAGATATTTACCCATATTTTTAACCAAAACCTCTTTGGAGAAAAAAAAGAACTCAGGGGAGAAGTCAGAATAATTTGAACTGTTTGTTTTATTAAACATTTACCTTTGTACTCTTCATTTAGTTCCTTTTTAATCCATAACAACTTCCTTTTCCTGTGGCTAAGTTCATGGCATAATTTTCTACCCAAAATTCTCTCAAAATAAAAGTAGACCGGTATCCAAGCAGGAAGTCACTTACCCTTAATGAAACAGACAGTTTTAAACACCATTACTGCATTTTCTAAACGGGACAAAAAAGCAGATAAATTATGAGGCGTGGCCTAGTGGTTGAAGGCGTGCCCCATGTACATGGACAACCTGGGTTTGAATCCGGCCTGAGGTCCACTGCTCTTGTCCTTGTTTCTGACTTTATCCACTGTCCTCCTCTATCAAATAAAGACACAAAAATGCCCAAAACAAATCTTACAAAAAAAAAAAAAAGATAAATTTTGATTAACTAAAAAGAAGCAGAGACTAATCACAGTCTAATAAAATGAATAAGTGATGCACAGTATTGGATTTTTGCTGATATCTGATATGCCAGTATTTACAGATTTATTTTAGCAGTTACTGATATTTAAATATGTTTTACATAACTAAAAATTCAGCCCTTTGAACTCAATATAAAGTTTGAGGATGAAAAGAGAAACAAATCTTTTTTGGGAACACATTTTAAAATCTAAAGAATGAGGATGGATAAAGAAAAATACTTCAACTTACACAAGTCTGTTGGTCCAGCCTAAAATCCACTAATTTATTAGTACATATGGACACAATTTACATTTGATATATGCTGACATTCATGGCCAACATATCGGCATAAATGTTTGTATCTGCCATTACCGACATTTGCCTTTCTTAGCTAATATCTGCTGATACCGATATCAGGCCATGGTGCATCTCTAAAACTAAGCTGGTAATAAATTCTGGTAAAAAATGAATCCTGATGTTTGCCGTCTTTCTGTTGCTGTTTCTCAGATCGATCTCCAGACATGGACAACTACTCCGAGGAGGACGATGACAGCTACTCGTCAGAGCAGGAGGCCAGTGACGACGCGGTGCATGGACAGGTCAGTGCTGAAAATGAGGGATCAAAAAAATACATAAGTGGAGGAAAATCTGCACACCCTTTGAAATGATGTATAAGAAATTAAAGATCCACAGGGAGCGATGAGGAGAGAGGCATATAGCTTTATATTTATTTCAACAGTCCAGGGCAGGATAGAACGTATGGGTTTTGTTTTATTTCATGGCATGCACATTTAATTTAACTCCCACCCACAAACTGTAACTGCACACAAAGCAGCCGTGCTACATGCACGACACTCTCCTGGTGTAACTCTACTCTCAGAACATTTCTCACTCTAACCAATCAGACTTTTGGCACAATGGGAGGGCGGAAACCCTAGATGAAACTTGCATTTCTTACTGGTCACTTTGTCTATACTTGTTCTTATGAAGTGCTGGCCAGTATTTCAACCAGCAGTGGTACCTTTCTTTTCTAGCCAACCCAAGAAGATATTACAGCTTTACAACAATGATTTATGCTGATA
Source organism: Cheilinus undulatus (assembly GCF_018320785.1). Taxonomy (NCBI): domain Eukaryota; kingdom Metazoa; phylum Chordata; class Actinopteri; order Labriformes; family Labridae; genus Cheilinus; species Cheilinus undulatus. Next base: position 52,804,775 of record NC_054870.1, on the reverse strand, counting down.
TCCAATAAGCCAATGTTTTCACATTTATTTTTGCTGATACTGATATGAATACTTGCATATTAATGTAGTTCAGACCTAAAAGCAATCAGGTCTTAAAACACACTTTAGAGCATAGTTACTCAACCCTACTCAACCAAAGAGCCAAATTGTAAATAAAAAAGAAAATACATTTGAAAGAGCCACAATCTAAGTGGTGAAAAGTGGCAACAACAGCTTGAGGTGGCAATAAAAATAAGTTAAAGGTGGCAAAAATGGTCCAAAAGCAACAAAAATGGGTGAAATGGGGCAAAAATGGGGAGGAAAAGAGTCAGAAAGTAACGAAAATGGATGAGAAGTGACAAAAAGAATGAGTTACAGGTAGCAAAAATGGTCCAAAAGTGGTTAAAACTTGACAAAAAATGAGTGAAAAGTGACCAAAATTGGCAAAAAGCAGTCAAGAGCGGCAAAAATGGGCAAAAGATAGGAAACAAGAAGTATTTGATGGTGAAAAAATGGTGAAAACGGGCAAAGTTTGATAAAGTGGCAAAAATAAGTGACTAAAATCGCCAAAAACTAGGAAACAAGTGGTATTTAATGATAAAGAGTAAAGTAAGTGGGTTAAAATGGGGAGAAAAAAATGTGAAAAAGGGCAAAAATGGGATAAAAGTGATGAAAAAATGGGAAAAAAGTTGGTGAAAAAAGTGTTTTTTAATTACAAAAGATGGCTTAAATAGATGAAAAGTGGCGAAATGGTGAAAAGGGCAAAACTGTAGCTTTTATAAGGTGTTCTGGGGGAATAATCTTTAGAATTAAGACATAAAGGAGCCACGAATAATCATAGAAGAGCCACATGTGGCTCCAGAGCCACACGTTGAGTATCACTGCTTTAGAGTTTAAGGAATGAAGATGCACAACAGACCAGACCTATGCGGATGCAGGTCTGTTGTTTCTGCCTAAAACTCCACTAATGTTTTCATATTTTTGGATGATATTTATATCTGATATAGGCAGATTTTACAGCAAAAAAATTGGTTATGAATGTCAGCAGAAATGCTCAAGTCTTCTGATACTGATAGTTAACTATTTAAGCTAATAGCATCTGGAAACAACAAACTAAAGAAACAGTAATACCTATTAAAGAGGCTTTTTAGCATGGATATGAATCTGGTGTGCTTTAAGATTTTGGCTTGATCTTGGGTGTTCCTCAGGCAAAAACATTTCACAAATCACCGTTTTATAGATAAAGGTGCACCAGTTGTGAAAATCTGGGGCCCGTACCGACACCAGTGATTCCCCCTTCACATCTTATAAGTAAGACTCCTAATATGCCATTTCTCACATTTGGCCATGAAAACAGATCAGAGTTTATCGAACTGGTCACTTCTGCCCTGTAAAAACCACCTATCAGTGTTAATTTTGGCAGCTATTTTTAATTTTAGTCTTAGTTTTAGTCTTTAAATGAAATGCATTTTAGTTTTAGTCATATTTTAGTCATTTCTACACTTTCTAGTTTTAGTCTGCTTTTAGTCCAAATCATGGTAGTGTGTTCTCTGCCAAACCTGGGGTCCCTGTTTTCTACAGCTGAGAGACAGAATAGATACAGATACATTGTTTTTTGACAGATTTACCCACAGTGGAGAATCATCATGGATTTTGAATGTCTGACGAAAACGACATTACATTTTAGTCTAGTTTTAGTCATCTTGATGAAAACTAAACTTAGTTTTAGTCAGTTTTAGTCATCACAGATCTATTTTTGTTAGTCTCAGTCTAGTTTTTGTCTTGCAAAATAGGCTGTTGACGAACATTTTTAGTCAGAGTTTTAGTCATTGAAATTAACGCTGCCTCCTGTCTGATTTAGCAGCCAGATACTTCAGATTCCAGTGTAAAATTGATTGAAAGCAGCAGAAAAACACTGGTAGCTGATATCTGTTCTATCCACATTATTTGGACATTGGCTGATGTAAATATATGTACATATGTATAAGTACATATGTATATGTATATGTATATGTATATATACAGGGCCGTCATCGGCCGGTACTGATGCATTTGTGCAACCCTGTCTATAGGTAAGTCATAAACCTTTCCAGCATAGAAAAACCGACAGGATATAAAATCTCATTAGTTAAAGTAATTCAAGAGTCTGCTAGAGCAGTGGTTCTCAGCCTTGGGGTCGGAACCCCCTTTGGGGTCGCGAGATACTGAGAAGGGGTCTCCAGATTCCCTGAAATAAATTAAGAATATTTTTTTAATTACACTGTTTCCACTTAACACAAATTGAGCCAAATTTTAACCCATTTTCATCATTTTTTCCCCACCAATTTTGCCAGGTAAAAGCCTACTTTTGTCCATTTTAAACCCTTACCACCACTTTTTTCCTCCTGTTTTGCCACCTCTAAACCAATTTTTGCCACTTAAAGGTGCAGTGTGTAATATTTAGCCCAGTAGCATTTAGTAAAACAAACAAACTTGGTTAAATGAAACATGATGTTAGGTAGGTCTATCCTGATTAGTGTTTATCCACCTGAAAATTTTTTTTTTTTTTTTTTTATTAACTCAGAATAAGCAATCTATTTATACATGGGGAGGGTCCCATCCACAGGCGCCGCCATCTTGAATTTTTGCATTTTGCAGATGGCAGCGCCCATGGATGGGACCATCCCCATGTATAAACAGATTGCTTATTCTGAGTTAATATATAAAAAAAAAAAATTTCAGGTTGATAAACATTAATTAGGATAGACCTACATATAGACATCATGTTTCATTTAACCAAGTTTGTTTTACTAAATGCTACTAGGCTAAATATTACACACTGCACCTTTAAGCTTTATGTTGCCTCTGTTGACCCATTATAGCCACTTTTAACCACATTTTACCACTTTTTACATCCAATTTTTCCCATTTTAACCACATTTCTCTATCTAGTGTACCCATTTTTGCCAGTTTAACCAATTTCTGCCAATATTTGCCTTTTTTTCTTTCTCAGTTGACACTTTTTGCCAGTTTATTTAAAATTTTTTATCCCATTTCATCAGATTTCCACCCATTTTTGCCAGTTTGAAGCCTTTTCAGCCACTTTTTAACCCATTTTTGTCTTTTCTTTTTTTTTTTTGCAGTTTTAATCTAATTTTTGCCACTTCCATGATTTTGCTGACCTCAATGCCCCAGAAAGCTTGCCCATTTATCCCCGTCCCTGTTCTTGAATGAGCATGTCTGTGTTGAACCACCTTTAGGTCCACTGGGGGTCCCTGGTCTCTGGCACATTTATTTTTTGGGGTTGCAGGCTGAAAAGGTTTAGAACCGCTGTGCTAGAGGATGACCTTGCTCGGTAGAAGTCCTCTGACTATCAGCCTGGCCAACCATGGGAGCTGTTATTCAATGTTTTCCTGATTATCTGTATCAGCGCTTCATTTTACCGATTAAGGTCATGACTTTAAAAGTCCACTGCTTTGGCTCTGCTGCAGGTTTCATTCTCCACAGTCTTACAGTCTTACACTACCTGCCTGGGTGTCCTACAAGTAACAGCCAATCAACACAGAAGCCTGGCACGCTGAGTGTTTCATCACTTCCTGGTTTCCCTTAACTTTGGTGCTCTCTATGCGGTTTCTAATGTTGACAGAGCTAAACTTGTCTTTTTTAATTAGAGTTTATTTTCTGATCTGCTGTTGTTTGATTGCTGTACATCTATAATGCTTAAGTTATCATGAAGCTCTCTCTCTTTAGTGCCTGATCTACATCATTGTCATAGCAAAGCGCAGGAGGGAACTCTCTCTCTCTGTGGAGACTTTCTCTGCCTCTCTCCTGTTGTGCCAAATGTTCAGTTCTCCTCGTGCTTCTTAACCATCAGTGGTGCATGTGTTAAATGCACTTATATCTAGGTTAGGTGGCGCAGGTCTCTTAATGGGAGACGTTATATATAATTATATTTTATAAGTGGTAATAAAGTGACCTAGTTTTTTTGAGTGGAAGGTTTACATAAATAACTGAAACAATTGGCTTATTATTACTTTAAATCAGTTATTGGCCTCATGTATACTAATGGAAGGTATCTTATCAGCCCCTAAAACAGTCAGCCCTTATCGCTCTGTGACGTCTCAGCCATGTTATAGAAAATCAAATCAGTCTGAGTTTTGTCAGAAGCAGTTGTCCTTCGAGTTTCTGCTATAATAAAGCATTTAACTGGAGAATCAAAGTCTTAATGTGAACGCTGATATTTCTGCTCTGCCATCCGCTGTCTTTTTCAGGATCTTTATGACGAAGACGACGAGGTGAGGAAGCCGAAGAAACCCCGGAGGAAAATGATCCGTACCACCTCCATGACCAGGGTGAGTCTCCATCCTGCCAATCATTGACGGAGAAAAACACTCCAGGAGTGTGTTTGCCGTCGTACGAGCTTTTAAGGCCGAGCACACTCCGTGCGGCGTTTGTCGGAGCCATTAGTGCGCCGTGGATGAGCATGTAAATGAACACAGTGGGCTCAGTGGACTGACTCTAATGGTCTTTACATAGAGTGGCTGTGAATGAGTAATCCAGCAAACAGTCGGTGTGAGCAGCGATAAGCTCCAGCCCAGCTGTCATGCATATTTAATCACCACAGTCATTTCCTTTTCAGACGCTTCTTTTTCTCATTATGACGTGTTTTTTTTTTCTGTTTCAGCAACCGAACTTTAAGCAGAAGTTTGTGGCCTTACTGAAGAGGTTCAAGGTAACAGACGAGGTGAGTGTGAGCAGAATGATGATGTTTGTTTTGATCGACAGACGGAGTCGGAGCAAATAATGTGATGATTTTAGCTCACACACCTGGAATATCTCTGTCCTTCTGTTGGGAAGCGTTAGTAGGTCAGCTGGGAATCCCATCAGTTATTAAACTGACCTCAGGGCAGCAGGAATAATCTCAATGTTCACCACAAAAACAGCATATAGATGCAGAACTGCTAACGGAGGAGAGGCAAGGTACAAGCATCATGATAGCGTTCACGGATGTGTGACTCATACATCGCCATTAGCAGCGATTCGTATGCAGAATCCACAGAAAACACTTTTTTTCTACCACTCAATGTAATGATAAATGTGGGCTCATACACTTGTCCTATTTAGCATTGTGTTCCTCTGCTCCAGTCCTTTTGAGTTAATGTTTCTGTGGATTCGACATAATAATCAGGTCATCAGCCAGAAGCAGACAACCTTATAGAGGATTTCCATTAGCAGATAATCTGTCAGGCCTTTTTGGTGATAATTATCACCACTTAGCAGTGAAATTTGTAACAGATATTCATATATTTACACTCTTTTCTCCTTTCTGACACCACAACGGCATATAGATTTATAAGGTAAAGGACATTTAAAGGTGCAGTCCGTAGAATCCTTGCTCTAAATCTTATGTGTCTTTATTTAGCATTTTCAGGTCTTACATTACCTCAAATTTTCAAAGCCAAGAGTTCCCAAACTTTTCAACCTGCATCCCCCCAAAATACACTATAGTGCCAAAAGTATTCGCTCACCTCCCTTGACATGCTTATGAACTTAAGTGACATCCCATTCTTAATCTGTAGGGTTTAATATGACGTGGGTCCACCCTTTGTAGCTATAACAGCTTAAACTCTTCTGGGAAGGCTTTCCACAAGGTTTAGGAGTGTGTTTATGGGAATTTTTGACCGTTCTTCCAGAAGCACATTTGTGAGGTCACGCACTGATGTTGGACAAGAAGGCCTGGATCTCAGTCTCTGCTCTAATTCATCCCAAAGGTGTTCTATGGGGTTGAGGTCAGGACTCTGTGCAGGCCAGTCAAGTTGATCCATACCAAACTCTCTCATCCATGTCTTTATGGACCTTGCTTTGTGCACTGGTGCACAGTCATGTTGGAACAGGAAGGGGCCATCCCCAAACTGTTCCCACAAAGTTGGGAGCATGGAATTGTCCAAAATCTCTTGGTATGCTGAAGCATTCAGAGTTCCTTTCACTAGAACTAAGGGGCCAAGCCCAGCTCCTAAAAAACAAGCCCACACCATAATCCCCCCTCCACCAAACTTTACACTTTGCACAATGCAGCCAGACAAGTACCGTTCTCCTGGCAACCACCAAACCCAGACTGGTCCATCAGATTGCCAGATGGAGATGCCTGATTCATCACTCCAAAGAAGGCGTCTCCACTGTTCTAGAGTCCAGTGGCAGTGTGCTTTACCCGACTGCATTTGACGCTTTGCATTGCAGTTGGTGATGTATGGCTTGGATGCAGCTGTTACCATGGAAACCCATTCCATGAAGCTCTCTACCACTGTTCTTGAGCTAATCTGAAGGCCACATGAAGTTTGGAGGTCTGTAGCCTCTGACTGCAGAAAGTTGGTGGCCTCTGCCCACTATGCACCTCAGCATCCGCTGACCCCGCTCCATCATTTTACGTGGTCTACCACTTGGTGGCTGAGTTGCTGTCATTCCCAATGGCTTCCACTTTGTTATAATACCACTGACAGTTGACTGTGGAATATTTAGGAGCCAGGAAATTTCACCACTGGACTTGTTGCACAGGTGGCATCCTATCACAGTACCACACTGGAATTCACTGAGCTGCTAAGAGTGACCCATTCTTTCACAAATGTTTGTAGAAACAGTCTGCATGCCTAGGTGATGATTTTATACACCTGTGGCCAGGGAAGTGATTGGAACACCTGATTTCAGTTATTTGGATGGGTGAGTGAATACTTTTGGCAGTATAGTATATCAGTGACAGAGCATGGGGACCCAACCTGTACCTGGAGGCGGTTACAGAAAATAATGTTGCACAAACTCATTAGTAGGCCTTCCTCAACACTGGCATAGGAGCAGCATGAAAGAACACAACATCTTTATTCCCAAATTATTATTTTAAATAATGATTTATGATGAAAAGGCTAGAATCAGAAGATTTCCCTAATATCTGAGACTTGTAAAACTTTCATCATGTTTAGATCCATAGTTTGTTAAAATAACTTAGATTTAATTGTATTAAAACACAAATAGCAGTGGCCAAAAAGAGAAAATATAGAATTTATTCTATTCATTTAAAGTAGAGTTACTGCAGGATGTTGAAACTGATTTGAGCTGATGTTGACTCTTTTAAATCACCATGAAACCATCAAGTCTATTCATCCAAGATTCAAATGCTGTTTTTATACAGCTGTCTTGGGTGGATAATGTTTTGTTCCGATCTTTTTACTTTCTGGGTAAATTTAAAGACTTGGTCGTTAAGACAAGTGTGATTAATGCTTTAAGGAGCTTCTAAGCCACCTTGTTTTTGTTTTCCTGGATGTTTCTGGAAGCTCATGTGGCCTGGTGATCTTTTATCACATTCCTTGTCTCTAATCCTTCCTTCCTGGTGGCCGGGCAGTGTGCAGGGCTTCGGCTCTATAAATACAGATCGAAGAGGAGGAGGAGGAGCGAGGACAGACTGTGTTTATCTGCTCCCTGCCAGCTTCTGCACTTATGGAGTGGCATTAATCACCTGATTAGTCTGCAGGCCGGCCTGTGTGCAGCTCCGATGATATACATCCCCGCTGTGCAGCCTGCAGATCAAAGCTCAGGACCTCAGCTCTCCTCCACCACTCACTTACCTTTTAATTGGCCTGCTTAGGAGCAGGGCAGGGATGTATTTATAGCTCTGACCGCCTCGCTCTGTATCCTTCAGAGTTCTGGGTCACTCTCCGAGCTCCATTAGCCCGGCTATGAAAGTGATTAGCTAATGCACGGCCCCAATCACTGCCTACACTTATTTAATCCGCAGACATGATTACTAATCCCTGATTATAGAGTCCTGAAGTGTCCATGATGTGTCTGTCTGCACCTCAGGTCCTCGACTCTGACCCCGTGGACCAGACGCAGGAGGTGGAGGAGGATCTGGACCTGCTCTACGACAGTCTGGAGGTCTACAACCAGAGCGACAGCGGGCCCGAGATGGAGGACAACGAGAGCGTCCTGAGCACGCCCAAACCCAAACTAAAGTATGTGTCCTCAGAGGGTTATCTGTTCCTCATTTACCCTTTTCTGGTTAAAGCAAATCATCAAAATCAACTTTATCAGACATGTAGCACCATCTAAAGACTAGCTGACTAGGTTAACACTCAGCTTTGCTTTCATGATGAGGAATTTCTTTATTTTCATTTCCCAAACAGCAGCATTATTGACCCAAACACACAAATACATCAAACTGTCTCTGCTTTAGTCGACTTTGATTGCAGTCTTGTAAGGAGAAGGATTCTCCTCTACTGTAAACATCTCTAAAGCTACTTTCTGGCTCTAACTTTGCTGATTTTAGTGATTTAAATTGTGTCTCTGTGCTGTAGAGGGGTTTAACAGAGGGTGCAGATGGCCTAGTGGTTTACGGCACACTCCATATATGTGGGCGACCTTAACGGGACAAAAACTTACAGTTTAGGTTAAGATTTGAATTTCTTTGAGGTTCTAAGGCAGTGGTTCTCAACCTTGGGGTGGGACCCCCTGAAGAGGTTGCCTTAAAAAACTAACAAAATTTTTTGAATTACACTGTTGCCACTTTGTCACATTTTTCACCCCTTTGCATCATTTTTTCCGACCAATTTTAACACATTTTTACCATATAACACCTTTTTTTGTCAGTTTTAAACTCTTTCCACCACTTTTTTCCTGCCTGTTTTTGACACTTCTAAACCCTTTCTTGCCACTGAAGCCTAATTTTGCCTCTGTTGACTCATTATTGCCACTGTTAACCCCTTTTAACAACTTTTTGCACCCAATTAATTGCCATTTTAACACCATTTCACTATTTGAGATACCCATTTTTGCTAGTTTAACTAATTTCTGCCAATATTTGTCTCTTTTTTCTCAGTTAAACCTTTTTGCCAGTTTAGTCATTTTCAATCCCGTTTCAACAAATTTCCACCCATTTTTGTGATTTTAAAGCCTTTTCAGCCACATTTGACCTCCTTTTTACCACTTTTTATGTCAATTTTTGCCACTTTTACCAATTTCTGCAATTTTTAAAATCCAACTTCACCACCTTTTCCACCATTTTTGCCAGTGTCCATTTTTGCCATTTTTAAACCATTTTAATCTTTTTTTTAACAAAAGGGATTTACATTTTAACTCACTGAGTGCCATTGACGTATATATGTCATTTAAAAACCAACCCTTGAGTGCCATAGACGTATATATGTACGTCAAAGTGTTTTTTTGGCGGCTGGCACAAGGGGGCACTCTCATGCTCCCTGTGAGTAATTCTGAGGCTTCTGGGATACATAGTCAGAACACTACAGTCGGAAATGACAGTAGATCAAACATCATAGGTGGAGACTCTGGGGTCAAAGAGCAGAGCGATCGTTACAGAGGTAATCTAAGCTAAAAGTTCTAATTTAGACGCTGGAAGAAACTTTAAACTTTTGCCTGAGAAATCGCTGACTCACTGAAACCGACACCAAACTTAAAGACAGCAAATCCAGGGATCGGCACTTTTATTGATCTGCCTTGGCCGGGAAAGAGGCTAAAGAATGCTGCGAGGTCTCCCCCGAGTGTCGGAGAAATAAGGCAGCCTCTCACCAGCTGGATGCATACAGGAGAGGGGGTGGGCGTATAGGGGCTACCCATGGAGGCCGTCCAGTTCCAGAGTGTGAATGGCATGACAGTGACTGGAAGCATTGTTATTTATTTTACAATAAAATAACATTTGTAATACAATTTTCAGATGTCTTTTATATTATAGAAGGCAAAATTATAACATTCAAATCACTGTTTTGCTTGACAGACTCTCTTTCACAAAAATGCATTTTTCTCAGCTTTCTAGAAAAAAAGTGGTATTTTTGGTGAAACTAGCCTCTATTCAACTTCAGATAATCAAGAAATCAAGAACGGAACAAGCTACAAACAAATGTTTTTTCCATGATGAAATAGAGAGTTTCTTCTTTCATTTGAGCTATTTGGTGTTTCAGAATCATAGTAGAAAATATTCTCTGGGTCTTGAAAGATGACTCAAAATGGCCAAAAACGCTGGCACAAGCCACTTTCCATTTTATAAAAGGGCTGGCACTCAATGAGTTAAGAAGGCTTTTTACTACACGAATGATTGAAAAAAGGATTTGTTTCTTTGAGAAGTGTGGTTTTTCAGGTTAAATATGAAATATGGATATCACAGCTTAACTTTACAATGGACCATGGTTTTGCTGACCTCCATGGGCCCCCAGTTTGGCTGGGGAGGGAGGAGGGGGGTGATGCTACTAGGGTTTCATCTCCTTACATTCAGAAGGAGCAGACAGAGAGAGAGGGCAACATGTAGCTTTTTACATTTCAGTAACCACTCACTATAGCTTTGGCTAAAAATTATAAACTACTAACAATCATGACAGCATCACTCTGCCAGCACACACATTTCAGTCAGGCATTTCATCCCAGATAGTCTTGTTTTCATGATTATTGCCTCATCCCTATTTCCCTTTCCAACGACTTTTGAGCTGTTGCTGACTATTTCTAGTAGGGGGATCAGAAGTTGGTTCTGTTCTAACTGAAATATTCCTACAGCTCGTGTGAAATCTCCCCCACTAGCAGCCTTCTATGAAGAATTTCTGATTCTGTATCAGTATTTGATTTTTGCATGTCTAAAAACCCCTCTGTTTCAGCCCTGAAACAGGGAACCACCCTAAAGAATGTAAAGGAATCCTCCTCTGAGCTGTTATTTCCTCTGACTGGAGTCTGTTTTGTGTTTTCAGGCCATTTTTCGAGGGGATGTCTCACTCCAGCTCGCAGACAGAAATTGGAAGCATACACAGCCAGAAGAGTGCGCAGAGAGAGCTGTCATGTCCTGTAAGTTGATCCCCAGGCGCTGGTCCCCGTCTGCTGCCTCTCAGCCCCTCTGTTTATCCGGAAAGTTCTGCCTGGCAGCTGCTGGAGAGCGTCTTTTTGTAAACACAGTTATGTAAAGGAATCGCCCCTGGGCTCTTTTTGAATGTCTGGCGGTCCTCTCTGCTTTTGTGGTCCAGGGATTCCCGAGGATGGCGATACAACGGGCGAGATATTCTGAGCATGAGCGAGATGCAGATTACTAACCGCCCCCCTCCCCTGACAGGACAGAAGGACCTCACCCTACTCACCCCTTAACCTCCCTCCAGTATTTATAGAGACAACACTGAGAAACCCACCCACCCACCACCACCACCACCACCACTCAGACACAAATATGCTCCCATACTCCGAGAAAAGAACACAAGGAGCAATTCTTGAACTCCCACTCAGAGATTTATGACCGGCTGGAAACAAAGAGGGCAGAGAGAGAGAAAGAGATGCAGAGCTGTTTATAAATATCTGAGAATCCATTTCAGTCGGTAATAAAACAGCTCGCAGCGTCTCAGCCTTCAATTCTGCTCAATAAATGTCTCCAGTGAACTTCATAAAAACGTTTGGAGGCAAAATGGAAACTCTTTGATCTAATATTAAAGAGAAATAAAGGAGATGTTAGAAGATGAACTTTTACTCAAGCAAATGGAGCACAAGCCTGTCAGTTTTATTATCAGGCAGCTGTAGAGAAATATAAAGAAGCTTTTAAGGATATTTATTGTCCTTTAGGGCTGTCGCCATAACAAAAAATTACACTTCCATTTGATTCTAGTAAAAATAAAATAGTCTAGATCAGTGTTACTCAACCAGAGAGCCAAACAGTTGAAAAAAACCTTCGCAGGAGCCACAGTCCATGTGGTGAAAGTGGCAGAAAAGTTTAAAGTGGCAATAAAAATGTTAAAGGTGGCAAAAATGGGGAGAAGTGATTAAAAAAGAAGTGGCAAAAATGGACAAAAGCAGTAAAAACTTAGCGAAAAATCAGTGAAAAGTGACTAAAACCAGCATTAACCCTTTACCTACTGAGTCTAAAAATGGCGATTTGGACATATTTTGTTATTCTGGCTGTAAAATAGTCAGGAAATGCCCTAAGTCTGAGAGCTTTGCTCCCTTTTCCCAGGAGTACTTGAACTTGACTTTTCAACATCTGGTTAATGATTATTGCACATTATATGGAATTGTCAGCAGTTTAAAAGAAGAAAAACACAAAAACAGATTTGTTTTTCATGGCTTTTATGAGTAGAAATGTTGTTATTGCTCATGAAGTTTAGATTTGGCATTTGAAATGTGAACCTATACATGTTTAGAACAATCAGCAGTCATTTTTTGAGTTTAGTACTCTGGGTGTGCAAAACACAGTGCAAAAGATAACTATATACATAGGTGACAATTAGTGCAAATAAAGGTGGAAAATGCATTCTCAACATTCTCCAGTAACATATTGTTATTGCACATGACAGACACGCACAAATGCCACTATCTAACTCTATTTTTTGAAAACAAAACACCACTCTCACTCACTCTCCTTTTACTCTCTTCCTTCACTCTCCTTTCTCACTGGTCTTCTGCCAAAGTTGCCGTTTTTGCAGTGCTGTTCGACATTAGCGTAATATATATACCACACATCATATATTGGTGGAAAGCACAGATTCTCAGCTCTCTGTCAGCGTTGGAATATTTTAGATTGAGCAAACTTTTGCGGAGTTACAGTGTTGAGAATCCATGTAGCGGTCTCGCGATACTTCTGGTGTTTTGCTATGAATGCTCAGTGTCATATGGTTGCAAGTACTGTAATGACCCATGTATGTGCGCATTCCCATGATTCTCAGCTTTCCAACACCATTGGAATTTTTTCTGATTGGTCAAACTTTGACAGAGTTATGGTAATAATACTCCAGACATATAAAACACAGCGCCGGCACTGGGTCAGTAGGTAAAGGGTTAAGGTGGCAAAAATGGGCAAGAAGCTGTAAAAAGGTGGCAAAAATTTGAAAAAAAAAAAGTCATTTGATGGCAAAAGCAACTTATATGGGCAAAAAGTGGCAGAAAAACTGTAAAAAAAAAAAAAGGGGGGGGGATAGCAACAAGCAGGACGTAAGTGGCAAGAATTAGTTAAAAGCAGCATATGTGCATAAAGGTGACAAAAAAAGGGAAAAAGTAGCAAAAAATTGCAAATAAGGGCAATGGAAATATGCGGACAAAAAATAAAGGTTGACAGTTGAGTTTGACAATTAAGCCTACTGTATAAATGTGTGAATCAAATTGATTAATATGACTCACAATGGGTAAGTCTGACGTCAAAGTTTCCTTTTTGTATGGTTCTCTTGGGGAATAATATTTCAAATTTAGACATACAAGAGCCACAAATCCTCACTAAAGAGCCACATGTGGCTCTATAGCCACACGTTGAGTATCACTGCTCTAGGTGCTGCAGAGGTTACCTCCATGACTTGTGTGTTTTAATGTCTATATTTGTGTCTTTCCCCGCAGAGTGGTGAGTTCCTGACCGTGGACAGATGTAAAATACAAGGAGCTCGATATCAGGATGACAGCAACGCAGACACCACTGTTGGGGTATGTTTGTGCTAAAACAGTCATTGTACTTTAACTTTAAACCCCCGGGGCTCTTTTCCTCCAAGTTCTCCTTCTTTAGCTCCACTCAAGTGGCCTCTCCTCCCACAGGCCTGAGATGTTTTCTAAGAAAAAGTGAAGAGGAGGAGAGGATGTAAGGTCAGACGCTAAACAGCACTGTCATCTATTATGGATCAGTCGAGCAGCCCCACGCTGACTGATGAGGACGGAAAGCTGAGTGTTTGTTGTTGTCTGCTGGGTTGGAGTAACCTTGTTCATCTGAACCTGACCCCCCCCCCCCCCCCTTCTGAGCAGATGGCTCTCTGCAGCGCTCCACCAACCTCGCTTCAGATAGAAAATCTGAATTGCAGAACAGAGTTCCCCTGCCACCTGCTATGAGACCATGACTTTTTATCTCCTCTGTCATGTTGTGCTCGCATCATTATGTCCAACCTCATCAAAGCTGACCAGCTCTCCAGCTCCATGATGCTGCAGCTCTTTAACGGTTCTTTAAACACCGGGCTGCAGAATCATCACACTGAGGTATCATTATGTTAAAATGAATCCGAGTCTGTTTGCCATGTTGGTGTGAAAGCTGTCAGTCAAACCCTGGTGCAAATCAAACATCTATACTGACACCAGTTGAAAAGGCTTGGATGCACTCAACTAGTCCCAGCAGCCCTTTAAAGACAGATTGCCTCTGATTAGTCCCCTTCAGTCCTCCACTCACATTGCTTCAAGCACAACCAGGCAGGAGCACAGATGCATTTACATCTAGCACACACCCTCCTCTTGTTCTGTGTTCAGCACATGGAAGTGTAATACCAATGCCAGCATCTCTTCTAATGATCATTTTAGCTTTTTAAATTATAGAATTAAAAACAGGTTACATAAAATAAGGTCATGACATTTCTGCATGACCATGTGCCACAAAAATTAATCCCATTAACCTTCAGAATATGGACACACCTGGTAATTATTCTATTCAGGTTTTGAAGCGTGCTGCTGTGATGGCTGCCACCTTTGCAATAAGACCGTTAGTGAAATTTCATCCCTGCTGGATATCTCACAGTCGATGTCAGTGATATCATTAGAAAGTAGAAGAGTTAAGGAACAACAGCAACTCAGCCACGAAGCAGAAGACCAGGTAAAATCACAGCGAGGTCAATGACTGCTGAGGATTGTCATGTACAAAAGCCGCCATCATTCTGCTGATTCCATAGCGGAAGAGTTCTGAACTTCCACTGGCATTGATGTAAACACACAGATACAATCCACCTGAATCCAGAGTACGGCTGGGCAATTAATCACAAATTAAATTAAATCGCAATATGTATATGTAATTTTCCAATCACAGAAGGTGCAGTATTTCTTGAACCTGAAATTTGAGTCACAACACCAGTTTAGAACTTTTTTGCAGCAGAGGCTTTACATATCATGCAGTCATTCAAACTTTGCAAAATGAGTAAAAAAAAAATCATCACAATTAGATATTTTTAAAAAACAGTTCTGCCCTAGTTTAATATAATGTTGTGTCAGTTATAGTATGGAAGAATTGTGGCTTGTTTTTGTTGTAAAATGCATGAGATGAGGAACTTCAGAAATAATCACATATGAAGTCACAATATTGGGTAAAAAATGGGGCTGAACGATTTTGGAAAATACTCTAATTGCGATTTTTTTCTTTAATGTGGCGATTGTAATTTGATCTGCGATTATTACTCAACTTTCTTTTATTCCTAAACAAAGGCTGAACAATTCTTTAAAAGTGTCTAATTCTGATTATTTTGACTCCTATTGCAAATTGGATATGAGTTATTGCATTTACGGGATTTTGTCATCTTTATATTTAATAAGAAAAAAGTTCAAAAATGAAGAAGGTAGGATTTTTTGTAGATTTTTCTAAAAAAAAAAAAAAAAAAAAAGGCAACTGAATGATTGCATGATATGTCATGCATAACGCCTCTGATGCTGCAAAAAAGTTTTAAACTGCTATTTTGACTCAAATTTCATGTCAAAGAAATATTTAACCTTTTGCGATATGAAAATTGCAGCAGGCCATATTGGGATTTAATGTAATTTTCGGTTAATTGCCCAGCCCTAGTAAAAAAATTTAAATTGTATCATTTTCCTAAATCGTTCAGCCCTACTGTGGACACAGGCCTTTAAAATGATACTATAGTTATAATATGGGAGAATTATTCTTGTTTTTATTTTTTATTTTTTGTGAAATGCATGAGATGAGGAGAAATAAGAAATAATCACATATTAAATTTCAATTGCAATACTGGGGGGGAAAATAGCAATTAGATTATTTTCCCAAATCATTCAGCCCTAATCCAGAGACAGAATCTGGTTCACTGTTTTGGGACATGACAGAGCCTGTACCATGATAAACATCAGTGTTGTCCTTTCTGCGCCCCCCCCTTCTTCCATTCAGGACCCGGAGACGGATGACAGCGGTCCAGGGCCGGGGGAGGTGTGCAGCTGGGATGTTAACACAGAGCGGATAACCAGCACTGTTGGCAAGCTCTGCAAGACCGAATCTCAGAACCACATGTCTCCCAGGTACACAGCTGATCAGATGCACACACACGCACACAGGCCTGGTCTGTCGGCCTGTTTGAACACACACTGCAGGAGGAAGAATCTGACAGAGATAAATACTCAGACACATTTAGACCGTGATCTCAAACCTCTTTTCAGTGTGCTTTTTTAAATCTTGATGTCATTGTATATGAAGGGAACCTTGGATTTTACAGCCTATCTTTTCCTTTAGATTTTTAATAGAAGACTGTATTTATCCTACTTTGTTAAATCCTGGGCTGCGTCTCTGTGTTTTTTTTGCAGTAAAGTGGAGAACAGGCTGCCGAGGCGTCCTCGCAGCACCTCTATGAAAGACAGACAGAACTCAAAGGCGCAGAGCGATCGCACCAGCAGCATGGAGAGCGAGTGCTCCCCAGACTCCCGGCTCATAGCTCAGGTAAACACCTCAGAGACATCTTCTTTATGTACGCTTTTGATTCAGAGGGAAATGTGCCCGCTGGTGTCAATCTCACTCTCTCTGCTCCTCATTTATCTGGAAGGTTCCCAGGAAGTCTGTGTACGACCAGCTAAATCAGATCCTCATCTCTGACGAACGCCTCCCAGAGAGCATCATCCTCATCAACACCATGGAGTGGCAGGGACAGGTGTGTGGTTTCCTCTTCAGTCATGCTCTCCCTTACCTTCACCACCTTATTTACCAGGAGAAAAACAACAGGAATGCAGAATAAGGGCTACTCATAGATGGAAAACATACTCTATGCTGGACAGTCAAGAACCAACAGCACAAACAGCCTGTAGATTAGTTTGGTGATTGGTTGTAGCAAACACTGAAGTCCTGAGCTTTGTGCAGACGCCTGCACACGAAGCCTGAGCACCTCCTCAAAAAACATCTAAACGATGCTGAGTTCTGTGAGCTCTGTGATTGGTCTACAGCAGGGGTGTCAAACTCAAGGCCTGGGGGCCAAATCCGGCCCATGGTGCAGTTATACCAGATCATATCATGTTTTTATTATAACTGGCCCACTGGTTTGAGGTCTGCAGATTTCCTTCAATTTAAAAAAGTAAATGTAACCATGATGATCTAAAATATCATTGTCAAGTCTTAAGAATTAGAAAAAGTTAAAATTTGGTAAATAGTCAGGAATGTGGGACAATACATTTTTGTTCTTATTTCAAGTTATGGTTTTGACTTTTTATTTCATATGTTGACGTATGAAATAAAATTTTAAGTTATCTTTACACCTTTTAAATTAATGATTATAATTTCCTTCTTACGTTTTGACCTTTTTAGCTCCTTACTTTGACTTTTATCTATAATTTGACTTTTTAGATCCTCAATTTTAAATTTTAAGTAATATTTGGACCTTTAAAAATCACAATTTAATTTTTTTCCTCATGCTTTGATTTTTTTAACTGCTGATTTTGAATTTGTTTAATATTTTGACTGTCAAGAATCATGATTTCAACTTTCTGTCTCATTTATTTGCCTTTTAAAAACATTTTTTTGACTTTAAATGCCATGTTTTGAACATTTACAGCTAATAAGTTTGAATTTTTATCTTAGATTCTGAGCCTTTTGAACTTTTTAATTTGACCCTTTTCAATCTCAAAATCATTTATCATCAGTTTCTCAGGGCCCCCCCCCCCCCCCCATAATTTATTGCTGGTGGAAATGAGGTTTACCGTTTTATGGTTAATGTGGACCCTGTTCGGCCCTAAGGTTGGACCCAAATTCAGAATCCGGGCCCTGCTGTGATTCAGTTTGACATCCCTGGTCTACAGGCATCAGGTGACTACTAGTCTCTGAGCAATATCTACAAGCATGTTCTGTGCTCTGCTGTGAGGTGAATTGCTGCAGACAATGAACCAACTCATGAAATCTACTAGCTGAAATCCAAAAACAACAGAAGTGAAACTCTACATCCATGTCTCACTTCAGTTCCCATGTTTTCATGTCCATAAACAAGCAGAGAGCATGGCAGGGCTGAACTAGTGTTATACAGATGAGGATAAAATTATTAGCTCCTCTGAATTAAAAGAACAAATACTTGAAGCCTTTCATCCTAGTTTTATTTTGGATGCTAACATTATTTTACGTTGAACACAGAAACAAAATTATTACACAAAAAAACAAGAAAGTACCAGGGTTTAAATGCCCCTTTTTTTGGCGTGATGCTTTCTACTTTAAATCTTACAAGCTTAGATTTTACAAGCTTTAAGCATTACAAAGTTAGGCCATCATCAGAAAATCTTAAGAGGATCATCATTCACACCCTGGTATTTTTTGTAAACATGGCTGTAAACATGTTTATTTCTGCTGTAAATTTGGACGTTTTAATTTGGGGCTCCACTGAGACACTAGAGCAGGGGTACTCAACGTTGGGGTCGGACCCCATAGGGTGTCACTGAGATGGGGTCTCCAGATGTCTTAAAAACTAATATTTTTTAAATTACACTGTTGCCACTTTACACCAATTTTGCCAAATTTTAACACATTTTTGCCACTTACAACCCATTTTTTCTCAATTTTTAAACCCTTTCCACCACTTTTTTTCTGCCTGTTTTTGCCACTTCTGGACCAAATCTTGACACTCTCCACCTATTATTGCCTCTTTTGACCAATTATTGCCACTATTAACCCCCCTTTACCACTTTTCACACAACATTTCACAAAATTTGATATGCCCATTTTGGCCTGTTTTGCCCATTTCTTCCAATTTCTCCCTCAGCTAACCCTTTTTTGCCCATTTATATCATTTTTAATCCCATTTCACCAAATATCCACCTATTTTTGATGCTTTAACCATTTCAGCCACTTTTTAATCCCTTTTTACTGCTTAATATGCCCGTTTTTACCAATTTTGCTTAAACAATTTCTGCTACTTTTAAAAGCCAATTTCACCACTTTTTTCACTATTTTTTTCCATTATTAACCCATTTTAGCTATTTTTATGTATTTTAATTATGTTTTTATCAAAAGGATTTACATTTTTATAAGGGCTACTTACTACAAAAATTAATTTAAAAGATATTTGTCTCTTTGATAAGCATATACCACAGCTTAACTTAACAATGGACCATGATTTTGCAGGCCCCCAATTCGACTGGGCGCCAGAAAGCTCACCCATTTTTCCCCCCTAATGGACGGCCTTGTCTGTACACGACTATTCGTGAATGTGCATGGCTGTGTTCAACCACCTTCAGGGACAGTGGGGGTCCCTGGTCTCTGGCACCTTTATTTTGGGGGTCACGGGCTGAAAAGGTTGAGAGCCCCTGCACTAGAGGAACTGCAGCCTTTAACTTTTTGAACCAAACACCGGGTGTGTTTTCCTGCTTCCCTCAGCCTGCCTCTCGCCGATCCATGAACTCATCATGTCCTTCTCATGTGTGTGTTTCTGTGCAGTATGTTGCCGAGTTGCTCCATGAACAGGCCCAGCCCATCGTGTCCACCTGCTCTGCTGCTGATGTTCAGGCTGCCTTCAACACCATCGTCACTCGCATCCAGAGATTGTGAGTCGCATACAAATACTCACATGCACACACTGGCTGAATGGATGATGTTTAATTTTGTTCCTATCTTGGAGTTGCCGTCTTCAAACTTTGAGCCTGTCATGATAGCAAAATTTCAGACTTTCTAGTAGAAAAATCACATCAACGTCTGTTTGATAAACACGTCTAAATTATCCAAATTTTGGATTTTATCCAAAGGGGGCAGCCTTCAGGATCTTCAATGCTAAATTTAACAGCAAAGTCCCGTGTTCAGTCCTGACTAAGTGCAGGTGTTTTCTTGTAGTTTTGATGGATCAAGTTTGAGCTTTTTTTTTTGTTTTATTTTTTTTTTTTAGATAAAGTGACATATTTTCTGACATGATATTGAAAAAGACAACATTATTCTTAGATATATTCGAAGTAGATCTTGATTAAAGAGGACATATTATGCAAAAATCATTTTTCAGGCTTCTTTAACAAAAATATGTGCCTCTGGCCTGTCTACAATCTCCTGAAGTACCAGAAAAATCCATTCCCTCCCCCCTCTCTATCTCCACCTTTCAGAAAATGTGTGCTGAAACAAGCCGTTCTCAGATTTTACCCTCATGGTGTCATGCCAGGAGTTAGCTCGCCCCCAGGTTCGGTCGGCCCTCCCCGCTTGGAAGGAGGGCCAACTGAACCAGCTGAGAGGGAGATCAGGAGAGCCACACCCATTTCCTGAGAGGGGCGGAGTCAGACAGCTCAGTAATCACGTATCAGAGCTGAAACAGAGGGGTTTTTAGACATGCATTAATACAATACTGGAGTGTTTTTTTCAGAAACAGACTTCACAGGCATGTTATAGGGACCTCTGAGATCGATATAAACTTTTCGTAAAAGGGTTAAATATGTCCCCTTTAAATAAAAAATCAACTTCAGGCCCAATGCTGAGTAAAATGATTGTTAACAGTAAGAAACACCAACAATAATATGCTGACTGACCATTAGAAAGAAAGAAATATTGAATCTAAATGTGGAATTATCATTTATTTATTTATTAAAATACTTACTACAAATCAAATCAAACAATATTGGTACCTGTCAATAACGCAGGATCAAAAATAAAAGTACTAGACACCTAATATTTGGTAAATTATTTTTTTAATTGATCAAAAGTTGCAGACAAACTCCTGCATGATTGTACAAATTTGTCCGCAATATTTAGAACGGGCAAAAACTGGCTGTAAACCAGAGCAAAGTTCTACCACATGCAGCACAAACGTGGGCGCTAACCTGCAATGAGTTCAGAAATATTTCTGTAAATCATTAAAATCCTAAATATTATATGTTTTAATACATGTGATAGTGGAAAGGATCAAACATTTCCCCAGCCCTAACTCACTATCTGCTAGCGCGCCTGTCTGCTCATGAAGAAGCCAAATTCCTCCTTCTCTCGTCTTTCTTGGATCCATTTGCTTGCCCGCCGTCTCCTCAGGATGTCATGTCAGCAGGAGACGAAGCCATCTCTGTCTGCTTCTGTTAAACCCGTTTTCTCTCTAATCCAGCTGAACTGTAACTCGTCCTCTGAACACACCTGCTCCCTCACTCACCCCGTGCTCTGCAGCTGATCCTGTGTCATGCAGAGCCATGCAGTATTCTGATGTTCAAACAGTTGCTCTGTCATACCACTGCTCTCTCTGCTGCAGGGCTTCCCTTAGACGTGTTCACTCAGAGCTACAACACATTTCAGTACCCGCTCTGTTAAGATCTCAGTTTGCTCCTGGGAGAGTTTGGGAACCTTGTAATGTTTCAGTAACTCATCCATAATGTGATGCATAACAGATGCATAATGTGCAGGAAGAAAAACTCCTGAGCAGTCTTCCCAGGATTTTTTAACTCTCTAGTCTCACGTGTCTGATTGATCTTGCAACAGTGTCTCTTTTCTCTAAAATTAGGTCATCTGTTTGACTTTGTAAGATTGGAATCTTCAAGCTGTTGCAATATTCACTTACCTTGTGAAAGACCTGTTGATACTTGCACATGTCAGGTATTACAAATTAAACACATGACACAATCCAGCCCACATTAAAAGCAAAACCGGTTTTAAACCAGGAAGATTCTCACTAGGATATGAATCTTTCCTCCACACAGCTGGGACTCACATCTGTCATGATTTGGGACTTTCTCCTAAAGCAGCCAGTAGGCTTTGGCGCCAAGCGTGCAGAGAAAAATTAGATTGCGGAAGATGAAACGTTTTGAGC
The DNA here is from genome assembly GCF_018320785.1 of Cheilinus undulatus. NCBI lineage: Eukaryota > Metazoa > Chordata > Actinopteri > Labriformes > Labridae > Cheilinus > Cheilinus undulatus. The sequence goes on along the minus strand of NC_054870.1, from coordinate 52,783,116 downwards.
ACAATCAGAGAAATTTGAAGTTCAAGGAGGCAGTTTTGAGCACAAAAGGCAGGTTTTAATAGAAAGGTTAGGGAAAAATCTTGAGTTTTGTAACAATAATGACTCCATATGCGTCATATTTGTTCCAAAAGTAAAGCATAGAGTAGGCATGAAATTTACAGAGGTGTAAAGTTGTTCATGTTTTTATCGTTTGGCGTCCCCCTGCTGAAAGGTTTAGCACTCTTAGATCGACTTTAAACTGACTATTCTGAGGCGGAAAAGTTCCACATTGTTGATTTAATATCTCCTTCCTGTCTAATTTAACCCTTTCAGCTGCAACTGCAACGCACAGACACCGCCAACAATGAAGGTGGCAGTTGCAGGTGACCAGAGCTATCTCAGCACCATCCTGAGGTTCTTCGTGGAGCAGCTCGCCAACAAGACGCCCGACTGGCTCAGCTACATCCGCTTCCTGGTGATACCAATAGGTGAATAAATAAACAACAGGATGAGCAGAAAACCAAACTAAGATGTCACACACGCTCAAAGTTCTTTTATTCCTCTGCAGGTTCTCATCCTCTGGCGAAGTACGTGGCCTCGTTTGACAGCAGGTTCAACAACATCTTCATGGACACGGCGTGGAGGGAGCTGTTCTGCAGGACGGAGCGGCCCGCCTCAGGTACCATCCACAGCTCTGCAGTGTGGCCATAGAGAAAGCGTGCGTGTCTAATGCTCAGTCAGCCTGAAAGGGAAAGGAACGGGGCCAGTGTACGGGTCAGAGGCTGATTGATGAGAAGAGAGAATTCCTTCACTTGTAAAAGACGGCAGCAGCCTGCAGAAAGCTCCACATCATTACACTGATGCTCCATGTCGACCTCTCTGCTGCTCCAGAAAACCACACAGCTGTCAGATATTCACCCAGAGGTTTTAAGGAAAGGTTCTTAGTCTTGTCAGTCAATCTTAGATTGGGTCACAATTACACAGACCTCTAAATTAGTTTATAAGATGTAAGATGGTGATAATATCCATCCATCCCTCCATCTATTATCGGAAACTCTTATCCCATTCAGGGTTGCTGGAGCTGGAGCAACTCCTCTCTGTCACTGTAGTTAACTGTGATTAATCATAGGGTTTCTGTAGTTAATCACACCCTTTATATAGCATTTTAGAATTCCACTACTTGCATTTAAAACTGTTCTTGTGTCATTTTGGACTCTTTTGCCGTGTTAAACCACAGGAATTTGCCTTCCTGCTTGGACACAGACCTGCTTTAGGTAGACTGATGATTATAACACGAGCATAACATGGATAAAGGAACTTGTTGTGGACTGAATATTCAATAAAGGCGGAGTAATAAGGAAAATGTTTGATAAGACGATGATCAGATGTCTTGTCCACTGAGCTATCTGTGAGATTTAAAGTGATAGAAGACATTAAGGAGCAGAGGAGGACTTATTTACATCACCATAGCTGCAGGTAGACCTGACAGTGTCTTAGTTGGCTTTTACACTAGGGTCCCACATCCGAGTGCACTTAAGCCTGAAGTTCGATTCAAGTGGACTCTGGCACGGTTCTGACGAGATGTGAATGCAGCCGCGCCAGGATACGGGACAGAGCGTTGAATCAGCTTTGTGAAGTTATCATAAAAACTAAACTTTTTTCCTCTGTGCAGCAGTTTTTTCACATTTTTCCTCAATAAAGGGCAGAAATCATCAGAGTCCAGTGAATAAACAGTCTGTTGTGACTCACCTTACAGATGAACACAAGTTGGAGTCAGTGAGAGGAGGTGCAAAGGCAATAAAAGTCTCCTGTCACCTCAAAAACCGCTGTATTTGTGCAGCGCAAGCCCATTTAATCCTCTGAGCTGTAGTAGATGTGCAGATATGAAGAACGAAGTTTATGGCATCTTAAAAAGTGATTTTAAATCATCCATGGCTGCAGGATGGACTTTTTTGCCGGGTTAAAACAAAGACAGTCTTCGCTGAGGTCATGACTCCAGTGGTTGCCATGGTAGCTTCTTCTTCCTTCCCCTCCTTGGCGTTGTAACCAGCTACATGCATACCGCCCCCTGCTGTTTCAGACTGAGTACAAAGGCGGGGGGGCAAACAACTGGGCCTAATGTGAAAGCAGCCTTCACCAGAGTGTGTTGAAGGGGACGTTAAAGCCTACAATTAATCATGAATAAAAAGAAATGTTGTGAATCATAGTTTAGCCAATAAAAACTCCTTATATTTTAGTCTCTGCTTTTAGCCCAAACATTTATTCTCTGTCTAATTTTCTTGCCAAATATTAAAATAAATTTAAATGTCAAACACTCTAATTAACCCACTGTCAGTACTTTCACTTATTTGAAATGGACTAAAAATGACGACATAGTTTGAAAGCTCTCCCCTCATCCCTGCTTATGTTTTACAGTTTAAACACACAGGGGAGAAATATGGATTTTTAACTTCCAACAGTCCAGCGCTCACATTTTACTCTGTGATAAAAACTGATTTTACTTTTTCTTTGAGTTTCTTTTTTTGTCATTTAAGATCTAAAGTTCATTTTTTGTTACTTATTTCTGAAAGTGAAACCCATTTATTATGTAGACTCATTACTCATAGAGTTAAATATTTCAAGCCTTTATTTCTTGAAATTTTGATGATTATGGCTTACGGACAATGAAAACCCAAAATTCATTGTCTCAAAAAATATTGAACTTTTTCATGATATTCAAATTTTTTGAGATGTAAATGTATTTTGAACTAGTCCAAGTCTTTTTCCTAATACAAAGCATAGTTAATAACATTTTTAGTCAAAATTAACAATGGATCCAAGATAGATGGTTATCAAAAACTTTTGTTTTTCCCAGAAATATGACCTGATTTCCCTGTCAAAAACTTAAAAAAACTGGACTAATAAAATATGATGATTACAACTAAACGCTCCATCCTGCATCGACTTTCCTCTCCTGAAAACTGGAAGAAGAAGAAGGGAAAATTCTGGAGTCTCATGTTGGAGCTTCTATTTTTATCCTTTCCTTCAACTCTCACTCGCTCTGCCCTAACATGTCTGATAATCGTCACCCCTCCCCTCCTTTAATTCACTACCTTCTCACCCAAAGGTGTAAAAGTTTGGGTCCCACGCTTACTGAATCATCTTTAAACTGGTTTGGCTTCTAACACAGGGGGATGTGGGTCAAAATGAACCCCCATGAAGAATATTCACAAAACACACAGCCAAATACGTATGCCAGGCTGCCTGCAGCCCACAGGCCGTCTGTTTGACACATAATTCATCTTGTGTGTCGTATGGCTGACTTCACACATGTTTTAATGACCTTTCACAATCTGCAGCACTCGGTGGGATGAAAATGATTAATGCACAGTCTTCCGCTAATCTTCTGCATGAGAAAATGAGCTTCAGTTGTCTGCAGCTTGTTAGTCCGACATGACACATGTTGTTAACCATCCGTCTCTCTGCAGATAACATCGACGTAGCAGGACGAGTGGTTCAGTATCTGGCTGGTGCCAACGTGTCCCACCAGTTCCCCATCTCAGAAGCCATGCTCACCTACAAACAGAAGAGGTAATGTTACAGCAGTGAATTTCACTCCTGCATCATCATGCTGCATATGTTTGTGTGTATGCAAGTTTGTTTCTGTGCTTTTTTTAAGCATGTCTGTGTTGGGTTGATTGCACCCTCGGGGTACAGAAATTAATGTTTGCTTGCTCATTAAAAATTAGTTCTAGACCACCTGTAACGATGGCAGATTAATCCGCATGCAGATGATGTTTTAGTGCATATGCATGCACACAGACACAAATATAAACACTAAAAGACGCAGTGATGTGTGTGGTTTAGTTTCCACTGCAGAGTCACATCAGGAGGGTGTACCACGAAGTGAGAGTTGAGGGTAATCCTGGTCTGGTGAGCCTAAAGTCAGAGATTGACTGAAGATGGCTCTCAGCTAAATCAGCTGGGTAACAAACCCTTAAACTCATCACCTTGTCAGGGCCAGGTTATGTTCAGAGTCAGGGCTTAAAAGTGCTGCCATTTTTATTTATTATTGCTTAAGGATGTTCCCCACAGACACCGTAGATCTTCAGCCCTTCAGTTTTGTTTATGGACTACTAAAAAGCTTCTACACTGCACACTTACTCATTTTCTTCACATTCACACACTTATGGCATAGGAAAAGCAATCAGTATTAATGCAGTACACATCCTTGAAAAAACAAACCTTGAAAGAAAGTTTTCTTTCACCCAGGGCGCAGAGAACGCTGGACTCCATTATCGTTGTGTTGGAAATGAGTGCAGCCTACATAAAAGGCAGTAGATGTGGACTTGGGCTGGACAATTAATCACAAATTAGATTAAATTACAATATGGCCCACTGCAATTTTCAAATCACAGAAGGTGTAATATTTCTTTAACCTGAAATTTGAGTAAAAACAAAATAATGTTAGCTTGTTGAATAAGTGAGTGACAAGTGTGTATGAGTTATCATAATATCAATAACTTTTCTAGGCTGAGGCTTACCTGTGGCTCCTCTGGGATAAAACAACTGCAAGCCTGTAGCTACCGCTTCTTTCTCCTAAATGATGCTGATCGATCTGGTCGTTCTCTGACAGGAAACAGCCTATCAGCTTGAAGCTTTGTAGGGTGGATCTGCCTGTTGGCAGGCATAACAACTAAACAATCAGCTTTTAAAGGTTACACAGGGTCGATCCTTGTGATCCTGACCCCCCTCTATACTTCCTCAGTCTGGTAGCTTTAAGAGGAGCTCTCTTCGTGGTCCACCCCTCTGTTATTCTGACAATAACACTCCATAAGATGCAGCTTTCATTGAGTGTTGACATCACTGTTTAATCATTATTTATAATTAAAGTTCATATTTTCAATGATTCTCACAAACACTCTCACTGCACAGGCTCTTTGTTGCATTTCTGTGTGCATCTATTTGTTTTCTTTAAAGTTTGACCTAACCCCGCCCCTCTGTGTCAGAGAGGCCTCCTATTGGTCAGAAGGTGCTGATGACATCACAGTTTTAACACTGTCGCATTCCTTCTTCCCCCCTTTTTCCCCCTTTTTGATTTGCATTCAAGGAAAAGGAGTTTGTATTTTGATTTTTACATCAGGTATCTAATTCAACTCTTGGTTTGTTTTGCCCTCCTTCCTTTCTTTCGCTCCTCGCTGTGTCTCAACATTTCCCTTCTTCACGTTCGATTTCACCGTGACTTCACTCTCTGTCTGTCCTAACTGTCTCTGGTTTGGTGTGGTTTTTGGTTTCTGCTTTGTCCTCTTTGTTGTTGCTGTGAACAATTTGCCTAACAACCGTAAAAATAGTCCCAGATATTCACAAAGTCAAAGTTTTCTGGATCTTCCATGCAGAAATATCAGTGTCAGAAGCACAGGGTTTATTAAGAGCAACCTATGAGCCAAACATTTCTTTCAGGTTATATTTGGTGTCGCGTCCTTGGTTGATTTTAAATCCATGGTAGTTCTTATTTTGTAGCTTCTTCTTATTTTGTAGCTCTGAAAAGGCACATGGAGGTTGGTTTAACTCTCAACTGAATGTCTTCTATCATTTGTGGTTAAATCGGGGGGTTTTCCTCTTTTATGTCTGTTTTATAAACCAACAGACCGCCACAATAAGAGCAAGAAATCAGTTCTGGTACAGGAGAGGATTTAAGTCCCTTACAACAAAAAACAGGCCTATATACTGTTACCTATAATTGTGTCAGTAAGTTTGGAAATATCAGCCAAAACCCAGCAGTTATCTTTAAGTTACTGTAACTTTATTAAATTAATAAAAGCAGTAATAAGATGGTCTCATCAGTTTATTTAAAAACTACATTTACCATGAACCCCTGTAATCTAGCAGACTTTTAAATGTAGTTACACCAGTGATACTCATCGCGTGGCTCTTGTGAGATGATTTGTGGCTCTTTTATGTCATCATTTGAAATATTTTCTAGTGCCCTAAATCAGTTTGTTTCCCACACTTATACAGTAGACTTTAATTGTAAACCTTTTTTTTCTTTATATTTCCATTGCGCTTATTAACAATTTTTTACCCCTTTTTTCCAAATTCTTTGCCACTTTTAATCCATTTTTACCATTCTTAGCCTATGTTTGACACTTCTTTTTGTCACTTTTGCCCATTTTTTAAATTTTTGTCCTGCTTTTGCAATTTTTTGCCACTTTTTTTGGCCATTTTTGCCATGTTTGCCCATCTAAGCTGCCTTTTACCATTAAATACCACCTTTTTGCCTCTTTGCCACTCTCCGCTGGTTTTTGTCCTTTTTTCTCAGCTTTTTGCTGATTTTTACCCATCTTAGTCACTTTTCATTCATTTTTTTGCTGCTCTTTGACCATTTTTGCCACCTATAACTCATTTTGTGTCACTTCTCTCCCATGTTTTTCACTTTCTGCCCTTTTTTCCACCTTTTCTCTCCACTTTGGCTGCTTTTTACCCAGTTGTTGCAATTTTATGCCTATTTTTTCCCCCTTTCAACCATTTTCTCCACCAATAACTTGTTTTTATTGCCACTTTGACACTTTTCACCACTTGGATTGTAGCTCTAGCAAATGTATTTTTTAACAATTCAGAAAATCAGAACAACAAAGCTCTTGCTAAAAAATACGTTTCTTTTTCCATTAAAAAGCTTTCAGTGCAGCTCTTTACCCTTAAGAATGCTGTCCTGTTCCACTAAAAACTGCCACTATAGCTACATCCATGATAATCGTTGTTTGCCGGCTGAAGTCTGTTTTATACTTGAACATCCACGGAGTGTTCATTCATCAAATGTGTCGTAAAATCTTCAGACGTACTTTTTGCAGGGTTCTGTGTGGCAAATTTTCACCTGGTTGCGCACATCTCTGAATTTGTTGCAGACACGCCAGATGTCAAGATGGCTGATTTTGATTAACTTTTAGTTAAAAAGGTCAGAAAATATAAACCTCTAGGTGATTCCTCCTTGAAGAACTTTCCTTGGAGATATCACACAGTAGGAAAAGAAGAATAGTGTACTTCTTCATCTATCTCTCACATTACTCCCTCTCCTGCCTCTCTTGATCGAGTGTCCGTGCGACCATCTCCTCTCCCTTTTTTGTTTTAGCACCGAGAGTAAACACAGCAGCTCCTCTTCATGGTTTCAGACAGGATTTTTGAAGACACTGCCCCCCTAGCTTTTTGATGAATATTGGTTTACAGCAAAGAGGAAGCCAGCGCTAGGTTTAAATGCACCAGACATTTCAGCGCCATGATTCCATGTCAGTTTTTGTCCACGCCCCGGTCCACACATAAAGCACTACCGAGCTTTTACTGTACAACAAAACTAGTGATGCACCAGTGCATTGGTGGAATGTCGGCATTCATTCATGGTGGCCTTGTGAACCCTCATTGGCAGTAACGATAGACAACAGTCTGACAGGTTTCTACTGCGTAGCGCACACACCCATCTTTCTGGTCAGATCAGTCAGGTTTGCAGCGCTCAGAGTTCTTGGACGTTTCTGAAATTCACAGAAAAATAGGGGGACTTTTAAATCTTTCTCCCTCTGCCAAGAACAGCAGGCTCTGCAGGTTCAGTCAGAATGAAGTTAAAAAGAACAAAACCAAAGTCACCAAAGATGTGCTGCTGACTACGATCTCACCAAAACTTTAACCGCACATCGAATGGTCTAAAACTTTATCCCAGTTCTTTCTTCATTTGAACAGCTGACGAGAAAATTCAGCACATCAGATCCATCCTTCATAACGAAGAAACTTTAATATTGGCCAAAATGTTATTTTAACCACCGGCATCACCTGCCCACCTCTTTGTCCTCAAATGATGCTGATTAGACTGGTTCGTCTCAGACTGGGCTCTGCCGTTTCAGATTGGAGCTTAAGAAGATAAATCTGGCTGATCCATCAAATGAAAGTTTGAACTATTTTTTGAACTCTACCCTTCAACTTCCTGTCGTTTGCTGATGGCGTGATATTTTCTGCAAGATCAGAAAAGACCCGGAGGAAGTCAGCTGAATTCACGTTAAAGGACGTCTATCACTGTTCCACATCCTCCCTGCTAGATCACTGGTTGTATTTTAAATCTGTTGCTGTGTTTGTGAGTGCACTAATATTCACTAAGTGATGACTGATGTTTTCTTTCTGTCTATGAGGGTTCTGCATCAGTTAAACTCTAAAGGACCACAGCAGGGCCCAATAATGTCTCTGAAAGTCTTGTGTAAAAAATAACTGGTGTTGGTTGTAAGGAGCGGTCCTCCTCTCATCCATCTCATCGTAACGTGACCCCTAAAGATGACCCCATTTCACCCACGGCTGCTCATGTGCCATCCCTGCTGTGATGGGACATGGTGCAGGCTGTGTCACAGCCATCCTCCCTCCAGGCTCACTGAGTGTTCAGATGTTTAAACCTCGCTACGATCACACTCACAGCTTTGTCTCTCTCTGTTTCAGCCCTGACGAGGACTCCTGTCAGAAATTTGTGCCATTCATCGGGGTGAGAATTTAGATTTTTCTCTGCAAAGGTTTTAGACAGAAATGTCGATTCATTCTGTGTTGAGTTTAACACTTTATCTCTCCTTCAGGTTGTGAAAGTTGGGATTGTGGAGCAAAGCCTCTCAACTTCAGGTAGGGAAGAAATTTAACATAAAGACCATACTTTTGTTATGTAATCTACAGATCCAATGCCCTATTTACATTTTATATAGCCTTTAAAGTCTGTACAAGGCTTTCAAGGATGACATCATGTTTCAAAGGCAGAGGATGGAATGTTCATGAAGCTGGGGAAGTTGGGGGCTTTTTTCCATTTTTGCCCAATGTTAGGCCATAGTTGGCAAGTGGGTGGTACCAACAAGGAGCGAGGGTCACACCACGCTGTTGGCAGAGAAGGCTCTGCTCAAAAGATGCTCCTTTATGCTATGCCTCCTGCATAGCATAAAGCCTGTTGCACCCTCATATTCAGATTCATGCTACTATGAATTATTTGCTTCTGAAATTAAAATTATTTTCAAGACGCAGTGTCATAAATGTACGACACAGGGGTTTATGGAAAGTCAAATCATGCTGCTGACTAACACAGGGAGCATCTTTTGAACAGAGCCTTCTCCGCCAAGTAAAATTGTAGATCTATTTTGCAATAATATGTTTAGTTAATGATGAGTGTTCCTGACTGAATGTAGGTTTTCAGTTTTTGCTAAATCCTTTTTTATAACTGTGTTTTTGTGATAACCTGAAGGTTTGACTCTCCAGGACTGCTTAGGGTTTGTTTTTTTTTTTAAGCTTTTTCATGAGTCCATCTTTCTTCCTTCTTTGCAGTTGACTCAGATGATGCAATGGGAGGCAACACAAGCATCCTGTCCTCCCCAACGCCCCCATCGGCCGGTCCGTATGGGAAGGAGATCGGTGGCACTCCTCCGCAGTCTCCATCCGTGTCCACTGCCCTCTCTGGAGCTGGGTACGACGATGCACACATCAGCACCTCACACATCCACGTTTGCTTCTCTGCGGGGTTTCTGACTTTTCAGAGGGGTGGGTTTTTTTGGGTTTTTTTTTGATTGCAGTTCTCCATGTTCGGGCAGTGAGGTGATGGGGCTGCAGGTGGACTACTGGACATGGCAGGGTCCAGAGAAGAAGAAAGAGGGCGAGAAGAGAGATGTGGGGCTGAAGAACACCCTGAAGAGCAACTTCAGATCTCTGCAGGTCAGCCGTCTGCCCTGTGGGGGGGAGCTCACCCCCCCACCCAGCATGGCCATGACCGTGGTCACAAAGGAGAAGAACAAGAAAGGTACCACACCCCCGCAGAGATCAGATATTAGCACGGACAATCAACCAGTCTTTATTGGTAAAGTGCCAGTTCATAATGAAAGTTATCTCGAAACACTTTACAAAGAGGGCAAGTCTAGTCTGTACGCTATGTAATATTATAATAATAAGACCAAACATTAAACCACCATGAGCTCAGCACCAAACATCATTCAGCAAAGTTTCAGTGAAGAGAAAAACCTTTCCCATGCTGGCTCTGGTCAGAGGAGGAATCAGGCCCAAACACAGCACATGAATTTGACTGTCTGAATTTTTTCTCTGATTCTGAAGTGATTCCAGACATCAGCATGTCTCCCATCATCTTCGGTCAACTCTTTCAAAGACTCGTCACTATACTCTGATGTGTAAAATCATTGTAGTTCCTCTTAAAGCAGAAAGCATGGTCGGTTTAAAGTAAACATGTCCGTTAACACCTCTGTTTCCTCTGCAGTGATTTTTCTCAGTAAGAAGCCGAAGGAGAAAGAGCTGGACTCTAAGAGCCAAGTGATCGATGGAATCAGCCGGTTGATCTGCACCGCCAAACACCAGCACACCATGCTGAGAGGTAACAAAACATGTAGATGAAGCTACACCGCCATCTGGTGGTCATGATAGGAACTTGGAGTAAACCTAGAGCATGCAAACTGATAATAGCCTGATCTAAAGGAGGGGCTCACTTTCTTAATTTGGCTGATCAGAATGTGTAGGAAAAACTTTAAAGTCTTGATACGTAAAGTCAGATCAGTTTTGTTATCCATGTTCTAAACCAGATGTGATAAAGGGACTTCATCATGTTTCTGCAGCTGTCTTAGTCATACTTTTACTGCAGGGACAGTGCTGGATTTAAGCGTGTGAATTTGAACTGGTAAAACAATAGGAGAAAGGGGGAGGGGCTTATTTACAACCAAGTGGCTCTGTGATGTGATGTAGTCTGTAGGCTTATTCACACTTCCATTTAAAGGTGTGATATTTACATCCCGTCACTTTTTACCCTCAGTGTAAATGTCACAAAGGCAAAAAGAGGAAACAAAGGTGATGAGCCGGAGCTGAATTATTCTGCTGTAAAATGCTGTTTTTATAAATATAACTAACATTATTATTCTATACATGATTATAAGCCATAATGTCATAATAACCTTTCAAGGTCACTACCATTAGCTACCTGAGTGTGAAATGATGATAGATGGTCACACAGAAGACACCTTGTTTTGAGAAAAAATGTGTTTATTTATGATCTTGCTCAATGGCAACACAATCCTAGAGTGTCACGGTTACGTCTCTGAGCTTCAAATTTTGGCTGTGGGCTGCCACTACTGCTCAGAAGTTTATTGCTGGAGTGTGCTCCTTTATAGCTTTCTTTGTAAACTATAGTTTCCCTCCATGCTCCGCCCCTCTGTTAGCAAATATTTAAAAGCATCTTCTCTGTGTCCATGACATCCTTCATCTTGTTCTCTCCTCAGTTACCATCGATGGAGTCGAGTGGAACGATGTGAAGTTTTTCCAGCTCGCTGCCCAGTGGCCGACACACGTCAAGCACTTCCCGGTGGGAATCTTCGGTTACACCAAACCCGTGTGACCCCGGCCACCCCCCCACCCCCCGCTCGCCCGACTCTCCGCTGCACTTCAGAAAATGAGAGGAGACGCCGACGGGCCCCCGGCAGTACTAGCTTTCCTGTGGAAATCTTACTGACTCACAAGCGCGTGTTCATAAATTCATGTTGTCGACTCGATGTTTTTGATGTTGTTGGGTGTTGTTGTTGTTTTTTACACACTACAAAAAGAACAAGTACTATTTTGTAAGATTTGTGCTACCGCCTCGGAGGTATTTTGGGGTTTTTGACAATTTGCCACATTTCAATAATGGCAGCTGTGTTTGCACTTTGTTTTGTTAACATTTTATTATTTCTGTGAAATCCTACATTTATTGTTACTCTATAGACAATGGAGGAGTGTGATGGTGATGTGCAGTGGCGTGTGTGAGATTGTGTTTGTTGTTGAAAGTTGGATTATTGCTGTGAAACTAGATGGATCCTTCTCTTCTAACTGCGTTTTTCTTACTCGTCCCTTTCCCCTCTCAAACAGGCAGGAACATGAATTCTCTCTGCCTCGTGTCTTTAAGCACACGGTGTTCCGAAAAGCCGCTCAGCGTGGTGTTTCTGGACGTAGCTATGAAGGATGTAGCTACAACACGAGCCGTTCACGGCGTCAGATCGGCGTTGTTAGGAGGTCTTCTTTGGGTGTTGTACGTTCAGACTGTACGCTAACATCAGGTAGAAGCAGGGTAACGCTCCGCAGATCTAACGCCAACAGCTGAATGCCAAATTCATTTTGAACTGTTTGAGGCGTTTGTTTGTTTCCACGTCCTGATGGGGCGGTCAGGATACCAGAACTTTAACTTTGGTATGATTCAGGTGAAACTCAAACATCCATGACTCGATACCACAGCAGTGAAAATAGAAGTTTCAGCTGTTTTTAACAAATCTTTAAAGAACTTTTCAGCGTCTTTGTGCAGCTGTGACAACTTGCAGGAGTTTACCTGCAACAGACTCATCCCTCTCTGACACCTGTCTCATGAAATAGATCCAGTTTATTGAGGTTTCAGTGCTTTTAGATTCTAAAAACTGTTAAATAATAGAGATATTCTTGTTTAAATGTGCAGAATTAACCTGGAAACTTCAGCATTGTTTCATCATTCATTTGGTTTTGGCTTGAGCCTAAAAACAAGTTTGCAAATTGAGGCGATGTGCCGGAGTTTGCCTTTGATTTTTATGATGGATTCATTCCTCTTGTACACATCTATTTCATAAAATAGATCTACTTTGTTGAGGTTTCAGTGCTTTCTGATTGTGTTAAATAACAGAGATGTTATTGTTTACGATGCTTTATATTGTATAATTTTGCAACCTTTTACTGCCTACAAAATCATTCAGGGGGAAAACAATCTTAAATCCCCTGATAGTAGTTTCTATTCTTACTCATTCATTTGGTTTCAGCTTGATTGAAAAAACATTTGAAATGTTATCTATTAGTCCACAACCCTACAATTAATTTCACAATTTAAGACCGTTGCAGGAGTTAGCTTGCAATTCCTGGATGATTCTTTCCTCTCTTACACACTTAACCTGTAAAAAATATCTCATTTTAAGTTTCTGTATTTTTTGCTATGATCAGTTCTTAAAATATCAGAGAATTTACTATTTTTAACACAAGCAGTATTGAAAATGTTGGTCCTGAAGTGTTTCATTAGTTTTCCTGTAGTTTTTGCATGGATGCATTTCTCTCCTACACATCTGTCTGATAAAATAGATCCCATTTATTGAGGTTTCATTGATTTTGATACTATAAGGCAATAGTAAATGGAGATATTATCATTTAAGATGCTGCATCCAGACGTTTTGACCTTTTACTGCCTAAAAGTTCAGTTAAGAAAAACCAGCCAACTCCCATGTAGTTTCATCTTTTTATTCATTAATTTGGTTTGAGCTTGATCTTAAAGTGAGCAAATATAGACCTTGTGCGGGAGTTTAACTGCAGATTTTGATGGAGTTATTCCTCTCTTACACATCCATCTCATGAAATAGATCCAGTTCTTGAGGTTTTAGTACTTTTTTATGCTCTGAAGTATTAAATAGCAGAGAAGTTTTATCATTTTAAACAAATGTAGTATTGGAAAGTGTTTCACTTCCGTATTTGTGTTATCCATCCTGATTTTTGTTATTTTTGGAGTTTAAGATGATTTTAACCTTGCAGTTACGTCACATGCTACATGTCCCAAGGCTGTTTTCTTCAAAGCTGGTGGCTTTGGGTTCAAGTCCAAACTGTGGCTCCTTGCTGCCCAGTTTACAGCTTCATCTTTTGCCCTATCGTAATAAAAGCTTAAAAGCCCCAAATAAAAAACTAAAAGGATTTGTTTGGCAAACATTGTGACCTTGCTTTTAAGCTCGATACTCACCTGAGAGTACGGTTGTCAGGATGTTTGCTCTTCCATATTTATTTATGCTACAGGTTGTAAAACAATGTCAGGGTCAAAAAGCACCCCAGATCAGAGAAATACATCTATTCCATGAAACAAATGTAGGAGAGGAATGGTTTTACTAAGAAGTGCAGGTAGAGTTTCTGATGTGCAAAAATCTGTTTACAGAGTTTGCCGCTTTTAAGAGTTAAACATTAGAAATCTCCCAACATTAGGCACCTAGGACTTCTATTTTTGTTGTCATGGTATCAAAAAAGCTTGGATGATGTTTGATTTTCCTAGGACGATATCAGAGCTTCTGATATTGCTATGGAGACAGCCCTAGCCGAGAGGACGTCTCACTCCTGCCGTATTGTAACAAACACTCCAGATGTGCAGCGATGTGCCAAAGTTTGTCCTCTAGTCGATCCAGCTGAGCTCTTGGTTCAAATTCAGGCAGTCTGTGGTTGTTGGAGTCAGTATTAACTTTACTGAGTTTAAATTAACTCATTAGTGCAGGTGATGACGTATAAACAGGACTAACCTAGAATCCGCCGCCGTGTCCTTCCTGACAGTCGAGTGGGTCGCTCGTTTTTGTGCAGACGTCTTTTGGGAAAACGTCTGACTTGAAGCCCGCTTTGACGGTCACGTTGAGCTCAATGCAAGTGATGCTTTTAAACTTAGGATGAAAAGTGAATGGAGTGTCGTGAGGTGTCCGAGTCACTGCCCGTGTCTGTCTGTGTCGGTGTGCTCCGTGTTCGATGGTACTCCCTCATAGTGTTAACGTGAAACTTTTGCAATAGGAAACCTTGGACAAAGGGCCTTCTGTATGAGTTTGTTGCTTTTTATAAAGTGAAGACTTACAAGCTTTGATAGGCTGGCTTTTTTAGTATTGTATAGAAAATATATACAAGATGTATTATTGTGAATCCCCCCTCCCTCTAAATTGAAAGCACAAATAGCTTCCCCTTATTTCTCGACATAAATGCCAAATATATATTAGCAGAAGTATGACGATGTACAATGCAACACTATTAGACGTTACTCTCCCTCACATTGTAATGCACTTTCATGTGGTTTTGACACATTTGACTCCAATTTGGACTCTCTTTGGTTTGAGGTGTTTGATTTAAACCACTACCTTTAGGAAAAGAGGAAGCCGTTCTGATTAATATTGTTTTTAATGACCCTTTTTCACAGGGATGATGTGTTTGATGACGGGGTTAAAATCCCCTCATGGCTGTCTGTTACTTTATGTTTTGCCACTTGATGAAAAAAATGTTTTGCAGCTACCGCCACGTTCTATGGAAGCCCATTTCTGCCAGTTAAAAAAAGGAAATATGAGAAAGAAAAGCAAAGATGTTAAACTCAAATTATAATCGACCAGTGGGGTGCAGAGGTTTGCAGCACCTGCAAACGTAAAAACTACCAACAAATGTGCAGCATTAATGCAATAATGGTGCAAATGTAATGACAGCTGCCTACTGAAAACCTAATAATTATTTTTACATTTGCAGGAATTTATTATCTTTGTTGAAGATGAAATCACCCTTCCACCAAAACGCGTGGTTGTTGTTTGCTGTAACCTTTTAAAAGTGCCCATGGGTTTACGTCAGCTTAAGCTCAAGTCACACTTAAAAAGGTACTCATGGTGTTTATTTTGTTCGCCATGAAACAAGAAGTTTTTTTAAATACTTAAAGAGCCTTTGATCCCAACACATTTCTGTTTCATTTGATTCAAGTAAGAGTAATTTTACTGTTCATAGAGAGCTGAAAAATCAGCTTAAGCTCAAGCCACATCTAAAAACATAGCCATGGCGACTGTTTTGTTCGCCATGAAACAGGAAGTTTTTAAATACTGGAAGAGCCGTTAATCCTAGCACATTTCTGGTTCATTTGATTTAAATAAAAGGAACTTTACTGTTCAAAGAGAGCTGAAAAAAAAAATCACTCTTGGGCAAAACTGGCTCTCCCTATTCAAGTGAGTTGCTGTCTTAAACATACAGGATACAAACTTCCTGAGATTAAACAAATTTTAAATGTAGACGGAGATTTTAGGTTATTATAAAACGATAATACTAGGTGGGCGACCAGTGTTTCGGTTTCTCTTTTTAATAATTTTCTTTTATTGACACGTTTAATCCAGATTCATGGCTCAACCAGTGTTTTAAGACTGTGTAAAATCTACTTCCCGTTTCATGGCGAAATCAAATTAAATTTGTGAGAAATTTATCAAGTTTTTGAAATTTTACAATTAAATCTGCAGATTTTGTGTGACATTTGCGAGCAGGTATTACATTTGCAGGTATAACAGGGTTTGTGGTTTTGTATCCTGGTTGGATGGGTCCTTTCTGTGCTTCTGTCTTTCTCCCTGTGCTTACATCCTCCCACAGTCCAAAGACATGCTTGTTAGGCTAATTGGTAACTCTAAATTGATCATAGGTGTGGCTCTGATTGACTCCAGCCTCCCTCAGCCCTAAAGGGAAAAGCAGTGTAGATGAATTGATGGATAGTGGACTGGTTCAGTGGTTCCCGAGCTTTTTCCTTAGGGTCCTCCTTGGACCCACTTGAAAAAACTAAACATCTATCTTAATTTTTATTCATTGACAGAATCCAAACCTAATAGGCTTCCTTACTTAATAGATTTAGCCAAAATATCTATGTATAAATTATCCAATTTAATAACCACATAAGAGCCACTCTACAAAGAAAATATTCAACTTTGAAAAGTTGGAAAATTAAAAGGAGAGCTAGAAGTTTTGACTGTGAAAATCATAAATTTACATGGACAGAAACTTGGATTCTTTTTAGATTATAAAGTTAAAAATAACAGCTTGCATGGAGGAAAATGGAACCAGATAAAACAGTTTTCCTGTTTTTCTGACCTTGGTTGCACACACAACCCCACAGGTACCAGCTGCCTCTCTGAGGTATTCAGTCATCAGACAGTGAGGGTGCCATGGTGGGTTAGGGAGAAAGGCTGCAGCAGTTTTTGACTTTGACCCATTTGTGCAAATTTGACAGAAAATCCCTTGAAGAGCTCTTAAGATATGTTCTCAAACAAGGCATGAGCATGAGGCTGAATGACCAGTGAGCTGATCTGTGCATTCTTTAGTGGATAAATGTGTTAAAGTCTGGGAGATTTCTTAAAGCAGTCTTGCATTATTGCATTCACAAGAAAGGCCCAGATGGACAACCTGAAAACTGAATGTCCCTGACCCTGGTTTCCACCAGCACAGAGCGTCAGAATTTTGCTATAAATTTGATTCTTTATCTCAGAATAATTGCGTATTTTTTTAGATTATACTCTATTCATCAAGTGCTTAGCGCACCCATATTTTTTTTTATTACTGGCAGAGTTGGGCTTCCGTACGCGTCTGCCCATGACGACACAGCCGAGCGCTTGTCTCCTGCTTTCTGAAGACGTTTACTCCACACGTTCTTCTCAGAGTTCAGAGGCCACCGGCCCGTTAACATGCTCCTGAACGCGGGCTGTGACGTGTTCAAGGGCAGAACTGTTTGAGGGAATTTTTATTTCGAGGAAGCCTTTTAAATAAAACGGGCAAAGTGAAAAATGTATTTCAGCGTGTTTCACCTCGATTTAGATTTTTTTTATTCGCCCTGAATCTAGAGGTAGCATGGGGGTGTTTTACAAGGCTGGATCAATGAGCAGGCATGCAAAAAACGAACATCAGTGTTAACGTTTCATTAAAGGTCAGACTACATGCCATCTCATTGCTCCTGGTACTTGAAATGCCGCCCAGTGTCTTTGCACAAACCCTATTTTAAATGACATGACAGTATTTTTAAATTTACCACTAAAAATATGGGTTACTCTGCATGTTTTACTATAGATGTAAATATGTTTTGGATTTTTATATTGTTTTGTTTCTTTCCATGCTCTCACAAGCAGTTGTGTTTAATAAAAATTTTTAATCTTCTGTACAAACGTCTCGTCTTTATTCATTCAGACATCACTCCAACATGACAGGAAAATAATCTACAGTCCCAAATGTTGGTTTCTACGCCGAGATGGAAGGCAGGTTGACGTAGCTCTTCATCGGAGGCAGAGGTTTAATCTTCCGTCCCGCCCAGCCGCCTTTCCTCTGCCACAGGCCGCTTGAAGGGCGTTTGCCAAGCCAGCGGTTCCTGCCGGCTTTGCCGATGATCCGTTTGTTGTGGTCGATGTTCGATACCCGTCCCACCGTGACCATGCATGTCTCCAGCACCTGTGGGTGTCAGCATGATCACGTTAGGGTTACAGCAGATCAGATGGGAAAGAGCAGGACGACATTAACACTTATCTGTATCATACTACTTACTTCTTTTTTTAACAGCACATCATGTCAGTACCAGAGAGATTATTACCAGTTTATTTGATAAGTAGGATCACACGGCAAGGTTCATCCGCCATTCTTAAGAAGAACTATGTTCTTAAACTATCGAACCTTTTCTTCTGTGATTTATTCTAAGCTAAAAATGGAATCTAAAAACACTCCAGAACACTCAGACCAACATGTGAGAGCTGATAGGACAGGATAACATTGAACATTCATCAGCACTCAAATATGCTAGACTGAGAATGACAATAAAATCTAAATTTAAATTTGGTCAAACATTAATTTAAACATACAAAGTTTAATCTAGGCTGCAAAATCTTACAATATGGCTATAAAAAAAGCACGTGTAGAGTTTTATCATCAGACATTTATTTAGAACAATGAAAACCTATCTCTATAGCAGGGGTCATCGAGAACATTTGCACAACGGCCAGATTTAGTCCCGACAGAAACTCTGGGGGCCAGACCTTCAAATACACAAAAATTAAATCAATATTTTGGCTTTAGTTGAAATATTATTGTAGCAGTATTTGTATTTTCTTTCAAAATGCAGGACATTTTTAGGAATTACCAGAGAGATCTACCTCTGTTATCTATAATGCAGCAGACATGAGGAGCCTGACAACAGAATTGGCTGGCCCCCTGAAACTCCCAGAGAATGGGCCCTCCACAATCATGATTTAGTACTAGTATTAACTCATTTTTGACACTTTCAACCTCTTTTACCAAATTTTTTGCAAGATTTTAACCCCTTTTGAAACCAATTTTCTTGCCTGTTTTATGCCCTTTGTGCCAATTTTATCAATTTTTGCCACTTTTCTTCTATTTTTGCCACTTTTGATCCCCTGTTCATTACATTTTTTTCAACATTTTTTTGCATTTTTAAAACCAATTTTGCCCCTTCCAACACATTTTAGCTGTTTTTTGCCTCTATAACACTTTTTTGCCATTCTTTAACCCATTTAAACCACTTTTCCTGCATGTTTTATCTCCTTTGTTCCACTCTTTTCTCCATTTTGCCACTTTTCTTCTGTTTTTTCCACTTTTTAACCCCTTTTCATTAATTTTTTGCACATTTTTTGTCATTTGTAACCAATTTTTGATACCCTTTGCCCTTTTTTTTCTCTTTTACTAATTTTGCCACATTTTAACCTATTTTCACCACTTTTTCCTGCCAATTATTGTCCCTTTTTGCAACTCCAAAACCCATTTTACCACTTATCACCCATTTTTGCAGCACTTCTGCATACCTTAACCCTTTTTTAAATATCTACTAATTATGACAGTAAATTTCAGCAAAAACAGATCAAATGTTAAGTCATTCTTAAGTTATTTCAATATTAGCTGTTTGTGGGATTGATTTATTAGCTGCATAAATTTAACACCAAGGGATAATCTTAAAACCACAGCATCTTCATTTCCTCCCTTTGTGAATCTAACGATCATCTGGGGGCCGGACAGGAAGCTTTGAGGGGCCTGATATGGCCCCCGGGCCGCCAGTTGATGATCAGTGCTCTACAGACTGGTATGTGTGCATCAGCTGGTATATAAATGATGTTCAATCATTTTAAAGGTCACATATTATGCAAAAATCACCTTTTCAGGCTTTTCTAACAAAAATATGTGCCCCTGGTCTGTCCGCAACCCCTCAAGTACCAGAAAAATCCATTCCTTCGCCCCTCTTTCTCTCCACCTTTCAGAAAATGCGTGCTGAAACAAGCCATTCTCAGATTTTACCCTTATGATGTCATGTGGGAGTTAGTACCACCCCCAGGTTCAGTTGGCCCGCCCCACTTGGAAGAAAGTTCCGCCCTCCCCTCCTGATCCTCCTCTCAGCTGTCAGCTGAGATGCTGGATAGCTCAGTGGGTTATGCTGTTGACTTCAGTCTGGGAGATTGATGGTTCAGATCCCAGTCAGGTCTTTAACTTTGGATAAAAGTGTCTGTAACATCAGGAAAGCCACATCCATTTCCTGAGAGGGGCGGAGTCAGACAGCTCACTAACATTTAAAGCCACAGACACAGAAACAGCTCGTTCTGAGCAGGGCTGAAACAGAGGGGGTTTTAGATGTGCAAGAATCCAATAATGGAGTGTTTTTTCAGCAACAAACTTCACAGGCATGCTTAGGGGATGTTTTGTTTTTGTCTTAAAGGGGTAAAATATGTCCCCTTGAAGTGTTTTATAAATATAGTTTTAGCACCATCCTCTTAGATCTCCATTATCTCACCTGAACCTGCTGCTTCGAGGGGAGCTGGACAATCACCGTCCCGCTAACTTTTCTCAGCAGAACACCGCTGGTACCTGGAGACAAAACACAGAACAACAGTCATGGGAAGAATGGTGAGAATCACACACACTTAGAGGAGCTCTCATAATCTTCTAGAAATGTTTCAGTTGCAAGTATTTCCAACTTTTTCCAAACTGGAGAAATCTTTCAGAGATGTAACAGGAGTAGAAACGTGACAGATGGATCACCTGCAGCTCGGATGTACTCCGATCCCTTCCCCGGTTGAATCTCCAGGTTGTTGACCAGCGTTCCAACAGGAAGAGCCCCCAGCGGGTACGCATCGCCCTCATTCGCCACAACTGTGAAATAAAAGCAGAAAATATAAAAACAGAGAATGTGTGCTTTTCTAACTCAGTGAAAGGTTGGAGGATGACTCTCGTACCCGCCATGCGTCCGATAACCCCGGATGTTTTAATGATGTCTCCGGTCACCATGTTCTCCGTAGCGATGATCCAACGTTTACGGTTTCCTCCAGCGACCAGAGCAATGTCCGCCGACCTGAGAAGATCTCCCGTTATCAGACGTTCATGACCGTTGATACTTCCTGTACAGTGAACGCCGTTCTCACCTGCATGGATCGTATCGCACCTCAACGACCTTCTCCTCAAACGGTTTGGCCTCTTTGTCGGCTTCGTAGCACAGTCGCTGGAAGTCGATCATTCTGTATTTCTGTTTATGGCCTCCTCCGATGCCGTGTGTCCGGACCTTTCCTGGTTGGTGGAAGAGAGAGAAGACCTTTAAAGGAAATACACCACAAAAGCCTTCTAACTACAGCTGAACCTCTGACTGGTTTTACCGGTATAATCTCGGCCCCCGGTCTTCTTCATGCCTATTGGTTTGATGGTGTATTTCTTCATCTGCTTCCACAAACTTCTGTTTTGCTCCAGAGACGCCGTAGTCAGGAAGCCTCTCACCTGGACGGCTGTACTCGGAGCTCCCAGTTTAGTCTGAATGACCGCCTGTGGACACAGAAAGCTTTAGCAGTAATGCACTAATAAGGCTGCAGAGGTTTGACACTTGTGGTACCACCTTTAAATTTAAACGATAAATTCTCTTTATGGTGCAGAAATGGTGTCATTGTTTCTGAAGAGCTTAGGGTGGAGTTTGGCTGCTTTTTTGAAACTTATAATTTAATGATTTATCACAAGAAAAAGAAATAAACCACAGTTTAAACTGATTAGACCAAAAATATACACAATGCAATTAGGGCTGAACAATTTGAGAAAATAATCTAACTGCAGAATTTTCTCTCAATATTGCAATGTGATTTAATATGCGATTACTTTAAGGTTCCTCATTTTACGTACTATTCAACAAACATAAGCAAAAAGTAATTTTAAATTATGACCAATGGAATACCAGACACTAACACTAGGAATATACCAGACACACAAAATACCAGACACTTACACTAGGAAAAAACATTTGAAAAAAAAAATCAAATTGTGATTTTGGCTCATGTAGCAAATTTGATATTGATTGCTATACTGAAGGGATGTTGATTTCTTGTTATTCTTATTTTGATTTAAGAAAATCATATACACCACTGATCATCAGCTGGCGGCCCAAAGGTTCCTGTCTGGCCCCCACAGATCATCAAATTCAGAAAAGACGGAAAAGAAGATGTTGTGGTTTTAAGAGTATCCAATGTCTGCAGCTGTTAAAATCAAGCCCACAAACAATTAATATGAAATAACTTTAGAATGGCTTAACACATTTCATCTGTTTTTACTGAAATTTACTCTCAAAACTAGTAGATATTTATAAGAGGGTTAAGGTTGGCAGAAGTGCTGCAAAAATGACCAGAAAAAATAGTGAAAAGGGGTTAGAGAGTAGCAAAAATGGCTGATAAGTTGCGAAATGGGTTTTGGAGTGGCACAAAGGGACAAAAATGGGCAGAAAATGTTGTAAAAAGAGGTCAAAATCTGGGAAAACTTGATAAAAGAGGAAAACAGGGGCAAAAAGTATCAAAATTTGTTTACAAATGACAAAAAATAGTTCAAATTAGTGAGGAAACGAGGTTGAAAAGTGGCAAAAATAGATAAAATAGTGGCACAAAAGGGATCAAACATGCAGGAAAAGTGGCTTAAATGGGTTGAAGAATGGCAAAAATTGGGTTAAAGAGGCAAAGAGTATCAAAAATGGGTTACAAATGACAAAAAAAAGTGCAAAAAAGTGAGGAAAAGGGGTTAAAAAGTGGCAAAAGTTGTTTAAAGAGTGGCACAAAGGGGATAAAACATGCAGGGAAAGTGGTTTAAATGGGTTAAAGAATGGCAAAAACTTTAAACACAAAAATGTGTTTAAAGTGGCAAAAAATGGTTTTAAAGTTAGAAAAATTGTTAAAGAAAATGTAATGAAAAGGGGTTAAAAAGTGGCAAAAACAGAAGAAAAATGTCAAAAATGAGTTAATACTGGGCCCCTTCTCTGGGATTCTCAGAGGCCAAGCCAACTCTGTTGTCAGGCCTGCCTCTTTGTGGCCTGCTGCTTTATAGATAATAGGGATAGATCTCACTGAAAATACAGATACTACTACAATAATATTTAAATCAGACCAAAATATTTATTCAATTTTTCTATATTTGAAAGTCCAGCCCCCAGAGTTTCTATGGAGACTAAATCTGGCCCTTGTGCGAATGTTCTTGGTGACCCCTGATATACACAAGCAGGAAAGTAAGATTTTACTAAACTGTCTTGGAAAAAAAGACTTTTATGCATAATGTGAAGAGCATGAAAGTTCTGCTGCAAAAAATTGTATCAAATCTGTAAAAAAGAAAAAAACCTATTGCATTGTCTGCGATTTGAAAATTGCAGCAGGCCAAATTGCGATTTAATCTAATTTACGATAAATTGTCCAGCCCTAATTGCAATAGCCTTTTTTATAAGCAAGCTTTTGGCTCCTCATACTCATCATAAGTATAATGGGATCCTTATGGGAGCAGATTTGTTGAAATTTGAGAATACAATTCTTGATACTATCAGTAAGCAGGTAATACTAATATTCACACAGCTTGTCCCTTGAATGCCGTTCATTTTCCTTGCTGCAACTGTTGGTCAGTTCAGAATTTGATCATAATTTTTTTCAAAGTATGCATGATCAATTAACTACCGTAACTCAACACATCATGACTGAAATGTTCCAAAAATTGGCCAAACAATGTGCCCATGGTGACAGCAAACATTTTATTGTAATCAGTACGGTATGCAAAACATTTTTTATTCACTAAATATTTAATCAAACTCTGCAGAGATTTTGACAGTAATTCTGAAGTTTCCTGTACATTTTTGATTTTTTGATAAGCATTTAAAGTCTTGTGGCCAAAAAAAAAAAAAAAAAAAGTTCTTATCATCGTCTGTCTTTGTCAGTTTTCAGGTGTTATGTGCTCCTGTAAAGCCAGCAGCAGAGGCTCCAGCAGCGATAGCAGCCGGTTGTGCGTGCAGCTCGCCAGCTCTCAGACTGCAATTTGTTGAAATTCCTCAATTCCAGTTACGTCTTTCAAAAATAAGAAATTTCCCATCCAATCAGTGGGTGTCTTGGACTTCTATTCTGGTATCATAACAGATGCACATTGTGTTGATTGAGACCTTAAGTATGACAAACAGACTGTAAATTTTTACCTCTGAGGAGAGCAGTGCAAGCTGGGAGAGAGTCATGGAGCGCAGGGCTCGGGTCAGACAAGACACCGCCATCGCAACAATGACCAGCTGTCACACCTGAGGAGCAAAGGGGGTGAATGTAAAAAAAGGTAGATATTTTTATTATTCTGTTAATGGGTTTTTAATTTACCTTTACTATTAGTGTTGTATTTTGTATGATGTGGCAATAATTTCAGATTGATGAAATTAAATTTAACTGGCAGCTTTTGAATCTAACAAGTCTTTTAAAACTTTTTATATATTACAAATTTATCCATTAATGTGTTTCTATTTAATCCTACGTTTAAACAAATCTGAAAGTTTTAAATCATCTGAGGTCAAAATGTATGTTATACATGCCTAGGTCTCACCTAAAAACTACAGTTAAACATCTGACTGCCTTATATCTATGCTGTTAACATCCTGACTGCAGTAACCTAACGGGTGTTGTGGTCTAACTTGTGACCGTGTTGATCGGCGCCGTCCAGCCGCTGATTGACGTAGTTATTTCAAACGTTTAAAACGGGGATTTCTTCCCGAATATCACTTTATATCCATTTTACTGCAACCATAACTGACATGTACATTTTGAAATTATCCTAAAGTATAAAAAGGAGACTTTGTGAAGGATTCTTGAGGTCTGAGACAGCAGTTCAATCCGCGACTGGAGGACGCCAATTAACACAGTCACAAATTACAACAATACACCGTAACCAAAGTTAACCGTAGCCAGAGCTAGCTTATATAGCCACATTCAACGAGCGAGACAACTTTAGCATCTAATTTAGTGTTTAGGTGAAAAGAGGATAACGGAATAGCTTGTCCATGCTCTGTCTATCTCTAGATGAAATCCAAATAATTACAAACATTTAACAAACCTCTATATTTGACTCGATATCATCCCAATCCTCTCACCGGCGTCCTTCACAGTCCTACACGCTGCGTCGCGGACTGATGACGTTTACTCTCGCCAGCGGGTCCTTCTCCTAGTTTATTTATTCAGACAGTAAAAGCTTACGTTGTCTTGTTATGCTGGAACTGAAATTCTTTGAACAACATCTGGATGTTTGTCACAAAGCTGCAATATTTTAGAGACAAAAATATCACGATTTTATATTTCCTGTGACAGATGTTTCCAATAGTGCCGCCAGGGGGCGGTAAACCCTCATTTATGTAGTTTATCCCATTTACCATTCAATATAAACAGACCATCTCTAATGCCGAATGGCAAGGAGAAGAATGAGGAACAGTTTTATATAATCTGAACTCAGTACTTACTACTTCAAGTAGTACACGTGTAACCAGTGGAAATATCTGCGTTGTGTTTATGATTTTGTGAAGGAGACTGCCACACTGGATCGTCTCAATGACCACTTTTAATCTGGCAGAGATAACAAGAGACACAAACTCCCATTCCAGATCCTCTCCCACAGGAATTCATTCAAAAGGGCCACATGGAATAAAATATTATTTTACAAATAGAACAGTGCATACCTGGCAGATAACAAGAGACACACAGGTCTCCCATCAGCCGGCTAGCAAAGCAACAAATGTTCCATCATTTTTACAAATATATATGCATTTTGATGTATTTTGAACCACAATTTCCTGATTTATGAGCAATGTCTTTATTATGGTTAAATTAAGTTTATTTGCATTATTTTGTAGTGCTGGACCACACTATTTGAACATTTTTAAGCATTGTATTTTACTCTATTTTATACAAATTTCAGTCTTTTGACCAATTTATTTAGTCACTTTTGATTCAATAATGACACTAATTTTTAAGAAAAATTAAAAAAAACCACACTTTTCACTGTAGGCATATGGAAACCCATTCCTGCCACTGAAAAGAGAAAAATGTTGAAGTAAGGAAATAAAAAGATAAAGCCAAAGTCATAATTATAAGATTAAAATTGAAACTTATGAGATAAAAAAAATCATAACTAAAAGATACAAAGTCAAAATTATAAGCTAAAAGTCATTTCATCAGTTATGACTTTTTATGTCATAATGTTGACTTTTAATTCATAATCTTGACTTTGTATTAGGGCTGGGCAATTAATCAAGAATTAGATTAAATCGCAATTTGGCGTGCTGCAATTTTCAAATTGCAAAAGGTGCATTATCTCTTTGACCTGAAATCTGTGTAAAAATACCAGTGTTTAACTTCCTTTTTGCAACAGAAATGTTATGCACGACACATGCAATCATTCAGGTGCCATTTTTTATAGAATAGTCTACAAAAAATCCTACCTTCTTCATTTTCATTCTTTTTTAAAATAAATATGAGAATGACAAAAACTCTTCAATGCAACAGTTCACATCCAATTTGCAATACAAGTCAAAATCATAAGAATAAGACACTTTTAAGGAATTGTTCAACCCTTGTTAAGGAATAAAAGAAAATTAAGGAATAATCGCATATCAAGTCACAATTAGATTATTTTCCAAAATTGTTCAGCCCTACTTTGTATCTTGTTAGTATGACTTTTTTCCTCCAACTCTAACTTTTTATATCAGAATTATGACTTTTTAACTCATAACTGTGACCTTTTATCTCATAATTATGACCTTTTATTTCATAATTATGGACTTGGAATTTTTTTCAAGAATTGCTGTACTTTCACATTTTTTTTCTTTCTAATTTGACCCAAATGGGCTTCCATACAGGCATGTCAAGGGCCCCTCCCTGCTGTGGGCCGGGGAATCAGTACCCTTTTCCCCCCTGTGCTACGCCCATGCACCCCCCTCTCCCCCAGGGATTCATTCAAAAGGGGAGAGGGGAGGGGGCAAAAAGAATATCTACAAATGACCAACGAAGAAGAACACCACAGAGCCCAGGAGGTGACGTGAACATGTTTATTTTTTTTAATGCGTGCACGCGATTTAGTATCTTGCACGCGCAAGATACTAAAACGCATTCATATCTTGTGTGCGCGTTTTCTCAGTATCTCCCGCACGTTTTATTCTGTCTTGCATGCACGTTATAGTATCTGGCGCACGCGTTTTAGTATTTAGCGTACACTTTTTTAACCTCGCGTGCCTTTAATTTGTATCTCACACGCCCGTTTTAGTATCTCGCACGCGTTTTAGTATCTCGCGTTTTATACGTATCTCGTGTGCGCATTTTATTTGTATCTGGCGCATGTCCATTACAGTATCTCGCATGCGTTTTAGTATCTCGCGCACACATTTTAGTATCTCGCGCGTGTTTTATACGTATCTCGTGTGCGCGTTTTATTCGTATCTCACACGTCCGTTTTAGTGTCTCGCACGCGTTTTAGTACCTCACGCACGTGTTTTAGTATCTCGTGTGCACGTTTTATTCGTATCTCACACGCGCATTAGAGTATTTCGTGTGCGCGTTTTAGTATCTCACACGCGTTTGATTCGTATCTCGCGAGCGCGTTTCATTGGCATCTCGCGCACATGTTTTAGTATCTTGTGGGCGTGTTTCAGTATCTTGTGCGTGCGTTTTATTCCTATCTCACGCGCGTATTTATTCGTATCTCGTGCTTGCGCTATAGTATCTCACGCAGGCGTTTTAGTATCTCACGCGCGTTTTATTTGTATCTTGTGTGCGCTTTCTATTCGTATCTCTGTCTCTCGCATGCGCATTTAACGCATATCGTATAGACAAATTTGCACGCACGAGATACGAATAAGATACGCAAGATACTAAAATGCGCGTGCGTATTAAAAAAGTAAACACGTTCAGTGTCACCTCCTTGGCTCCATAGAAAACAAAGGAAGGAGGAGCTGCAAACAACAACACAGTGCATCATGGATTACAGAGTTTCTCTGAGGCTGTTACGGAACAGACAAATGCCCGGTAATTTTGTGTGATTATAACAATGAATACTGAAGTACAGAGGTGCATCTTGATCCTGTTACACAAAGACTCACAGCCTTCAAGGGTTCAGATAGATGTGATGCTGCACGTTTCTATTCCTCAGAAATGAAACTCATTCTGTGTGTTTATTCTCAGAATCTGAATTTAAAGGTGAGCAGATCTACCAGGAACTGAGTTCTGACGAGAATAAAAGACACCACAACCTCCTACCGAGGGGCTCAAGATCTTCATCAGTTTCTGGCTAAGCTGAAACTGTAGAGTTCTCCAGAAAAACAGAGGTATCCTATAGGGATCTGTAGGATTAGCCGACTAGAAGATTAACGTCAGATAGATTATAAGTTGAAATAACTCTAAATCAAATCACAAACAGAGCCGTCCACCACCAGCAGGTACGACCACACAGCTATAATGCTCTACAACCCGGACATTAACAGGAGCAGGGGCCCATTTCAATAAGGAAGTTCAACAAACTCAGAGTAACCCTGGGTGAATCAACCCTCAGATAAGAAACCCTGAGTTTTCAGTTCCAGGAAAAGCAAATTTAATTTAGTTCTATCAACTCTGAGATGTCTGAATAAACTCTGAGTCAGTTAAGTCAACTCAGACTCAGTTATATTACCTCTGGGTTAGATCCATAAACTCTGGGTTAGTTCAGTCAACTAGGATTTAATTAAATTGAATCTGAGTTAGTTAAATCAAATCTGACTTAGTTCCCTCTACTCAGAGTTAAATAAATAAACTTTGGCTAACTTTGTTAGTTTAATCACCTCTGAGTTAGTTCAATAAACTGAGTTCAATCAACTCAGAGTTAAATAAATAAACCTAGAGTTAATTCCATCAACTCTGAGTCAGTAAAATTAACCCTGAGTACGTTAAATCAACTCAGATTCAGCTGAAAAAAGTAAACACGTTCAGTGTCACCTCCTTGGCTCCATAGAAAACAAAGGAAGGAGGAGCTGCAAACAACAACACAGTGCATCATGGATTACAGAGTTTCTCTGAGGCTGTTACGGAACAGACAAATGCCCGGTAATTTTGTGTGATTATAACAATGAATACTGAAGTACAGAGGTGCATCTTGATCCTGTTACACAAAGACTCACAGCCTTCAAGGGTTCAGATAGATGTGATGCTGCACGTTTCTATTCTTCAAAAATGAAACTCATTCTGTGTGTTTATTCTCAGAATCTGAATTTAATCTCACAATTGTGATTTTTCCCTAAGAATTTTATAAATAAAAAGCTGTGTCTAACGTTTGCAGTAAAGTTTTGCTCCTTTCACCACAATTTTGAATTTCTTCCCTCAGAAATTTTACTTTTTAAAATCACGTTTGGAAACATGTTGGATCTCTTAGAGCCCAATAAAATAAATAAAAGAGAAATTAAAAACAACGTGCTAACGATTTAAATATTCCCTCGGTGATGTTAAAACTTCGATAAGAGAGAACCGGATGTACAAACAGTAAATAACCTCCTTAGATGAGGTCAGTCAGCTGTTTGATGGTTTTATGTTTCGTTTCCTGTGAGTCTGGGATCAGATGGGTGTGATGCTGCACGTTTCTATTCCTCAGAAATGAAACTCATGGCGCGTGAACGCGGATGGAAATGCGCGTCTCCGTGACGCTTGATTCGCGCGAACCCGCTCGCACTGCCTCACACACGTCATAGTCCTGTTTTCTGCAATAAAGGCCATTTCTGTCCATATCTGTCACGTCTGCTCTGTTTTCTTTACATGTTTGTGGGACTAAATCAGACCTAACGGGTCTACCTCGCTGCGTTTCAGTCGCGCGGTCACACACGAACATGCCCCGCCTCCTTTTACGTCAACGCCTTTATATTTGCGTGCTCGTGGCCGTCTCGTCATTCTTAGAGCATCTCAATAACTCAGACTGAGCTCTCAACAACCAGGAACATTCCGAGAGGAGGAAAAGGCAAAACAAGAGGTGAGTGTTGGACTGTGGAGGAGCTGAGGAAGAGGGGTGAAAGTACTGAGGTGGTGTTAGGAAGGATCCAACATGATGTTTTAAGTTCTCTGTTATTCCCCTTTTTACTCTGGGGTCTATGAAGGCCTGCAAAATAATGGTCAATAGTAAAGTTAAGCTGTGATTACAATGTTTTATTTTTAACATGAATAACCAGAGCAACAACACATTACTTATTTAGACTTTAACATATGTAAACCTTTTTCTTCAAACAGAATCACCTTTGTAGTGGTAATATTTAGCATGTGCATGGGCTCACTGATAAAAAACGACTAACAAAGTAAAGACAGAGTTAAGCCATGATGTGCACAAACGTCTGATAACTGATCCTTTTCAACATTTTTAAGTAATTTCCTTGACATATCTGGTAATGTGTCTGTATATTTTGTATATTTTAGAGGGTTGAAGTTCCATTCTTTTTGTTTGTTTGTTTGGTTTTTTTTTGGGGGGGGGGGGGTATTTTTATTTATTTTTTATTTTTTTGGTGGTGTGTGTGTTGGGGGGGGGGGGGTAGAGTGCTTTGACTCTTTCTGCATTTTCATGGGAATTTCAGGAATTTATAAACAATTTTCCATGGAATTTTGGAGCAATATGTCTTACATTTTTGTGAAATTTCTTAGAAACTTTGGGGGGATTTGCTTGGAAATTTTCAGAAATTTAAATCGATTTTTTGGTGAAAATTTCTTTAAATCTTTTGGGTTTTCAGAAATGCTTACTGTGATGTTTGAGTAATATTTCAGGACATTTTGGGGTGGTTTTAAGGGATTTTTGAATTTCTCACAGAAATCTTTAGTAAAGCCATAGAAATTTTAGTGAATTTAAGAAGATTTTTATGGTTTGGGAATCTCTAAATCTAAAAGGGAACTTACCAGGACTTCCAGAAAGATCTTCATCCCTGGCCTTCAGGTTCTTGTGGTCCTCATCAGAAAAAATGCTAAACTTACGCACAACTTTGAACGACAGGCACCATTTCCTACTGACAGAGAGGCCCACCACCAACAGGCTGAAATACACTCAAAACACATTTTTAAAAAGTCTGTTTTTTTTTTTTTTGTTTGTTTGTTTTTTTTGTGTTGTAAATTAATATAAGCCTGTCCTTACATACAGACATATATGTTTAGTAAAAATTACTTCCTGTTTAAAGACAAGGCAGAGGTTTCACACTTATCAGGTCCTACTGATCCCAAATAAGAGGGATGAAATCCAAGCAAAAGCTTCAGTCTCAGGAGGTTAAGGGGGCAAAAATGGGTTAATACTAGTAGTGGTAAAAAGAAGATAAAGGCGAAAGTGGGATTAATGGGCTTATAGAGGCAAGAAAAAAAAAAAACTTCAAAAAAGAAGTAAAGTGGCAAAAATGGGTTGAAGTGACAAAGCAGTATGTAAATAAAAGCAAAGTGGCAAAGTTAAAGTGGCAAAGAAGGGCAAAAAGAAAAAGCAAAAATGGGATAATAGAGGCAAAGCGTGGAAAAAGACGACAGAAGTGGGAAGAATGGGGAAAAAAGTTGCATAAAAGGGAATAAAGCTGATAAAAACTGTTTTTTAAAACAGCAATACTGGCAAAAACAGATTATAAGTGGCAGAAAGAAATGGTGCTATGGGTAAAAGTGTCTGGAAGGGCAAAAAGTGGCAAAATTTGATTATAAGTGTAAAAAATGGCAGCAATAATGAGCAAAAAGTGGTAAAATGGTTAGATGTGGCAGAGAGAAGTGGTGCAAATGGGTAAAAAGTTGCAAAAAGTGTCAGAGCGAGAAAGTGGCAAAAATGAGTTATAAGTGGCAAAATAAACTGGTAAATAATCGATAAAAGAAGCGAAATGAACTGGCAAAAAGTCATAAAGCAGAAAAACAGGTTCAAAGTGGCAAAGAGAAGTGGCATAAATGGGCAAAAAATGGAAAAAATGTTGCAAAAAATGACATAAAGCAGCAAAAGTGGGCTTAAAGCAGAGAAGGGGCAAAAATGTGGTGAAAATGGGTTAAAAAGTAGCATGACTGATTAAATCCAACATCAGAACCAAATAACAGCACCACACATTTTTCAGCTCCTAAGTTAGAAAACCGTTAGCCAAGATGCTAGCACCAACGCTACTGATCCAACATACAAAACGATGCTACCTAATCAGCCTAGACCATGTGTGGCTGCAGTTTCATTTTAACCTACAGCCAAACGCCTGATATTGGTGATCACATGACCTAAGTTCTTTTTTGGCAAAGCAGACACTAGGGAGCACCATGCTCCAAGAATGTAAATTAAAACAGAAGTCAGTGGTTGTTAAATCTCATAAACCCAGATTTTATCCACAATAGAGCATAAACAGCATATCAGATGTTAAACTGAGACATTTTACCATTTCAGTAAAAATATTAGCTCATTTTGAATTTGAAAGCACATCTCAGAAGGGCACCAAAAGCTGGAAGAGGTTTATGAGAGTTATCATTGACATCTGTTTTTGTTTACAGAGCGCTCCAACTTTTGGGGCAGGCATCAGTTTTAAAATCACATCTAAAAAGCTGCGGTCTTTTTCTTCACCTGATGCACAGATTTAGATTTTTGCATCACTGATCAGCTGAACCATTATTATTAACACTAAAAATATTATGGAGTATATTAATCAGTGAACAATATCATGTATGATGATTTTTATCCTTCAACAGTGCTACCATGAGTGACAGAAGATTTGAAGCCAAGCTGGAGGCCCTAGAGTGCCACTTCACTTGGGATCTGAATAAGTCCAGACTTGTAAATCTTAAGGAAAAGCTGGTGGACGTCGGCACCGAGGCGGGAAACCCTTGGCTGGGCCACATCTACAATCTGCAGGGGTTCCTTGAGTTCAAGCTGGACTTCACTGAAGACGCTAAGAGTTTGTTCCAGAAGGCTGCAGAGACCTTCAGCCAGATACGACATGCAGATGAGGGCCCCTGGTTGGTGGTGAACTACGGGAACATGGCCTGGCTGCACCACCACCTCGGAGAACAGGAGGAGAGTCAGAAGTACCTGTCCAAGGTGGATGACCTGCTTCAAAGATACCCATCTCCATCCCAGGGCCAGCTCCACCCGGAGGTCTACGCTGAGAAAGCCTGGAGCCTGATGAAGTTCGGCAAGGAGCAGAAGCTGAAGGCCGCAGAATGCTTCGAGAAAGCCATCAGCATGCAGCCGGACAGGGTGGAGTGGAACACCAGCTATGTTATAGGGTTAGCGAGCTCCAAAAAACACCAAGTGGCCGACAGCGACCTGCTGGAGAAAATTAAACTAGCAAAGGAAAAGGATCCAGACAACTTGTACATCGCTGCTGTCTACCTTACACGACTTGCCAAGAAAGGGGAAAAAGTGGAGGATGAAGTGCGTGAGTTAGGAAGGCAGATCTTAAAGAATCCGGTCAGCAGCTACAGCGGTATAAAGCCATTACTAAGAGTTTACTCTCACCATGTATCTGCAGACGAGGCCATTGACTTGGCAGAGGAGGCTCTGAATAAACACCCAGATGAGCGTTATCTTAAACGGTGCGTTGCACTCTGCTACAAATGCAGGATTATGTTTGTCAGGGAGGGTCGCAAAAGGCCAGGCATGATAGACCGAGCAATCAGTCTCCATAAGGAGGTGATTTCTCTTTACCCCAACACTTCCTTCGTCAAGGAAGTCGACCTTGCAAACATGTACGCAAAGTCCAGTAACGAGAAGGCTAAAGGTGAGCAGATCTACCAGGAACTGCTCCGCAGGGATCTGGAGCCTGCAAACAAACAGCTTCTTTACAACAAGTTTGCAAATTATTTAAACTTTGATAAGAAGGATCGCCGAAAGTCCATTGAGTTCCACAAGAAGGCCGCTTCGATACCAGAACAGAGCTTCTATCGTGATGAAAGTATCAGAGTTCTGACGAGAATAAAAGACACCACAACCTCCTACCGAGGGGCTCAAGATCTTCATCAGTTTCTGGCTAAGCTGAAACTGTAGAGTTCTCCAGAAAAACAGAGGTATCCTATAGGGATCTGTAGGATTAGCCGACTAGAAGATTAACGTCAGATAGATTATAAATTGAAATAACTCTAAATCAAATCACAAACAGAGCCGTCCACCACCAGCAGGTACGACCACACAGCTATAATGCTCTACAACCCGGACATTAACAGGAGCAGGGGCCCATTTCAATAAGGAAGTTCAACAAACTCAGAGTAACCCTGGGTGAATCAACCCTCAGATAAGAAACCCTGAGTTTTCAGTTCCAGGAAAAGCAAATTTAATTTAGTTCTATCAACTCTGAGATGTCTGAATAAACTCTGAGTCAGTTAAGTCAACTCAGACTCAGTTATATTACCTCTGGGTTAGATCCATAAACTCTGGGTTAGTTCAGTCAACTAGGATTTAATTTAACTGAAGTCTGACTCAGTTCAACTAATGCAGAGTTAATTAATTCAGCTATGAGTTGGTTTAATGAACTCCGAGTAAGTTCAGTCAACTCTTAATTACATAAACCAACACTAAATCAGTTCAGTTAACCAAGAGTTAAATGAATCTACTATTTCAGTTCCATTAATTCTGGATCAGTTAAATAAAATCTGAGTTAGTTTAATCAACTAAGAGTTGGTTGAATCAGCTGAGTCAGTGAAATCAACCAATTGACTCAGTTAAATCAACTCTGAGTTAGTTAAATCAACTCAGAGTTATATAAATAAACTTTGACTAACTAACTTTCTTAGTTTAGTCACCTCTGAGTTAATTCAATAAACTGAGTTCAACCAACTCGGAGTTAAATAAATAAACCCAATCATTGGCCATCATAATCATTGGCCCTATATCTATCATGAAGAACATTCAAGATTTCAACTTCACTACTGATAATTCTACCCTCGCCCCCTCCTCTCACATCCCCAACCTAGGCATAATTTTCAACAATAACCTGTCCTTTCAACAGCACGTCACACAACTTACCAAAACCACCTTTTTTCGCCTTAAAAGCATAGCCCGTCTCCGCCCACTACTCTACTTCTCTGCTGCTGAAACCTTAATCCACGCTTTTATCACCTCCAGACTAGACTATTGTAATAGCATTCTCTACAGTACATCCTCCAAAGCTCTCAATAAACTTCAGTATATCCAAAACTCTGCTGCACGCCTCCTCACCCATACTAGATCCTGTGATCACATCACCCCCATCCTTTAAAATCTCCATTGGCTCCCTATCCCCGACCGAACTCAATTTAAAATCCTGCAAAGCCCTTAATGCTCTGGCCCCACCCTACCTCACTGACCTCCTCCCCAAGAACCAAGCACCGAACCCGGGGGCACAGAGCTTTCTCCATAGCCGCCCCTTCCCTTTGGAACTCACTCCCAACTCATATCCAAACCTGCACGGACCTTCCTACTTTCAAATCACTCCTCAAAACACACCTCTTTAGACTAGCTTTTATCTGTGAGTCTGAGCTTCCTTTGTTGCGGTTTTGCTTGTGTTGTCTTTGTCTGTTTTTATGGTTTGTTTAATGTGATTTTATCTTTTCTGCTTTGTACAGTGTCTTTTAGTTTTATGAAAAGCGTTTTATAAATAAAAAATATTATTATTATTATTTATTCCATCAACTCTGAGTCAGTTAAATAAACTCTGAGAACGTTAAATCAACTTAGACTCAGTTATATTAACTCAGAGTTACATAAATCAACTCTAGGTTAGTTCCATAAACCCTGGGTTAGTTCAGTCAGCTAGGATTTAATTAAATTGAATCTGAGTTAGTTAAATCAACTCTGACTTAGTTCCATCTAGTCAGAGTTATATAAATAAACTTTGGCTAACTAACTTTGTTAGTTTAATCACCTCTGAGTTAGTTCAATAAGCTGAGTTCAATCAACTCCGGGTGTGTTCAGTCAACTCAGAGTCAAATAAATAAACTTAGAGTTAATTCCATCAACTCTGAGTCAGTTAAAAAACTCTGAGTTAGTCAATCCAGTTGAATCACTCATGTCGTGTTCTGTCCCGTTTCTATGTGGCGTCCAGACCGCACCATCTTTTACTGAGTCTGAATGATTTACAAATATTTTAGAGATTCGGGCCAGATTATGTCCTGATGGAACCTGTGGAGGGTCCAGAGGCTAAATCAGAGGATCACTGATATAAAACAGTGAAAATGGCAGAAAGTAAGTTGGATAGACAATTTTAACAATAGTTAGCCAATGAAGCTGCTTCCACTGTTGACCCATGGAAAACGCTGTAAATAAGGGAATATAATAAAGAACGAGTGCTTTATTACAGGATTTATGCACATTCATCTGGATTGTGATGATGTTTTTTCTTTATGATCACGTAGCCAAAGATTCAAAGTTATTCTTTTTTTAAACATTGTCATTAATGTAAAAGTAAAGAAATGTGATTTCTTGTGAGTTTGATCTCTCTTAATGCACCTAAACCTGCATTGACTTGATTCTTTGCATTTGTATTTTGGGTTTAAGGATTGTGTTGAAGTTTTATTGAATTGTGTATAGTGGTTTGCTTTTGTACATCACTTTGAGTTGTTTCT
Source organism: Cheilinus undulatus (assembly GCF_018320785.1). Classification (NCBI taxonomy): domain Eukaryota; kingdom Metazoa; phylum Chordata; class Actinopteri; order Labriformes; family Labridae; genus Cheilinus; species Cheilinus undulatus. Next base: position 52,746,796 of record NC_054870.1, on the reverse strand, counting down.
GTAACACTATTTCAGATGAATTCCCTACAGGGACAGTAAAGTTTGTCCTCTCATCGATAAACCAGCCTCAGTTTGTGACGTCATTTAAACGTTATTTTGATGTTTAGCAGAATTACACCCAGATGAAACTGTATGCAGTGAAGCGTTATTGTCATTGTACCGACAAAAATGGAGTTAAATAAAAATCCACTGTTTTATGAATGAAAAAGGGAAAAACTGAGGTTTAACGTGGAAACGCTCAGTATCACTGGAGAACTGCATTGCTGTTTTTTCTCAGTTAGATTGAAATAAAGTTTTAAATCTTTACAGCGTGTGTTTCTCTTTCACCTGCTGGAGAAATATTTGGCTGGAGGTTTCCATTCAGAGGAAGGTGTGATGATTTAATCAACTCAATCAATTTGATCAAATTCCCAAAACCTTACAGATAAATTTCCCAAATGTTTGTGACATCACCAAAAATCTTCAAAGCAATTTCCTCCCAAAAATTCCAATAAAATTACAAAAAATTTACACATTTCCCAAATCTGCTTGAAGATGCCTGAAAATTTCCAAACAAATCTTCCAAATTCCCTTCACAATACCCCCCAAAATTCCCCTGAAACTCCCAATGATGCTCTCGAATACACTCCTGATCAAAATCTTAGGACCAGTGGAAAAATTGCAAGAATGTGGATTTTGCGCTGTAGGATCTTACGAAGGTTCTAAGTAGAGCAGGGGTCATCAGGAACATTCGCACAAGGGCCAGATTTAGTCCCGACAGAAACTCTAGGGGCCAGACTTTCAAATACACAAAAATTAAATCAATATTTTGGGTTTGATTGAAATATTATTGTAGTAGTATTTGTATTTTCTTTCAAAATGCATTTTTGGGAATTACCAGAGAGATCTATCTCTGTTATCTATAATGCAGCAGACATGAGGAGCCTGACAACAGAACCGGCTGGACCCCTGAAAATCCCAGAGAATGGGCCCTCCACAATTGTCATTAAGTATTAACTCATTTTTGACACTTTCAACCTCTTTTTGCCTCTTTAACCATTTTTTTGCAAGATTTTAACCCCTTTTGAAACCAATTTTCTTGCCTGTTTTATCCCCTTTGAGCCAATTTTATCCATTTTTTGCCACTTCTATTTTTGCCACTTTTGAACCCCTGTTCATTACATTTTTTTAACTTTTAAAACCGATTTTGCCACTTTCAACACATTTTAGCTACTTTTTGCCTCTACAACACATTTTTTTGCCATTCTTTAACCCATTTAAACCACTTTTCCTGCAGGTTTTTCCCCTTTGTGCCACTTTTTTCTCCATTTTGCCACTTTTCTTCTATTTTTCCCACTTTTTAACCCCTTTTCATGACTTTTTTTTTGCACATTTTTTGTCATTTGTAACCAATTTTTGATACCCTTTGCCCTTTTTTTCTCTTTTACCAATATTTGCCACATTTTAACCCCTTTTCACCACTTTTTCTGGCCATTTTTGCAGCACTTCTGCCAACCTTAAAGCTTTTTAAAATATCTACTAATTATGACAGTAAATTTCAGCAAAAACAGATCAAATGTGAAGTCATTCTAACATTCCTTCAATATTAGTTGTTTGTGGGATTGATTTAATAGCTGCAGACATTTAACCCTAACCCAGACAGGAAGCTTTGGGGGGCCTGATATGGCCCCCGGGCCGCCAGTTGATGATCAGTGAAGTCGAGCTTCAAAATGCAAAAATTTTTCAAAATGAAAAATCGTGACCTCATTTGAAGAATATAACGGGATATCAAGCTCCAAACTAATGTGGGATTATTAAGAATTTACCTCTAACTGACTCTGAATGTATTCTTAGAGTAGTGAAGAGAAGGAAGTCAAAGCGGCTTCACAATTACTATTTTATTTATCAGAATCAAACTATCTTTGTTGCACATCAGTGTGGCGTCCAGCGGGCTGCGAGGGAAACGTCCACACCCACGCACAGACACGCGCCAAACTTTTCCCTTCTCTCTAAACATCCGGTCAAATTCGCCGTTATCCTTCCTTCGTCTCCGTTTTAGAAGGCAAGAACAAAGTCGCACCACGAAGCTCTACTTTCGTACTTTTACACAAGTTCATCTCAACGTTGGAGGTGCGCTTCATTTTCACGCCGTCACGTCCCGTCTGCAGGTGAATCTGAGAAACCCGAGGTAAGGCATTTCCGCATTGTAAATAGGCGAGAAGGCGCGAAATGATAGCTTCCTGGTTTGAAAAAAAAAATACTCCTTTGCTTGTTTCATGCATTTTCTCAGCAAGTATGACTTTGTTATCGACTTAGAATGAAAGACAAATTTATTGAATTATGCTGTCGAAATTGTTGGGGCTTTTACGGAAGAGTATTAGGGCCACTGAAAAAAAAAATTTTGAGACAATTTTTTTTTTTCAATTGTGAGAAAAAAGTCAGAATTCTGAGATTAAAGTCAGAATTCTGAGATTAAAGTCAGAGTTCTGAGATTAAAGTCAGAGTTCTGAGATTAAAGTCAGAATTCTGAGAAAAAAGTCAGAATTCTGAGATTAAAGTCAGAATTCTGAGATTAAAGTCAGAATTCTGAGATTAAAGTCAGAATTCTGAGAAAAAAGTCAGAATTCTGAGATTAAAGTCAGAATTCTGAGAAAAAGTCAGAGTTCTGAGATTAAAGTCAGAGTTCTGAGATTAAAGTCAGAATTCTGAGAAAAAAGTCAGAAGTCTGAGATTAAAGTCAGAATTCTGAGAAAAAAGTCAGAATTCTGAGATTAAAGTCAGAATTCTGAGAAAAAGTCAGAGTTCTGAGATTAAAGTCAGAGTTCTGAGATTAAAGTCAGAATTCTGAGAAAAAAGTCAGAAGTCTGAGATTAAAGTCAGAATTCTGAGAAAAAAGTCAGAATTCTGAGAAAAAAAGTCAGAATTCTGACTTTATTCTTCAAATGAAAAAAAAGTCTCAAATGTTTTTTTTCTCAGAATTCTGAGATTAAAGTCAGAATTCTGACTTTTTTCTCACAATTGAAAAATAAAAAATTGTCTCAAATTTTTTTTTTTTTTTTCAGTGGCCCTAATACTCTTCCGTAGGGTTTCAAAGTTTAAGCTGTGTTTAAATTATGAGAAAATCCGTTTTTGACGAAAATCTGAGTTAAAACTTCCGGTGGGAGGAGCAACAGGATATAAAAAGGACTGCTCCAGCTTCCTGGGCCAGTCTGGATCATGCTGCCCTGCAGGTAAGATGGTGTTTTGCTGTTGCTGTGAATGTGCTGACTGCTAGTTTTCTGTTATGGTTGATAACTGAGATGTAACAGTCAGAATAGGTTTCAGAGCTGTTGTATCCTTTACCTGTCTGTTTAAATCAGGGGTGTCAAACTCAATCACAGAAGGGGCCAGATTCTGAATTAAGGTCTGAACTGAGGGCCTGACAGGGTCCACATTTAACTGTCAACCTCATTTTCACCAGTAATAAATTATGGGGAAAAAGTTAGCAATGGTGATAAATGATTCTGAGATTTAAAAAGTCAAAATGAAGGGTTAATATTTTATTCTGCTCTCATCTAGCTATTTTTTCACCTACAACTAACCTAATTATTGATATCAAATATTAATTTTTTACGGATTTAAACCCTTTGAATGACAGTTATTTGTCATGATGCCACCATTTTTTAATGAAAAAAAAAACAGAAAAATTAATTATTAATTATTATTAATGATAATTACATAATAATTATTTATTATTAATTATTTTTTGTTTTTTTTGTGTTGAATAATTACAGCCTGAGATATGTCGATTAGTAGCAGCAATGATGATTTAATGCATTTGTTTTCATGTTTAGCACGTTTTTCTCCCCATATGCCAAATATGGTCAATATGGCGCCATCAGGTGGATAGTAGTAGAAGTGATCGATTCCAAGGCAAAAGCCCAGATTGATACCCAGCTATAATAAAATACATGTAATATGCTTTAATGGAAGTGCGATCAAAAATGGCATTTTGAATGGGTTCCAGTGGTGCATTTTTGGCCTTAACAGTTTGAATTTAACTCTTGCTTGTGAACAGTGTATTTTAGGCTTACTGTAGGAGCTGAGTTGGAAATAACAAGATCAAATCAAAATACCTAATCTTGCCGAGTGTTGCATTGTATTTATTCCAACCTCAAAATGAATATTAGTGGTTCAAAATCTTCAGAAATGTACATTTGATTGGGATTTATTATGAAGGAGGTGGTGGTTGGTTCTGAGGTTAGATAAATAGAAAAGCACTTGATTAGAGTAGCAGTTCTGAGCTGGCCTAAACTCAGGAATCACAACTAATGAGAAAAGACGACCCAAGTTCTTGAAAATTAGAATCAGTTGTGTTTATTTCCTAAGAATAATAATGCAGTTTTCACCTTAGATGGAGTGTAAAGGACAGACAGCAAAACAAACATGTATTAAAAGCAAATCATTGGAAGAGCCTGGGAAAATGTGCATTTATTTTCTTATCTCACCATTACATGTAAATTTAGGTTGTATTTGAGAGATCTCAAAAATGAGTGTGATATATTAGGAAAGTCAGCTCAGTTATCCCAAGATAATGAGATAACTAAGCAGAGAGCCAGAGAAAACAACCAAATTTTACTTGTCACAAGAAATGGGGTAAAACAAACTGTATGGATGTAGTCCCTGAGGGCAGTGGTTCTCAACGTTGGGGCGTGACCCGAGACACTTAGGGGGGTCGTCAGATGCCTTAAAGACAAAGAATATTTTTATTTATTTATTTTTTCCCCACCCAATTTTGTCACTATTATTTTCCGCCCTTTTTTATTAAGTTCTGCTATCATATTTTGTTAATTTTGAACCATTTTTGTAATTTCTAATCTGTTTCCAAGACTTTTTTCTGACTGTTTTTCCCACTTGCAATTCAATTCTTGCTGCCTACTGCCTATTGTTGTCTCTGTTGACTCATTATTATGGATATTAACCAATTTTTCCCCCTTTTTGACCCTTTTAATTACATTTGACTATTTGTTGTGCCCATTTTTTCAAGTTTTACCCACTTCTGCAAAGTCCTCTGCCTCAGTTAACGGATTTTGCCAGTTAAAAACTCTTTTTTCCCACTTTTTAATCCCATTTCACCAAAATTTCCACCCATTCCTGCCACTTTAATCCCCTTTCACCACTTTTTATGCCTGTTTTTGCCATTTATTGCTGCCTCTCTTATGTATTTTTGTGCAGCCTAACCCTTTTCCCTCTACCCTCTACTTTTAAAATCCCATTTGACAACCTTTTCCACCTTTTTTTTTGCTATTTTAACCCTTCTTAGCTATTTTTCAATCCATTTTAATTCTGTTTTTAAGAAAAAATGGTTCAGATTTTTAAGAAGACTATCCAGTAAAAGATATTTGTTTCTTTGTTAAGAATTGTTTTTATTCAGATTTAATATAAAATATGGTTATTGCAACTTAACTGTAGAATGGACCATGATTTTGCTGACCTAGTTTGCCCCCAGTTTGACTGGGCCCAAGAAAGCTCTCCTCTTTATCCCCCCTGATAGGCGGCCTTGTCTCCACATGACTATTCTACAATGTTCATGGCTGTTCAACCACCTTCAGGTCCAAGTGGTTCATCTGATGTAAGGGTCCACTTCCACCCTTCAGAGCGTTGCTTGGCCTTTTGGTCCACTTCCTCCCTTCAGAGGTTTCCTTGGATTGTGGATCTCCTTCCACCCTTTCGAGGTTCCTTGACCTGTTGGTCCACTTTCACCTTCAAGAAGTTTCCTTGACCAGCAAGTCCACCTCCACTCCAGAGAGGGTCCCCCAGCCTTCAGCTACACTGTTACGGCCGCCGCCGTCTGGGAATCTTTACCTCCCCATTTGAGTGTGTGTGTGTGAGTGTTCTTGTTTGCCTGGCACTCTGCAGCTCTCAGGTTGCCCCTGCTGCATAGGCTTATTGCAGTGATTCCATCCACCTGTGCAGAAGAAGCCTGATTGGCCTGGAGGTCCTGCAGCCTAATCCACCAACCAGAAGAGAGTGCAGAGGATAAAAGGAGCCAGCCACCAGAAGACAGCAGCAAGCTGTAACCAGCCATGCTCGCGTGCCTCTCGCTAGTTGACATTATTGTTAAACTATTGTATCTCTGTAACTTTGTTGAGGCACTAGTCTTTTGTGGTTTTTGGATAGTCTAATTAGTTACCTTATACACACACTCTGTTTATCTGTTAGTTTGGGTGCTGTTTTGTGATTCTTTTGTTAATTAGGGTAGTTAGGTTTTTGGTTTCTCTTGTGTTGCTAAAGTTTAGTTTAATAACTCTAAGTTAGAGTCTCTTTTTGTTCTCGTTTTTCCATTTTGCACAGCACCTTTTTGTCCTTAGTTGCCTCACTTTTGTTTATCAAACCCAACTTTACTTTTGTTAATAAATAACTTTATTTAAACCTTGAACATCTGGGTTTTTTTAATGTTACTTCCCTTTCCCCTAGCGAGCTGGTTGTAACATACACCGTCATCCTGCTGCAGGTAGGTCACCAAAACTAGGTGAGTCAATTTATTCAGTTCCCAAATGCTGCATGGTTGATCACTTACAACCACAACAATCAACAACAACAAAATTACAAACGTGCTTTAATGAAACAGCACAACAAAAATATAAAATAAAGCAGACTTCAATAGGTTGTTGTTCATTATAGATGGCAAAGGCAAAGTGCTCATTATAGTGCACAACAAAAATCACAAGTCACTGAATTCAAATGAAAATCTGTGTTCAATTAAACAAAACAATAGAACGTCACAAAATGGGTTTACAATAACTGAATAAAATGCATTTTTAATTAAACAAAATCAACCAACATACAAAACTTACAAAATGCGTTTAATAGACAAAAAAGGTGTTTGAGACAAAAAAATAGAAATTTAAATAGAATGCCTTAAAACAAAAATCAGTTAGAAGTATGCCAGTACAAATGCCTAGATCACAAAAAATAGATTTGAAAAAAAAATTTATATAACAAAAATAACATCACAAAAGGTGTGTGGTTTTAGGTCAGGATTTAGGGTCTTTGTATTTGTTTGATGTGAATTGAAAATCACATCCTGATCGACTGGCACTATGGCCCACCATCAGAGGGCCCCTGCCGGCCAGCCTGGTTCTGGTGTTCAGGTGGACGGTTCCTCTGGGCCTCCGGGTCCTCCTCCACCCTAAAAGGGTTCCTCAGGCCTCCGGGTCCTCCTCCAACCTAAAAAGGGTTCCTCAGTCTCCGGGTCCTCCTCCACACTAAATCATTCCTCCGGCCTCCGGGTCCTCCTCCACCCTAAAAAGGGTTCCTCAGGCCTCCGGGTCCTCCTCCAACCTAAAAAGGGTTCCTCAGTCTCCGGGTCCTCCTCCACACTAAATCATTCCTCCGGCCTCCGGGTCCTCCTCCACCCTAAAAAGGGTTTCTCAGGCCTCCGGGTCCTCCTCCACACTAAATAGGGTTCCTCTGGCCTCCGGGTCCTCCTCCACTCTAAAAAGGGTTCCTCCGGCCTCCGGGTCCTCTTCCACCCTAAATTATTCCTCCGGCCTCCGGGTCCTCCTCCAACCTAAAAAGCCTTCCTCAGTCTCCGGGTCCTCCTCCACCCTGAATCATTCCTCCAGCCTCCGGGTCCTCCTCCACACTAAAAAGGGTTCCTCTGGGCCTCCGGGTCCTCCTCAACCCTTTAAAGGGTTTCTCTGGCCTCCGGGTCCTCCTCCACCCTCAATTATTCCTTACGGCCACCAGGTCCTCCTCCACCCTAAAAATGGTTCCTCCGGCCTTCAGATTGTTTAAAGCAAATTCAACGCAAATTCCAATCAATAAATCTACAGTGTGCATTCTTTAACAGGTCCTGATGGTATCAACCCAGACTCCTGAAGGACTGTACAAAATGCAAGGTGCTTCTGGTCATCTTTAACCTGAGCTTGAGTCTAGAGGAAGACTTCCTGCATAGTTCCGGCCCCATGGACTGCACCTCAGGGAGCTGAACTGCTTCAGACCTGTGGCCCTCACCTTTCATTTGCTGAAGTCCATGAAGAAGACCAGACATCATGGTGGATAACACCAACTTCTACCTGCTGTGCAGATCCGCGGTTCACCTGGAGAACCCCGGGAACGCTGTGTGGGTCATGTTCTTTGACTCCTCCAGTGGAGTACAGGCAGATTATCATCGGCTTTGTAATCTGTCAGATGGCACCCAGACTGCACAGATGAACATCCAGAGACTGGACATTAAGAGGGTAGAGACATAAAAATACCTGAGTGTTCCCCTCAACCAAAAGTGGACGGATCAAACAGTACAAGCGTCCTGTACTAGAAGGGGCAAAGTCGTCTGCACTTGCTGAGGAGAATGAGGTCCTTTGGAGTGTACAGGACTCTGTCACGGACATTTTATGATAGTATGATGGTGTCTGCTCTCTTTCATGCAGTGGCTGGCTGTGGAGGAGGGAGCACAGCCATCATTGAAAACCCCTCTCACCTACTGCATGACACTGTTGGGGCCCTGAGCAGCTCCTTCAGCCTAAGACTGTTGCACCCACCCTGAAAGAAAGAGTGCGAGATCATCCGTTCCAGGGATGGGCAGCTATTAAGATTAATTTCCATTAATTCAGATCCGTAATTAGTGCAGTATTATTTTAATCCCGGTCAATCTCACACTTTGTCTCTCTCAACACACTCTGGTTAAGCCACTTCAACTCTTCCCTACAGCCACAGTGATGAAATATAAGTCCATCTCTGATCCTTAACTTTTCACGTCCCTTTTAAAAACTCAGTCAGCTCAGTGAACCAGTCAGAAGTCGTCTGCACCTTTTGTTATCAGACATTTACTTTACCTTTTACTTGTTTCTAGTTTTTAATTCAAAATAATACATTTAAATTGTGATTAATGCAATTAGAAATGATTCAGTAAATTGCTATTAACTACAGGGATTCTGAGATAAATCTCAATTAAAAATGTTTATTATTTGACAGCCCCTACTTACAAATATATTTCGTCTAATTCAGTGGTTTTCAAAGTGTGAGGTGGGCCTCCCCCTGGGGGACGCCACAGAGCTTCAGGGGAGGCGTGGAGCTATAAACCAGAAAAAAAGGTGATTTGCTTTGCTAACCTGTGCTGTGCATGGAGCAAAATGGATAGACTTATAGTTACTATAGGGGCTAAGTTATAGAGCAGTGTTACTCAACCAAAGAGCCAAATTATTGAAAATACCTTTGCAAGAGCCACAATCTAAGAGGTAAAAAGTGGCAAAAACAGCTTGAAGTAGCAATAAAAATAGGTCAAAGGTGGCAAAAATGGTCAAAAAGCAGCAGAGAATGGGTGAAAATTGGGAACAAGTGGAAAAATGGTCAGAAAGTAGCAAAAATTAGTGAGAAGTGACAAAAAATGAGTGGAAAGTGACTTAAATAGGCAAAGCAGTCAAGAGTGGCAAAAATTGGCAAAAAGAGAAAAAAAGTAGTATGTAATGGCAAAGGGTAGTTTAAATGGGCAGAAAGTGGCAAAAAATGTTTAGAAATAAAGGGGGGGGGGCAAAACTTGAGAAAAAGTGGCAAAAAGACGTAGCAAAAATGAGCAAAAAATTGAAAAAAAGGATATTTAATGATGAAAGGTAGCTTAAATGGACAAAAAGGTGAAAAAGGGAAATAATTGGATAAAAGTGGAAAAAAATGGGGAAAAAGAAGCAAAAAGAAGTTTTAAAATGGCCCAAAATATGAAAAGGGGTATTTAATGGTATTATAACTGAATAAGAGGGAATGGCAGATGTTTAGGACATTTGCAAACCAAAATATCCAAATATATTAATGTTAAAAATGTTGAAAGATTAGACATAAATGTTTGAAATGTTGTTTAATTTTTTAAAATTTGAATCCTTTCTGTGGGTGGGGGTCCAGCGAATGAATAATGTCTTCTTAGGGGGGGCTCACTCTCACACACTTTGAAAAGCCCTGCTCTAATTTATTGAACCAACATTTATGTTTTCAAAGCTCAAACGCAAATAGACGATCTTAATGAGTCAACTTAAAATAAAAATGGTTTGAAGCTACTTTTAAATGACATGATCAGTAGTTTACCAATAAACAAAGTATCTTTTAATTGCATTTAGTAATTCTTCTTTAGAGTTTTATTGAAACACAGTCAGTGCCCTTTCTTGCAAAGAACTAGCAACAATATGTATTGTTTTTTCTATTTGATATATTTCTAAACTGTGCATAGTGTTGTGCAAGTGGTTTTACTTCTTGGCTGATAATCTTGTGTTTCCTTCATGTTTACAATATGTTGATACTAGAAATTGTCTCACAACCCACATAGTGCATGTGTGCCACCCCTGATTCAAAACCACTGTATGAAATGTTTTGCTCCACCTCATATATACGAGCTCACATAGATGTGAATATATTTTTATGTCTGTAACAATATGAACATTCTCCCACAGTCCCACAGCTGTTACAGCCACCTACCCAAAAGTGAACCTTTCTTCGCCTCATAGCGACATGTTGAATTATTGGTAATACTATTATTATCATTTTTAGATGTGTAATAGTACCTGGATATTTAATCATTCTTTCAAATCAATACATTTCACACTGTGGGTTTTTTCATTTCTGGTCTTGATCCTTCCACAGGATAAAGGGTACATTTGTAAATGTAAATGAGACTATTCTAGCACTACTTTTTGTCATCTTGTATTGAAGTATCGTTAGTTCATTTTTCCCCAAACTTTATGGGGTTTTGTGTGTTAATTTCTTAATTAAATTCCACAAGTATTACAAACATTTATAGTTTACTTTTTTCACTATACAGGTGCATCTCAAAAATTAAAGTATCATGAAAAAGTTCAACATTTTTTGTCACTCTTTTTCTGAAAGTGAAACCCATATATTGTATAGACTTGTTACACATAGAGTAAAATATTTCAAGCCTTTATTTCTTAAATGTTGATGATTATGGCTTACAGATAAGAAAACCCAAAATTCAGTGTCTCAGAAAATTAGAATATTACATAATATCTATTTAAAAAAGGATATTTTAAACAGACATGTCAGGCTTATGAAAAGTATATTGATTGCCATTTTTGCTTCTTCTTTTTGCCACTTTTTCCAATTTTTGCCCTTGTTACCGTTTTGTTTTGTTTTGTTTTGTTTTTTTGCAATTTTTTTCCCATTTAAGTATCCTTTTGTCATTAAATACCACTTTTTCCTACTTTTTGCCCATTTTTGCCACCCTTGACTGCCTTTTTTTTTTCTACTCATTTGTTTGCCTTGGTTTTACCACCTTTGGACCATGTTTTGCCACCTGTTACTCATTTTTTGTCACTTCTCATCCATCTGTTTTTCACTTTTTATCCCCATTTTTGCCCAGTTCACCCATTTTTTTGCTGCTTTTTGACCATTTTTGCCATCTCAAGCTTATTTTTATTGCTACTTTAAGCTGTTTTTGCCACTTTCCACCACTTAGATTGTGGCTCTTGCAAAGGTATTTTTCAACAGTTTGGCTCTTTGGTTGAGTAACGCTGCTTTAAGGATTATCAGATCAGAGTAATCAGGTAGTATTGGCAATAAATTAATTACTGAAACCAAATAACTGGTTACCTGGTAAAGACAGATGTTTAAGAACATTTGCAGACCAAAATATCAAAGATATAAAAATGTTAAAAGATATTAAAAAATAGACATAAATGTTAAAAAATATTTAAAAATAGACATAAATGTTTGACAATATGGTTAAGTTTTTTTTTAAAATCTGAATCTTTATGTGGGTGGGAGTCCACTGACTGAATAATCTCCTCTTGGGGGAGGCTCGCTCTCACACTTTGAAAACCTTCATATATATTATATTAGTCAGAATAGCTGTGATTATTCATTCTCACCACTAGATGTCACTGTGTGCTCTTAAGTATTTTCATGTAATGGAATTTACTGTACAAGCTGTAATAAATTGCAGTAGGCCCATTAATTGCCGTGGGTTTTTTTTTCAGTGCTGTGATAAAAAAGAAAACATACCACCGACAGTAATGTCTGCTTTGATATGGCTTTAAATAATAATCACGTTTCTTTTTTTTTTTAAATATAAAGATACATTTCTGATTGTTTAAAATATTCCATGCTGTGATGAATTATGCTAAAACAAGAAAGACCGAGACAAAATCACCTGTCATGGCAGGATAATAATATATGATATTATACAGAGACAGGCAGGAGGAAAACAAAACATGACGTCACTTTTCATCAACTCAGCCGCATTGGCTGCTGGGAGTTTGTGACTGTGTCAGACATTTTGGATCTGAAGGGGCTGAGTTAGCCGTCAGTCCTAGCTCTCGGTAAGTACTGGCTTTATCCTTACTGCTCATTTAGAATAAGTGTTTCTCATGTTAGGCGACATGATCGTGGTTCTAAATGGCATCTACTCGAGGTAAAATGTCTAAAAAATATCTAATCTTAGCGGTTTGAACCGGATCTAAACCTGTAAGAATCAGGGAGTGGTGATGCTAGCTGGTTAGCTTGAGCTAGCTTTAGCGTTAGCTTGGTGGACCTTTAAACAGATAAACAGCTTCACTGTCAGAGGTGATAAAACAAGGAATAATCACAGGAAAATCCCTTAAATTAAAGGTTATAGTGACAGGGGGTTAATCTCTCTAGTAGAGAAGAAACATTGGGTTTAGCTTTGCGGAGCTTTTCATTAAACTACCTTTGATTCAGTAATTTAATCAATTTAACGATTGATCGGTGATCGATTCTGAGTACTGTTCGATAATGTACGGGTCTTTAGAGGCATCCATAGGCATCCCACAGTACCATAGTTTTCTTTGTTAGTATGCAGTACGTATTATTAGATTATGTGTCTTTGTATTTGACTGTTAGGTAGATAAAATAAGGAGATTTCTCATCTTTATATTCGTGTCTGTATTGTCTTTAAATAGTTGGATAGAGAAAGAATCAGTAGAAATGTTGTCTCGCACCAATGGCCCTTCAAATAATATTGTTAATACAGTATTACTCGATATTCCAAGTACCTTTATCACACTTCATACATTGACTATGATATAACCTGAGCCTTTGTACACTGTCATTCATTTTTCCCCATGAAGTCGTCTGGTCCCAAATCTCTGAACAACTCTGAACAAAATACCTTTAAGCTGTAGCCATATGTTATACCTAGTTATTTATTTATTTGTTTGTTTGTTTGTTTGTTTGTTTATGTCCTGAGCTTGCAGTTGCCTTGGCTAAATTCCAGAGGGTAAAAAGGGGCGACTTTATAAATAATAATAATAAGAATATCTTGAATTTATATAGTGCCTTTCAAGAAACCCTGGGACGCTTTACAAGAAACAGATGAGACCTGGACAAACTATGTGATGGATAGATGAGTCTAAGGCAGGGGTCATCAGGAACATTCACACAAGGGCCAGATTTAGTCCCAACAGAAACTCTGGGGGCCGATTTTCAAATACACAAAAATTAAATCAATATTTTGGCCTTAATTGAAATATTATTGTAGTATTATTTGTATCTTCTTTCAAAATGCAGGACATTTTTAGGAATTACCAGAGAGATCTATCTCTGTTATCTATAATGCAGCAGACAACCAATTTTCTTGCCTGTTTTATCCCCTTTGTGCCAATTTTATCCATTTTTGCCACTTTTCCTCTATTTTTGCCACATTTGAACCCCTGTTTGTTACATTTTTTCAACATTTTTTCCTTTTTTTAAACCAATTTTTGCCACTTTCAACACATTTTAGCTACTTTTTGCCTCTATAACACATTTTTTGCCATTCTTTAACCCATTTAAACCACTTTTCCTGCATGTTATATCCCCTTTGTGCCACTCTTTTCTCCATTTTGCCACTTTTCTTCTATATTTTCCACTTTTTAACCTCTTTTCATTACTTTTTTGTACATTTTTGTCATTTGTAACCAATTTCAGATACTCGATGCCACTTTTTTCTCTTTTACCAATTTTTTCCACATTTTAACCTCTTTTCACCTCTTTTCACCACTTTTTCTTCCGGTTTTTGTCCCTTTGTGCCACTCCAAAACCCATTTTACCACTTATCACCCATTTTTGCTAATCTCTACCCCCTTTTCACCACTTTATCTGGCCATTTTTGCAGCACTCCTGCCAACCTTAACCCTTTTTGAAATATCTGCTAATTATGACAATAAATTTCAGCAAAAACCGATCGAATGTGAAGTCATTCTAAAGTTCTGTCAATATCAGTTGTTAGTGGGATTGATTTAACAGCTGCAGACATTTAACACCAAGGGATACTCTTAAAACCACATTGTCTTCTTTTCCTTCCTTTCTGAATCTAACGATCTTCTGGAGGCCGGACAGGAAGCTTTTGGGGGCCTGATATGGCCCCCTGACCGCCAGTTGATGATCAGTGTTGTCAGCGGGGGTTTAGTGAAGACTGTAGGCTGTGGTGAACAGGTGGTGCTTGAGATGATTTTTGAAAATGTCCAGAGATGGAGCGCTACGGATGTCTGCAGGAAGAATGTTCCAGAGAGTGGGAGCTGCAGCACTGAAGGCTCTGTCTCCATAGATTCAGAGTTTGGTTTTGGGTGTGGAAAGTAGGCCAGTGTCTGAAGACCATAGGTTGCAGGGTGGTGTGTATGGATGGAGGAGATCAGAAAGGTACTGGGGAGCCAGAGCATGGAGAGATCTGTATGTGAGGAGGAGGATTTTGTAGTTGATGCGGGACTTGATAGGGAGCCAGTGGAGGTGGATGAGGGTTGGAGTGATGTGTTTCCAGGGTCTAGTGCGGATGAGAAGTCTAGCAGCAGAGTTTTGGACAAACTGGAGCCTGTCCAGGGTTTTGCTTGGTACCCCGGACGATTATTGCAGTAGTCTAGACGGGAGGTTATGAGGGAGTGGATGAGGGTTTCTGCCACGGGGTCTGGAAGTGATGGTCGGAGTCTGGAGATGTTCTTGAGATGATAGAAAGCGGATTTGGTGACAGATTTTATGTGGGACTGGAAGGAGAGGGTGGAGTCCAGGATGACGCCCAGGTTTTGGACCTCGGAGGACGGACAGATGGAGGTCCTGTCCACATGAAGCATGAGATCTCCAACCTTCCACAGCAGCGCTTTAGGGGCCACAACCATGAGCTCTGTTCTATTGCTGTTGAGTTTGAGTTGGTTAGAGGTCATCCAGGCTTTGATATTTCTCTGACATGCTCTGGTTTGAGCATTTTAGTCTGTTATATTGTTATGATATTTGGACCATTTCCAGTTGTTTCCATCTCTCTGACATGTTAAATCATGGTAAATCTCTACTGCAATGTCACTATCCCCATAACTCTGAAACAAATCTACCAACGAGCAGGGTTTGGTATTGTTTTGGTTTTTCTACTGGTGCTACATTAACCCTAAACCACGCCTGTCTTGTAAGTGGAAGAAAGCTCCCCATACTCTGTGCAAGGCTTTGACCCTGGAGATGAACAGCAGAAACACAAAGTGTCAAAGAGTAGCATGGTGTTGTTGTTGCTTTAAGATGTTCTCACATGTCAGAGGATTGGTGTTCATTTTATGTTTACCTAAAGTAAACCATCTATTCTGTAAGAAGTACAGATCTGAATGCTGAAGGGCATTAAGGGACAGTTTTCTGAGCAGACAGAGAAGAGACTGTTTAAATCTTTGGCTCAGACATTTAGTGAGTGGTATCTACTACCTAAATAAAGTACCTACATCTGCCTCATAGAGGTGTTCTGTAGGTGTTTGGCACTATATCAGTGTCAGTTTTTGGTACTCATCCTACCTACGAGTACAAATGAAGTGACCTGAACCTGATCTTACATCTGAAATGTCTGCTAGAGCCTGAGTTGTATGAGCAAAGGGAGGCATGATTTTTTAGGGGTGCACCAATACCACTTTTTCCCAGACCAAGTATGAGCAGAAGTCCTTACATTTGGATCCTCACTGATACCAGGTACAAGTACGAGTACTAACAGAACAAAAACATCTTTAAATTACTTTGAATTTCATCAGAGGTTTCTCATCCCTTCTCTTGACAGTTTATCATTGCATAGTTTTCATTCTGTACTTCTGCCATCCTCATTTATGTTCTCATATCACCAGACTGCACACATGGCTCTAACTTTGGCTACATACTCTCATAATGAGGGGCTAACATCATGCTTTAACATGATAAGTGGGACTGGGCAATTCATCGCAAATTAGATTAAATCACAATATGACCTGTTGCAATTTTCAAATTGCAGAAGTTGCATGATTCTTTTACTTGAAATGTGTGAAAATACCAGTTTAATACAATTTTTTGCAGCGGTAGAGATTTTATGCCCGTTATGCAAACATTCAAGTGTCAGTTTTTTTTATAATGGTTTACAAAAATCCTCCTTTTTGTGTTTTATATATGTTTTTCTTAATCAAAATCAATGACATAAAAATGATAACATCCTTAAACAAAGCAAATGACATGATATTTGAGCAAAAGTAGTTAGCTCTTTCTATCTAAAACTGATGAAGCCTAGCGTTACTTCATGAAAGTCATACCCCAACTGTGATCAGCTGGTAGCCAGCCTCACCTCCTCCACCCCAGCCACCTCCTTTATAGCTTAAAGCTTGTTTCACCCCATATTCAGATTCATGCTAAAAGGATTAATTGCTTCGGAAATAATTTTATTTATTTCAATACACATGGTCTTATTTATGGATTTTTTTATTGCTTGAATTTGTACACAAGATTAACCCAAGAGTAATCGCATATTAAATCACAATGTTTGGGGAAAAAAAATCACAATTTTCTGCATAAAAATATAAATTGCTGCAAATCATTCTGCCCTAATACCTGGTACAGTACTTGCAGTGTTTAATGAGTATAAAGGCTTGGTATGGACACAGATACCTGATACTGGTATTGGTATCTGTGCATCCATACTTTTTAAAAGTAAATCAAATGTATTGCATATTTTAACACATGAATATTGTTAAAAAGTCATTTAAAGGGCCACTTCTTTGTTGGATTTCAGGAGCAGGGTGTGAGCAAGAACTGGGCGATTAATCAAGTTTCTGTTTCAATTTCGGCTGCATGGCCATGAAATTAGGGATGCACGATATTATCGGCAGATATTAGAAATTTTGCCGATATTTACATCCGATATTTTGGCCGTGCATATCAGCATATACAGTGCTTAACAAATTTATTAGACCACCCTAACCCCAACCAAAGTAAAGTTTATACCACAGCTGCCCTAAATGAACAGCATTGGTAATTACCAAAATCATTTTTTATGTTTCTGCAATGGTTAATACACCAATATGTAGAAGCTCTTTAACCCATATAATATTTTTAATGCTAAAATAGAATTATAATGTTATCCATGAATTTTCAAATGTACTGATTTAGCAAAAACCTGAAAAATAGTAAAGCACATTAATATTCCTTGATTAATGTGTCAAATTATAGTTATGCACTGTCATTCCTGAACAGAAAAATGAGTTTTAGTGGTTGAATGTTATGCTTGATTCATTTCTGACTTCTCAGAGAAGCCCAGTGAGCCGGCTCAAATTTGGGAGAATTCAGTTTGAAATTCCTCATTCCTGTTCAAAATGGTAAAACATGGAGAGCTGACTGAAAATGAAAGAGCCCGCATTAAAGCACTTCATGATGCTGGATGGACTCTGAGACAAATATGACAGGTGGTCTAATACATTTGTTAAGCACTGTATAAACTGTAAAATTTGTCCATATATACTAATAAATCAGTGGAGTTTTAGGCTGGAGCAACAGACCTATGTAAGTTGAGATCTTTTTCTTTATTCGTTCTTATTCTTTAAACTTTAAAGTGTGTTTTAAGAAAAAAGGTTTTTCTTTTTTCATCCTCAAACCTAAAATTGTGTTCAAAGGACAGAATTTTTAGTCATTTAAAACATATCTAAATATCAGTATCGATACCGGTTTCAGCTAAAATGAATCTGTAAGTATCGGATATCAGCAAAAATCCACTATTGTGCACCCCTACATGAAATGTGATAAATTAGATTTGACAGTTGCTAAAAGCCTAGCTGATTATTTTTGTAAATGATAACATATTTCCTGATGTTACAGATTTTTACTTAATATTTTATTGATTGCTTGTTTTTCAGTGTTCAGGAAAGGGATGCAGGATGCATCAACTTAGCATCAGCCTATAATGGCCCTGATGACAGACTTTGGGGGTCATCAGGTCCACCGATCTGCTGACTCAGACGAGGTTTTTACAGAGCAAAGAAAGACACTTGTTGGACTAAAAATTTTCACAGTCAAGCTTCAGAGAAATCCAAAAGACACCATGAAAAAACCCTCAGCATTGATGTTCTCAATCAGCTAAATTAGTATCGTCTCTGATTTTTACAGTCAGAGCATCTTTAGTTCTGAATGTTTAGTTGTTAGCAGTGTTAAGATTGATGAATGTGCTGGATGTTGTAAGAAATCTTGTTTAAAAATCAGGACTCCAAGATCAATCAGAATAATCCTGATTATGATCAGTGCATCAGCCCCAATGGCATCTGTTTTATGATCTTATGGCCTGTGGAGAGAAGCTGTTTCATAACCTGCCCGTCCCAGCTTTAATGGAGCGATATCTCCCATCAGAGAGCAGGAGATCAACCCGCCCATGTGCAGGGTGGAAGGAGTCAGTAACCATGCAGAGATCTCTCTGTCTGCATCATTCACGGAAAAGTAAAGCTGTCACCTCTAATTCTCTGAAACAGAAATACTTTTTATTATTTATTCGATCCTGATAAATTTAGAGGGGGAAATTGTTCCTTTTTCATAACAAAAGTAAATTAAGCCAGGTCATGTACATTTGTACATGTGGGTAGATTTATTTTACAGTAAACAAGTCTACCTCCTTTTCCACGGCACAAAAGAAGACGCAATAGATGAGCAGAAAAAATATGTGAGATTAAAACGATAAAAACCCCTGAGTAATAAAAGTGAAGACGTAAAAGACAAAGGGACTTAAACTAAATAGGAATAATATATGCCGTCAGTCACACTGATGAAATGTGCCACCAATAAAAACAGGATAAAAAAATGATCCATAACAGTTAATAAATAATCTCACAATAAGGCTAGTTATTGTTTTATGGTTCTAAGTTATGAGGAAATGTACTGAAGACTTCCTTTTGTGTTTAAAGCAGGTCAAGCTGTGCAGAATCCTTAATACGCTGCTACAATGATGTTGCATCAAATTTCAAGCTTTGTTTTTGACTGAAGCTATTTTGGAGCGGAGCATACAAGCACGCCACATTTTCCACATCAGCCTCCTTAGCTGGGACACAGACTTTTCACTACTTTGCATCTGGTTGCACATCAGTATAAGAATTTTGTCAGACATTTTCAGACATCTGGTGGCGTGGAAACAGCCCTGCAGCAGCTGGTTCCAGTGCACTGATGGATGAATGCCGACAGCGTCAGTGACACTTCCCTCCTGCGTGTCCCAGTCTGGCCCCACCCTGCTCTCTGGCAGCCTCTCCTTTGTGTCTGGGAGTGATGTGGATGGTGTGTTGTTTGGATGATGTTTGTGCCGGAAATGGGGGGAGATGAGGTGATCTGTTGATGTCGAACTTCATCAGGTTCACAGGAAATGCCTCTCTGGGGAGATGGCACTGCGATCGGACACTGCTGTCGGCTTTTTTCCATTTCCTGTGTCGGTAAAGTATGGTTAAAAAAACAGCAGGCACCACACCCTCTCTCTGACAGTCTTTTTTCCAAGCTTATATTAGGAATACTGTTTGCTCACAAAATCTAGCTTTAGTAGAACTTGTTCATATGGATGTGAACTTTTTAAAGTATTTGGGCTTAAACTCAAACCTATGCATGCAGCATAACAGTGGAAAATGGTTGAGTTTTTCGATCCTAATGAGGCTGTTTGTGCAGTTCAACTTGCCCGCTATGCTGGCTGCACACTAAACAATTTAGAAATCTTAATTAATCTAAAAACATGTGAGACCACATACATAAGGACAGTTTCTTCTCATTTTTAACATGATTATCCTCCGAAACATGCTAGGCCAGTGATACTAAAGGTGTGGTTCTTTTGTGATGATTTGTGGCTCTTAAACGTCTTAATTTGAAAAATTATTCCCACAGAAAACCTTAGAAAAGGAAAAATAAGACCTCAGAAATTAATCACATCAATCAGTTTGTTTCCCATACTTATACAAAACGCATTTATTGTCAAACCAAGTTGTCCCATTTATCCAATTTCTGCAACATTTATCCCATTTTTGCCCTTTTTCACCATTTTTTTGCCTTTTTTCACCCATTTAAGCTACCTTTTGCCATAAAGTACCCCTTGTTTCCTCTTTTTTTGCCCTATTTTGCCACTCTTGACTTCTTTTTGCCCATTTTAGTCACATTTCTTTCATTTTTTGCCATGTTTTTTCTACTTTTTAACCATTTTTGCTCATTTTCACTTCTGTATTTTTGCCACTTTTTTCCCCATTCAAGCTACCTTTGGCTATTAAATACCACTTGCTTCCTCTTTTTTTTTGCCAAATCTTGCCACGCTTGACTGCTTTTTGCCCATTTATGTCATTTTTCTCTAATTTTTCCCACGTTTTTGCCACTTTGAACTGTTTTTGCCCCTTTTAACAATTTTTTTTGCCACTTTTGGCCCATTTAAGCTACCTTTTACCATTAAATACCACTTGTTTCCTTTTTTTGCCCTATTTTGCCACTCTTGACTGCTTTCTGCCCATTTATGTCACTTTTCTCTCATTTTTTTGCTACATTTTTACCATTTTTTCACAATTTTTGCCCCTTTTCACAATTTTTTGCCACTTTTTGCCCATTTAAGCTACCTTTTGCCAATAAATACCACTTGTTTCTTCTTTTTTGGCCCTATTTTGCCACTCTTGACTGCTTTTTGCCCATTTATGTCACTTTTCTCTCATTTTTTTGCCACTTTTGGACCATTTTTGCCACCTTTAACTTATTTTTATTGCTACTTCATGCTGTTTTTGCCACTTTGCACCACTTAGTGGCTCTTTCAAAGGCATTTTCCAACAACTGGGCTCTTCAGTTAAGCAGGGTTGAGTAACACTGTGCTAGACCATTCAAACATGACAGAAGAAGAAAACCATTCAGAAAGTATGATGGACATCATCAGCTGCTGTTCTGCTCCATTGTGGTATGTTGTTGCCATAGTTCCACATGTTGGTCCTTTGAATATTTTTGCTTTGCTCGGGCATTGTTTACTACGGGTATTCCTACAGGACAGCTAAGACTAGACAGATCTGGAATCATCAGAAGCAGTAATATATTCACATTTTATTTTAGAATGCAGTTCTTTAAAAGAAGTGAAGTACTGATGATTCTGACAGCCTTACAGTAACGGCAGGGAGGAAAAGTGACTGAGTGATAATGCTGTTCTCTGAAGGAGAATGTGGTCATGTGCAGCTGAGGCCTCTGCTGGTGAAGATTAATGAAGCTCCGTGAGATGGCCCAGGTTTTCACAGCTCCGAGGCAAATAAACCTGTCGATACAAGGTCCACTGAGTCGCTCCTTTAAACACAGAGCTGCCTTTCATAACGCACTCCTCTGCTCTCTGGGAATTCATGTCAGCTTCTAGGGTGGATACGCTATGATGGCTGCCATATTATACAACCTTTGGACCCTCGGCTAGGTGGAGTCATAGATCAGTAGTCTATAAAAACACAGTTCCTGATCCATATCATCAAAACAGCATCAAATAAAAGTGGGTTGGTTTATTTGACAAGAGAAGTGTTTACATCAGGCATGTTTGAAAGATTTTAGTGCTGCAGCAAAACTTAGCCAGTGATTTTAATGTTAGTAGAGGATCTAGGCTGTGGTTTCATGGTTTTTTAAACTTTTTTTTTAGAACAAATAGTATCATAAAAGCAGTCTCCAAATCTTAACGGCCAATATCATCAAAAAGAGCCAGAGCTTTAAAAAACTGCATCTTTTTCTCAACAAAAGTGTCCAGAAAGGAAGGAGTTAGTCAGAGATTACCAAGAAGAACCAAAACGCTGCTGTTTTCAACAGTTTGCAGGTTTTTGCTTACAGCCTCTCAAACTGTAAAATCTGAAGCACAGCACACACTTTTAAAACCCTTTTTTCATCTAGAACAGTCCGCCTCACACATCACTGTAATCAGTGTACCAGTATGAAATTCCTTAAACTTTAGAGTGTGTTGTAAAGACTGAATCGATATCCATCAGTTTTTACCTGATTGAATTTCTGGTGCTATGACAGCCTTCATCTCTGCTGAGATCCACGTGCACTCTGGATAAAAAACATGACTTACAATATTAAAGCTAATGCAAATAAAACTGCTGTCTTTTAGTCTTTGCATTCCTGTTGGAGTCTTGATCCTCTTCTCTTTTGGCCCTTCAGGAAAAGGTGACCTATTGACAGATGTTTGACTGAAGAGCTCTGTTCTCATCTGGTTACCATGAAGCAGAAGCAGATTTCAGGTTTATTTGTCATGGAGTGTGTGCTGAGTGTTATTGTGAGTGTTTTTGGGACAAAATGTTCCTTTTTACTGTGACCTTTAACCTGATAGAACATTGGAAATGATTGATTTTGGATGTTATAAACTGGCTCACCATGCAGCTGTTGGTGTGCAGTGCTGAGGTGAGATTCTAGGGTGTTGCTCTGCGTGTTAATCAGTGATTTATTGTCATTTTTCGTCACATGAGATAGATTTTGACTCGTCATCGTTGGTGGCATGCGATCCTCCTTTTGAGCCTATAAATAGTGTAACAGAGCCGGGTCCATTGTGCCTCATTAAAGCTGATCCTTTGTGTCTGATGAGTGCAGAGGAGCAGAGTCTCGATGAGGACGGCTCCCTCCCCCACCCGACCTGCTCCTCCAGTCTCCTGCCGTGGGTGGGGCTGCCTCTCAATGTGCGCTGCTGATGTTCTGATGGAGCAGAGGGAAGGTCATCAGCCTCCTGTGCTGAGCTCACGCCGCCCCCCCGTCCACCATCCTCCTCTCCTCTCTCATCGGCTCCATCTCTCACTTTCCTTTTTCATTTTAAGAGGCATCACTTTGGATTAGCTCAGCAGTTTTATGATGCACTGTGCTGGCGTGTAGCGCTATAGCTGGAGGAGGAGTCATTATCTCATCGGCGGTTCTTCCTGCCAAACTATGATGCTGATCGGCTACTGAAACCCAGGTTAGTTGCTGCTCCAGCATGCTAGAACAGATACAGCTCTTAGGATGAATGGGTTAACCCTTCAGCAGACTTATTGGGTTTAAATGGAAAGTCATTGAGATTATTTTGGCGTTTGTTGGTACAGTTGTTTTTTTAATCTGGAAAAGAAGAGCAATGCTGTCTTTGACTTTTTGCATGCACATAATTGTTTTTGATTGCATCTGATGGTAAAGCCTTGTTTAATAAAATGCTTCATCTGCTGCCATAAGCTCTGACATGCAGGAGCATCTGATAGTGCAGCATGCTTTATCAATGCTGCATGTATCTTAAATGATGGATCAAGTAGCTGTGTGCTAGTGCATTTGTCAGAAATGGTTTCCTCTACCTGAGTAGGTCTCCCGCTTGATTCAAGACGTTAATATTCCTCCCAACAGGCCAAATTTATATGAACAGACTCTGTGATATTTTAGCATTTTATTCCTGCATCTGTTTATTAAAACATTTTGTGAAAACAGAAGGCAAGAGAGTTTTTGGTGCAAATGAGAATTCTTTTTGTCATTCGTTAGGGTTGTAATGATACCAGAATTTTAAACTTCAGCATGATTTTCATTAAAATCAAACTATACCAATGCCTGTTTGCAGACCATTGCAGCAAAAACAGAGCCTTCGGCACCTGATGTTAGGGATTTTGTTCCCCAAATAGCAGGCAAACTCCTGCACACTGTCTAAATTGCACAAATGCATTTGGAAATCATCAAAACATTTTCTTCATTTTTTGTGCAATTCAGATTCTCTTTTGCTGGTAGCAGCTTTAAAAGATCTGAACTCTTTATGAAGCTGGGGGTACTTTTCAATGCCAACATAAAGGAGATTGTTTTATTTTAAATGCTGCAGTAAAAGTGCTGATTCTGACAAGCTTATATGCACATCAGGCGTCTTTTATTAAAGATATATTTTTGTACTTTTTTATAGCTACATGTATTTAGAGAGGAAAACAGTGGAGAGTGGGGGGAGACGTGCAGGAAAGGAGCCACCGGCCGGGACGGGACCTAACTGCTCGGCCAAGTGTGCCCCAATCTGGCATCTCTTTGAAGGGAGAACTTTATTTTTGTGATCAATAAGGAGGAAGATTTTACTGTTCAGTTGTTTCTTTAACACTAGAACTGCCAATGGGTCAAATTTACCCAAGGCTGTTCTTTAATTGTATCTTACTCGATGTGGATACAGTTTTAAAGACTATCAGTCTTTGACTTTTCCTAAAAGTTTGTTAAATAGCACCTGGTGTCATAAAATAAATCTTTGCCTAAACTGATTTTTTTTAATGGACACTTCTATCTAGAACCACCATGCAGGTCACATTTACCCCATATGAAAGCCTTGATTTGTCCCACCATCTCTCTGATGCCTAATCAGAGGTCAATAGATCAACCTTCAGCATGGATACAACAGGGAAAAAAGACATTAACCATGGATAAATGTCTAAAGGTAATCTTAGTGCTTTTAATGAAGAAGAATACGGTGATGAGGAAGTTTCAGGATTAGCAGACAGTCCAAAGACAATTTTAAATGTGACGGATCATCTTCCAGCATTGATCTAGTTTTCTATCTGTGGTTAATCAGCTGTTTAATGCCAGTGGTTAACTAACAGTCCTCGATCAGTGCTATTTATGAAAATCAAGGCACTTTAATGACAGGTAAGTTTGACCCGTTGGCTATTTTAGGTATGTAGAGATCCACATTGGTTCTAGTGTTAAGCCAGGGGTGTCAAACTCCATCACAGCAGGGGCGGATTCTGGATTCAGGTCTAACCTGAGGACCTAACAGGGTCCCCTTTTTAACCATAAACTGTCAACCTCATTTCATCAATAAGAAAATCTGAAAAAAGCTTTGCACCGATGATAAATGATTTTGACATTTAAAAAGTCCAAAAAAGATAAGTTTAAAGGCTCACAATCTGAGAAAAGTGAATGTATTAGTTGAAAAAGTTCCAAACATGAAATTGAAATTGAAAAATCATGTTTTTCAAAGGTAAATATATTAGAAAGAAAGTCAAAATCATGAGTTTAAATGTCAAAATATGAAATAGTATTTCTAATCATGAAATTAAAAGTCAAAATATGATTCAAAACATTAAATTGTCAGTCTTAAAGGTCAAACTGTGGGATTATAAAGTCAAAGGTTGGAGTTGAAAATATAAGCTAAAACATAAAATTTTTGGTTAAAAAGGTCAAAATATGACTTAGAATTTAAAATTTGAAATCCTAAAGCTCAAAATATTATATGAAAAGTCAATACTATGAGTTGAAATGCCCAAAGTACGAAATAAAAAGTCAAAATCCTAAGTTTGAGTCCTAATCGTGAGATGCAAAATTGAAATATGAAATTAAAACACAAACTAACTTCTTTTTCCACATTCCTAACTTCTTATTTAAGTATTTATACTCGTTACTTTTTTAGATTTTATGACTTAACAAGGAAATCTTGAATCATCAAGGATAGATCCACAGAAGTCTTCAGAACTCATATTTTAGAGCCAGTTATAACAGAACTAAGATATAATCTTTTGGGCCGGATTTAACTGTTCCACGGGCCGGATTTGGCCCCCGGGCTTCTAGTTTGACACCCCTGCTTTAAGCACTCTTTCACTAGGTAAGCTGTACTGTGCCCAAGCTCAGCAGCATGGTTCTTTGTGGTTATTTTCTCCATAGCTGCTTTGATTATATTCAAGTCAGACTTTGTAGGATCTACCTGAGAGTGTGAAATAATGGTTTATGCTCCTGTGAGGAGACTGTGAGATAGCAGCATCTTTTTAAGAAGAACATGGTTTATAAATCTGGATATATTACAGTCATTTAAACACTTCAGTAAAGATACGTGTAGAAAGAAGTACATATGGTTTAAAAGCTTGAATAAGTATAGAGGAGGTGGGATTCAGACTGCTCCTACATGCCAACAGCATAGGTATGCAGTAGAATGAGAGCAATAGTAAATCTAACTGTTCTTCTCAGTCATTTTAAACAACAGTGGAGTGTTAGAAAGCCACAAAGTGAGTAAATTTACTGACTTTCATGTGGTCTGTATTTCTCCATTGTGCTGACTCTGCGAGGTTGTGCATCTTGTGAGCTGTGTGTATCATATTACAGTATCATCCAAACTCAGGCCCTGTTGGGTTTGGAGCGATGAGAGGCCAGCGAGGGGCCGAGGATGAATGTGCTTTAGCATGGCACAGGGCCTTTTGTTATCTGCAGTAAGTCTGTCAGAGATTTTTTTGTCCTGTTCAAGCAGAAGCACAGATGCAGCACTGATTAGCAATGAATGATTTTAGATTTCTGCAGGTATCCAACATGCCAGTATTTACATATCAATTTTAGCCAGTGGTGTTATCTGTATAAAGATAGATCAGACCGAAAACTTCAGTCCTTAAAACACAATTCAATGTTTAAATTATGTTAGGAAAGATTTCAGCTGACAGAGGTCTGTTGGTTCTGCCTGAAACTCCACAGACTTATTCGTACATATTAGGGCTGGGCAATTATGGCAAAAATCAATCACGATTAATCAAACTTTATAACCTCAATTACAATAAATGAACGATTATTCCACCCCCAACCGCTGACATTGTTTAATTTTAAAACAAACAACTAAAAGGAACAGGCACAGATGATCAGTTTATGGTTATTTATTGAAACATTTGAAATCAAAACGCATCAGCTGAAATAGATTTTTTTTTGTCTGAAGTCCATTTTTTCCAAGTAAAGAGTAAAAATTTGAAATATTTGACACAGCAAGTTTATTTGTTTATTTCATTCAATAAAACAAAAAACCAATCTGAAAATCCATATTATGGCACCCTGGCCCCTAACACAATTTACCTTTTCTTCATACTTTCTCATCATACTAGCTTTAATATTTCTTTTCAACATAATTATTGACATAGACTCTTTAGTTTCTCTGTCGAGATTATTCCATAAACTGATTCCTTTCACAGAAACACAACAGTCCATCAATTTGGTTCTAAATCTTGTTTTTTTTTTAAAGATCTCTGTTCCCTTTAAATTGTAACGACTTTCTCTTTTTTCAAATCTTTGCTGAATGTTGGATGGCAATAATTTCTTATGAGCTTTGTACGTAATTTGCAGGATACTGTAATCAACCAGTTCATGAAATTTGAACAGTTTTAACTGAATAAATAATGTTTATTTACGTCACTTAGAGGCTCTAAATGTTGGTTTTCGATTGATTGCCCAGCTCTAGTACATCTGGTCAACATGTCAGTTCTAACTTGTTTTTAGATACTTGTAGTTTACTCTGTGAGCTGACTTTGTTAGCATTCAAATAAATAATAATATTTAGCTTTTAATGTCCAATAATTGCTAGTACTGATAGTTATCATAGATTGGCATCATTGTGAGGTTCTGCACAATGTCTAAATTATACAAAAACAGTGGGAATATTTTCATTCTGTAACATTGCATGTGCTTTTATACAGTGTAGACTGTGTCCAGAAGTGTACCAGCAGTTTTTAAAGGTCCAATACCTCCACTATACACCTAGCCGATGAAGTATTTGTCGATTTCTTTTAAAACTTTGGTGCTTTTCCAGTGTTTCCCATGGAGTAAAGTGAGGACAGCATTGGCAGCAAGAAGATAAATATTTTTAAACGTAAGAAGCTTAAATTTTAACACAGGACATCTTAGCTCAGTCAGTGGCATTATTGGAAGGAGGATCCAGCTGACTTTTCTCTTCATTCTCTCTCGCTACCTCTAACAAGTGCTCAGAAGTGGACATATCATCATCTCTAAAGAGTTCTGCAATAATTCTTCAACAGCTGTGGATTTATCTGCTGAATCTCCTATAGGCTGCAGCAGAAAGAGAAGTCTTGTTTTAGGTCCTGGTAGATCAGTCTGAACTCCCTCCATCGTGTTTCTTTGGGGCTACGATTTGTTTTCCTGCATGTGCACATGGGTGGTTTAAAATACAGAAAGAGAATGTTAAAGATTAATTTTTAAAGAAAAACAACAAGCCTGTTGGACTTTATCTCAGCTCCTTAAAGACTTGGAAAATATTAACTCAAGCTGTCAGAAGAAAGTCCTCCTTACAGGTGTTTTCTGTTTTATCAGGGTTGTTTGTCTCCTCGCTGACATTAAAAGAAAATCTCTCTGTTAGTTTCTGCTTTTGAGGCTGTTTTATCCTCATGGGTGTGAAAATGCTGATCCTCAAAGTAACTGTACAGGCTAATAAGTCGTCTGTTGTGAATATGATTGATCTTTCAAAGACATTCTTTCATATCGGATCAGGTAGGAGCTCTGGCGCCCAGTGTTTTCAGGAGGAAATGGGCTGAATGCTCCTATTGAAGAACAACTTCCTCCTCAGCTGTCTGAGTTGTCTTTGTGTGAAGTTGGGCAATGGAGACCAAAATCATGTCTTGATTTTCTCTAACAAGTCTTTAACATGTGGGACCCACCAACAACGGCTTCATGACCCACTTTCAGGTCCTGACGCACCAGTAGAGAAGGGCCCTGAGATCTACCGAGTCATTTTAGGTCAGCATCATTATGAGATATACTGGGGCACAAATTTCAGTGCAGTTTACAGAATTTGCTCACAATTCTTTCCCCAGAAATGTGGGAAGATCCTGTTCAGATTTTTTACTAAATTGACAAGGATTTTTTTTAGGGCCCTTGTACATTTGCATGGGGTGTTCTGGTAATAGTTCATTAGACATTGCACTCACTAATGGCCAGTTAAAGTCAGATGAAATGTTTTTATTTAACCAGGTCTGAACATGTAGTCACAATTTTATTGGAGTGGCATTATGGGCTTCTGCAAGTTTCAAATCACAGGAGATGCACTGTCTCTTTAAGGGCGCATTCACACCAGAGCTGTTTGGTCTGCTTTAAACGAACTCTGGTCCATTTTCCCGGATAGTCCAGTTCGTTTGGAGTGGTGTGAAAGCTCACACGATCTCTGGTGCGGACCAAACAAGCGGACTCTGGTCTGCTTGAAAACAGGGGGTCTCGATCCGCGTCCAAATGAACCCTGGTGCAGTTCGTTTGAGGCGTGAAAGCAAAACAGAGCAACTTGTGAACCAAAGACAGGAAGTGGCATAAAGCGTAATGATATACGGATTTGTTTGTGATTTAATACACTCAAATACATGTCGGTACCCCGTTTGGCATCTGTGTAGCCATGGCAACACGTCGTAGTCCGTGCTTATTTATTCGTCTCGTGTAAAGAACGACATGTTGGACAGCTCATCGTCTTGCTGGCTGCTCCTCATGCCCCAGTGCAAAAGCAGAAACCCCAAGACAGCATAAATTCTGTTTTTTTTCATTGTTTATGTGAAAGGAGCTGGATTTCCCCGTTAAGTCTTCTTCTACGCCGGCTTTTCTTCTTGGTCGCCATTTGTGACGACAGCGCCCCTAGCGGGCAGAAAACAACCTAAGGTGCAAAACGTGCCAAAGATCCTTCTTAAGTTTTGTTTTAAAGGGGACAGATTTTACCCTTTTAAGACCCATTTATATGAGTCTCAGAGGTCCCTAAAACATGCCTGTGAAGTCAAAACCCCTCTGTTTCAGCCCTGCTCAGAACCAGCTGTTTCTGTGTCTGTGGCTTTAAATGTTACTGAGTTGTCGGATTCTGCCCCTCTCAGGAAATGGATGTGGCGTAATAGATGTGGCTCTCCTGATCCTCCTGTCAGCTGGCTACTGAGAGGAATATCAGGAGAGGAGGGCAGAACTTTCTTCCAAGTTGGGAGGGCCAACTGAAACTGTGGGCGGGGCTAACTCCCCACATGACATCGCATCTGAGAATGGCTTGTTTCAACACACATTTTCTGAAAGGTGGAGATGGGGGGATGTTTCTGATTCTTGGGGGTACTGTGGACTGACCAGGGGCGCAGATTTTTGTTAGAAAAGCCTGAAAAAGTGATTTTTTTTTTTCATAATATGTTCCCTTTAAGTTAAAAGTTTTGCAGCAGAGAAGTTCCAGTGCATATCTCATACATCAGTGTAAGAATAAATCAGCTTTTTTGTATAGAATTAGCGAAAAAAACATGCTAATCAATCCAGCTTATTTTCTTTTAATAATCAGTTATGTTTTTTAATTGTTTTAGTCAAGTAGAGAGTAAATAAGGAAGTAAAAATGATCACTCTTTAATACCACAAATCATATCAAAATCACACTATAGGTGAAAATAATCGCAATTCAACATTTTTACAAAACTCTTCAGCCCAGTTTTTGGAACAGCATGACTGTTTTGATATCAACAGCATTGCATTGTACTATAGTGTAGTATATTTAATAAATTGGGTCTCTATCGCCCAGCCCTACTTTATGAAGTCAAACCTTAGTAATCCTCGTCCTGACTTCCCTCAGCTCTAAGCTCATAAAGCCTTTTACTGTACGTGCTCCATAACTCCACAGAACAGCTCTTTGCTTATGCAAATACATGATTTGTCTGAGGCTTAAGGTAGACTTTTATGTAAAGCAGAGTCTGTTTGCTGGCAGGAACTATTCCCTCCACTTCTCCTTGCTTTGTTGAGTTTTCCTTTTCATGTAAAGTTCCCTTAAAAACATGTTAACTCTTGCCTGCTGAATAATTGCACACTTAGCACATTTTCCTGCTCTGCATGCTGGCACGGCTGACTGTACGCCCGCTGCTCATTTTGTTTTTGGCACACTAAAAATGTGCATACAAAACTACCGGGACCGGTTTTACACTCAGGAAGTCTCACAGATCAGAAGCTTATTCGCGGTTAATGACTGGCCTGAAATTTGGTCCCTTTAATTTGAATCTACAGCAAGGATCAAACACCAGGTCACACATTTTAAGATTATGTAGGATTATTTTCACAGCTCCAGAAACAAAGTGGTTTCTATGGACTTCTTAAAGGCTTTATTTTATGGGTGATGAAATTGCTTAATGATCTTATTATTCAACTTCTCTCTGAAGAAGTGTGCCATCTCTCTGAACCTTCTTTTTAACCGCTCTTCTTTACAATGAAAACGAGCAGACAATCACATTTAATGTACTCAGTTAAAGGTAAATTGTTCCCTCTCTCTTTAAAACACAGTACCCTGGGGTTTAAAGGAAACTTTCGTAAATCGAAACACAAGCACTGGGTTGATTTTGTTCCAGTTGTAGGTCAGCAGACAGCCCAGATACCCAAATATATCATCAAAAAGACTGAAAAGGTGGGGTCTGCTGAATATTCCTCCTTCAGAGATGAGCCATGTTTAGAGTATCATATCTAATACGCACACTAATCATCCGTCTGCACCGCTTCATGTTTCATCAGCAAGAACAAGATGTTCTCTGCTCTGCTTCAACCTCTGCGTTTGCTCTTAACAAGAGCCGGAGAGTTTCAAAGAAGCTTTCATTTTCAAAAAGACGTTTTGCACAAAATGGAAAATTATTAATACGACTTCCCCCTCAATTTTCATGCATTTGTTGAATTCTTTAATGGATTTGAATAAGTCGCCCAAATTTGAGAATTTCAAAACTTCTCATGTGAGAAAAAAGGGAAAAACTTTATTTGAAGGTTAGAAAATGTTTACTTTAAAACAGCAGAGGTTTAGATATCTTAGGGATCATCACCTGGTGACCCTAGAGCAACATCAGGTCCCCAAAAACCTCTGATCCATCCCCAGAAGATTATTTAATTTAGAAAATGTATGAAAGAAAACATGTCACAGTATCTTTTTTTCTTTAAACTCCTACAGCTATAAAAAAAAATCCTGATTTATGTCTTTGCATCAAAGCTACACAGTCAGTCTGCATAACCCTGAACTTCTGCCACACAATTAATCTAATAGCAATCACCATGTCAGGCTGTGCAGTTACATAGTTGTATAGAAGTCTGCTATCATTTTTGTATAACATGAAAGGTTTACAAAAATACCTGCAGAAAGGCCTTTAGTTAACAATAGTGCCACTCTTGAAAGTACCTTTATTTTTAAAAAAGGAAATAAACATATATTCCTTTTTGGAAAATATTGTTATTTTAAAAGTAGTATGGTAAAAACGTAAGCGTTATTATAATATTTGTGTGTTTGGAGCTGAGAAAACTCTGAACTATCATTATTCTCTGCATTTTCATTGATAACCAAGCAGGTAGACTCATGATGGCATTTATGCATTATATCTTAATCACAATTACAGTGTTTTCCAGTACAATTGCAATCACACATTATTACCAAATCATGCAGCAGACTACCAAAGGTTGATGCTCTAAGGCGACATGCATCTCCTCTGACCGTGTGTTGAAATAGTGCAGGCTTGAAGCCTTGTGATTGGTCTGCTGGGTAGCACTGGGTAACAGCCAATCTTTGATCATGTCTGTTGGCATACTTTGCATACTCTGCTGTAAAATAATGGCTGCAGACAACAGCAGAAATAGTCAAGTCTAGTTCAGCAGCCGTACTGCCCTTTTCATCCTATGTCACCTCTCTTTCCTCCTTTGCAGTAAATGCAGTATAATCAGCTGCTGATCGATATTCATTTGCTCAGTCATCATAGTTTCCTGTCAGTCAAGCAGTGGAAATTGCTGTTAAGTTTGGTTGCAGTAGCACAGAGACATGGACACACCAATACAGGAATGCTGTGCTGTGAAGGGTGTAGATTTGGCATTGACTCAGTGCAGAAGCCTAAACAGGGCTGGTAATTTATTGTGCAGCCTTCTACCTCACACATGCTCCAAAATGTTTGAAGACTTGTCACCTTTTATGATCGATCACTGCAGAACCTCCAGCTGGTGGTCGACACGCTTCAGCGTCATCCTGATTAAAGCTCATCTCCAAACGCTGACATCCAGCTAATTGACTCCAGTATCTGTCTTCATGTGCATGTCTCGTGTCCATCATGAGAAATATTAGCATCATAAATAACCCTCGCCTGAAGGGACACAGCTGTGAAGGCGTGACGTGGCATGAATAACAGAACAGGAGGGGGGTAATTGCTGGTTTACTGGCTAAAGACCCAGTTTAACGTCTCTTCTGCATGTTTCTGCTCCTCATGGTGCAAGAGAAAGAGTTTTAAGTCACTGAAGCAAATAAATTTAAACAACAGTAGAGCTGCATGATATTCATAGAAATAATCAGAAAGTAGAAAGTATTTTGAGTGTTTTGTTTTTGCATAAAGTCATGTCAAAGCATTTTATACCGTAAACTTTCTTAGATACCTGGTGTTGTAAAACAATAAAGCCATCAATGTCTTGGTGATCAATACAATCACGAAGTACCAGGGCTCTAAATACCTTTTGTTTCCTAGGTTAGGTGAGAAGTAGAGGAATGAATCATCAAGATTTGGATTTAAAATTTACCAATATCTTTGCGCTCCGGTAGTTGAGTGGTTAAGGCGCGCACCATGTACGCAGGCGACCCAGGTTCGAATCCGGCCCATGGCACTATTTCCTGCATGTCTCTCCCCGCTCTCTTCCCTGTTTCCAACTCTAATAAAGGTAAAAAGGCCAAAAATAAATCTTAAAAAATTAAAAAAAAAAAAAAAATTGACCAACATTTTGGGCAATGTAGACATTGTTCAGAGGCTTACCTGCAAATTTCAATGAAAAGACAGGAAGTTACTCAATCTTCTGCAGCTTAGACTTCTAGTTTTATTTCTGAGGTGTCACAAAAGGCCTGTCTTTCAGTACTTTTTGATACCAAGTGTTTTTTAAAGAGACAGTCTTTGTCATGAAAAAGGCCAGCAGAAACAAACAGCTAAAATACTCTTTAAAAAACACATTTTTCATAAGATAGCTCATAGAGCTGGGCAATTAATCGCAAATGAGGGCCTGCTGCAATTTTCAAATTGCAGAAATTGCAATATTTCTGTAACTTGAAATGTGTCAAAATACCAGTTTAATAATTTTTTTTTTTTTGCTGTGGCAGAGATTTTATGCACATTATACAAACATTTAAGTGTCAATTTTTTAAATGATTTACAAAAATCCTTCTTTTTGTGTTTTATGGATGTTTTTCTTAATGAAAATGAGTGACATAAAAATGATAACATCCTTAAACAATGCATATGACATCACATTTGCAGTACGAGCAAAGCTAGTTAGCTCATTCTGTCTAAACCTGATGAAGCCTAGTGTGACTTCAGGAAAGTCATACCCCAGCTGTGATCAACCTCCTCCACCCCAGCCTCCTCCTTTATAGCTTAAAGCTTATTGCCCCCCCATATTTAGTTTCATGCTACTATGGATGAATTTCTTTGGAAATGTTTTCAATACACATGGTTTTATTTATGGAATTATATATTGCTTGAAAATACATAAGATTAACCAAAGAATAATCACATATTAAATCGCAGTATTTGGGGAAAAATCTCAATTTGATTATTTTTGCAAATCATTCAGCCCTAATAGCTCAGAAGCAGAAGAATGTCTCTTTCAAAATTTGCAAACAAACTCCTTTACACTCTTTATTTAAAAATGATAATCATAATGTGTAAAAGCAGGCAATATTTTTGTGCAACATAGACTAGGGCTGAACGATTTGGGAAAATAATCTAATTGCAAATTTTTTTTAACCAATATTGCTATTGCTATTTAATATGCGATTATATCTTAAGTTCTTAATCTCATGCATTTTTCAACAAAAACAAGCAATAATTCATTCTATACTATACTTTAAACATTATTAGATTAAACTAGGGTTGGACAATTTTGAAAAAATATCTAACTGTGATGATTTTGACTAATTTTTAAAATTCAATATGAACTGATGTATTGAGGGAGATGTAATTTTAATATAATTCTAATATTTAATGAGAAAAACATACAAAATGAAGAAAAAAGGATTTTTTTTGTACAATTTTCTCGCATGATATGCAATGCAAAACGTCTCTGCTGCAAAAAAAGTTTTAAACTGGTATTTTGACACAAATTTCAGGTTAAAGAAATATTGCACCCTCTGTGATTTGAAAATTGTGGCAGACCACGTTGCGATTTAATCTAATTTGCGATTATTTGCCCAGCCCTGACGTAGACGGTGTGCATGGGTTTGCCTACAAACTTTGGTAGTATAATAAAAGGAAAGTGCCCAGCATGGGTGCCCAGGACTTCTTCTTTTGTTGCTTTGGTATCAAAAATTGCACATAGTTCAGTACTTTTTGATACCACATGCTTTCAAACAGCACCCTTTTTATTATTTTAATGTAGAAGCATTAAAGCTTAAGAAAAATGTACCTCGTAAGATAGGTGCAGTGGAGAGGAATTAATCTGCTAAAAATCATCTGATTAGCAGCCTGAGATTCATGTGGCTGCATCAGTATGGTGTGAGAATGCTGAGTGAGAAAGCATTGCTTATTTTCATGAAACTGATTTTCTTATTCATTGAGATAAATTCCTACATTTACAGTGTGTTTACTGTAAAAGCTCAGACTCCTGTTGGTGACGTGTGCAGCCTTAATGGTAATTTATTTTGATCATCGACATAAAAAATCAAACTGAGGCCATCATATGTTTGTTAGAGGTGATGTTTGTTGTGAAGTTATAGGTATTTCTTAATTTCCTTAGATTAAAAACAAATAGATTTTACAAAGATATAACACGTGGATAAATCAACAAGGCTGTCATCCGATTATTTCTCCATCTTTGCAGCTTTTGCAGCTACTTTTCTTCTATCTCTGTACATTAGGACTAAATATAGCTATTATTTTCAACCCTTGAATCACAAAGAATGTATCTTTCAGTTGCAGTTGCTCATGTTCTTTTTAAAATGTAAATGCTCTCATACAAAGAGAGTTGCTGAATGCATGCTGCGTAGCAGGGAGTGGCTGTGTAATGGAGTAGTATATTTCTGTTGGCAGATGGCTCTCAGCTGGCGTATGCTACAGAAAGCCCCCTCGTCCTTCACCCTCGTCCCTCTGCCGCTAACATACAGAAAGCTTTCTCTACATTATCTGGCCCTGCAAGAAGGGCAGGGCTGCTTTTTTCTCTGACATTTTCTCCATGTGGCCAGCAGTGACGTGGCTCTCTGAGTCATAGGTTATCTTCAGAGTGTTTGGGGAAAATAACACATGTTCCCTGGCCTCACCAAAGGGCTGACATTTCCTCAGAACACCATATTATCGACTCAAACACTGTGCTTGTGTCTCGACCGGCTGCTGAGCTGTATTGCTGAGGCTTTTGTCATGTCATCCTTGCAGTGACTCTGCAGCCAGCGAGGCCAGCGTTCGGACTGGCACCCGTAGGCGCCCTCACTGCAGCATCTGTGTGTCCTCTGTTCGACTGAGAGCTGCAGCTTTTTCTCCAACCAGAGCTTTTTATAACTGATCCCAGCAGTCTGTCCTGGAGAATAAAACGCCCTCATGTCCCTCGGCTGTGCATAAAACAGATAGTCTACACATGTCTTTAATTTTTATGTGCAGTTTTTAGAGTGCAGTCTGGTTAATGCATATTTTATTAAAGCTCATTTCCTTTTTATTTTGTTTTTTTTTCTGATTTAATGGAACAAAAACTGCCGATGTATCCCCCTATGCAATTTGAGTCCCTTATCTCCCCTGCTGCGATAAAAGACATGCTAGGTTTCCTTTCCATGGCTGATAAGTCGTTGTTAGATCTGGTTTAGATGAGCAGAGAAATGACGGCTGTGTCAGTTTCAAACCCCGGGCTCTGACAATGATGCCTTTAAAGAGATAATGGAGAGTAACTGCTATTGTCATCCTTATAGAGAGTTCCTTTAGATGGTTCAGAAGTTCCATTAAGAACAAAAACTTCAGATTCACATTGACATAAGAATTCAGACCCTTTGCATAACACTGTAAATGTAGCTCAGGTTCCTCCATCTCTCTGAAATGGCTACATAAAGTGGTGAAAAGGGGTTAGAGAGTAGCAAAAATGGGAGATAGGTGGCAAGAAATTGGCAGAAATAGTTGTGAATAGGGGTTAGAATTTGGCAAAAATTGGTAAAAGAGGAAAAAGGGAGGAAAAAAGTATCAAAAATTGGTTACGAATGACAAAAATAGTGCAAAAGATGTAATGAAAATCGGTTAAAAGTGGAAAAAATAGAAGAAAAACGGGGAAAATGAAGAAAAGAGTGGCACAAAGGGAATAAAAATGCAGGAAAAGTGGTTAAAATGGCTTAAAGAATGGCAAAAAATGTGTTGAAGCAGCAAAAAGTATTAAAGATTGGTTACAAGTGACAAAAATAGTGCCAAAAAAGTCATGAAAAGGGGTATAATGGGTTAAAGAATGGCAAAAATGGGTGAAATGGCAAGAAGTATTAAAAATGGGTTAAAAGTGGCAAAAAATGTTTTTAAAGTCACAAAAAAATTGAAAAAGTAATGAAAAGGGGTTAAAAAGTGACCAGAATAGGAGAAAAGTAGAAAAATTGAAAAAGAATGGCACAAAGGGGATAAAACATGCAGGAAAAGTAGTTCAAAAGGGGTTACAATCTTGTAAAAATTGGGTCACACAGGCAAAAGGGGCAAAAAGTATCAAAAAAGGGTTAAAAGTGTCAAAAATGGGTTAATACTGGTGCTACATCACAATTGTGGAGGGCCCACCCTCTGGGATTTTCAGGGGTCCAGCCAACTCTGCTGTCAGGTCTGTCTCCTTATGTCTGCTGCATTATAGATAACAGGGATAGATCTCACTGGTAATGACTAAAAATGTCCTGCAGTTTGAAAGAAAATACGAATACTACCACAATAATAATTAAGCTGAGCTCTAAGGTTCTGTTTGGTGTTTCAGTGTTAAACAAGCACAGCTGCATGTTTAGTGAGCCGTTATGAAAATGCCCTGTTATGTTGCAGCTGTTGTTGTCCAAATATTCCCACAGTGTCCAGCAGGAATAATATTGTAACAGCTGTTTTTCTTTTTCTTTTTTTTTGTCTTCACAGGTTTCCCAGAGCTACATAGAAGATGTCCACGATGGTGTATCCGAGGGAAGAGAAGCTGGAGAAGCTCTCTCAGGAGGAGATCATCTCCAACACCAAGCTGGTGATACAGGGTCTGGAGGCCCTGAAGAACGAGCACAACTCCATCCTGCACAGCCTCCTGGAGACCATCAAGTGCCTGAAGAAGGATGAAGAGGCCAACCTGGTGCATGAGAAGTCCAACCTGCTCCGCAAGTCTGTGGAGATGATTGAGCTGGGACTGGGGGAGGCTCAGGTAAGAACGACGGAGGAAATAAGGCAGACAGAAAGATATTTCCTTATTAAATTTACTGTGAAAAGGTTAAATTGGTTAAGGAAAAAATATATTTTAGTGCCAGTGCATCCATACGAATGGGCGTTTAATGCCTTTCATTGTAGAGGAGTACAGTGGGTAGAGTTGGAAACAGAGATGAGAGAGTGGGGAATAACATGCAGGAAAGGAGCCGCTGGTCAGACATAAACCTGAGCAGCCTGGGTACGTGGTGCAGGACCTAACCACTGCACCCTATTATTCAGTAAATTTTAATTCCTGTTCCTGTTGACCACAAACCAGTTTACTGCATTTAGGCCTAAAATGGCTTTTTTTTTTTTAAGTATAGTTAACAGCCCTGATTCCAAAGAAGTTGGGGCGCTGTGTAAAATATAAATAAAATCAGAATTAAATGATTGTCAAATCTCATAAACACATATTTCATTCACTATTGAACATAAACACCATATCAGATGTTGAACTGAGACATTTTGTCATTTAATGAAAAATATTAACTCATTTTGAATTTGATGGCAAGTCAAAAAAGTAGGGACAGGACCATGTCTACCATTGTGTAGCATCCCCTCTTCTTTTAACAGCAGTCTGTAAACGTCTGGAAGCAAGGAGACCAGTTAATGGGGGAGGAATGTGTCCCATTCTTGTCTGATGTAGGATTCTGGCTGCTCAACAGTCCTGGGTCTTCTTTGCTGTATTTTTCCTTTTCTGGTTCTCCAAATGTTTTGTATTGTTGAAAGGCAGGTTCAGGACCCGGACTCTTCTCCTGTGAAGCCATGCTGTTGTGATGGATGTGGTATGTGGTTTAGCATCGTCTCGCTGAAATAGTCAAGGCCTTCCCTGACAGAGGCGCTGTCTGGATGGGAGCATATGTTGCTCTAAAAGCTCTCTCTACTTTTCAGCATTGATAGGATCCTGTTCACATATGGCTTCTTCTCTCCATGATCCAGCTTTAACTGTCATTGGTGGATGGCACGGCCAACTGTGTTGACAGACAATGATTTCTGGAATGTTCCTGAGCCCATGCAGTGATTTCAGTACAGAATCATGCCTGTTTTTAATGCAGTGGCCCCTGAGGGCCCCTTCAGCCTTGTCCCTTGCTCTCAGAGATTGCTCCAGATTCTCTGAATCTGTTGATGATATTATGGACTGTAGATGGAGGGAGATTCAAAGTCTTGAGGAGGATTTTTCTGAAATTGTTCCACAATTTTTTTAACATTTTTTTCACAGATTGGTGAACCTCTGCCCATCTTTACTTCTTGGAGACTCTGCCTCTCTAAAATGCTCCTTTTATACCCAGTCATGTTGCTGACCTGTTAATAATTCACTTTATCAGTTGTGAAATGCTCCTCCAGCTGTTTTTTAGTATCTCTTACTTTTCCAGCCTTTTGCTGCCCTATCCCTACTGTTTGAAATGTGTTGCTGCCATCAAATTCAGAATATGCTAATATTTTCATGAAATGCTAAAATGTCTCTGTTTAACCCTTTAAAGCCTGAAAATTTCCATAAACTTTAACATATATATATATATATGTGTGTGTGTGTGTGTGTGTGTGTGTAATATCTCATTTGATACATTAGGTGTTTCTGGTAACTAATAATCCACTTGAGGGCATTTTTATCATTTATCAGATTGTATTCAGAATTGTTTTTAGTAATTTATTGATCATATTGATTAGATAGAGGTATCATAAAAGTATGTACCAAAAATGATACAACAGGCTTTAAGGGGTTAACATATGATATGTTGTTTATGTTCCATTGGGAGTAAAATCTGAGTTTATGAGATTTGTTAATAATTGACTCCTGTTTTATTTACATTTTATACAGCATCCCAACTTTTTTGGAATTGAAGTTATATGTCAGTATTTGCTGAAATATATTTGAAAATATCAACATGTTTGGTATCAGAAAATCCAATTTTTGCATCCCTAGTTTACAAATACTGAGAGGCTCTAGCAAAGATTCTGTTTTAGTCAAAACTGACAGAAATGTCAGCAGTAATAGTTTTTTTTTGTCACTGTATTGTAGTTTTTAATTGTGACTAGTGTTGCAGGAGTTTTTGGTATCAACCAGAACTCATGTTTTGGTTTCAGATTTGGTTGAAGAAATGTGAAAGAAAATCACAGAATCTCGTTTTTGCTTTAAAAGCAGAAAGTGTGTTCATTCTCATGATTAGCAGACGGAATGTTCTATAACATAAAACGAGTCAAAGACATAAGAATGGGCAGAAGAAGAGAATATTTCCCACTGCAGAGGGTTTGTGCCATTTAACCCCCACAGCCATGTGTTCCTCTGCTCTTGGTGTTTTTCTGCTTCCTCATTCTATACTGAGCGTGTGCTGTGACCATGATTCATTCAGACCAGCCCTACTCTGCTTCAACACTTTGTCCTTGTTAAATGTGACATCCCTTCAATGCCGTCTTCTTCCCAGGTGATGATGGCTCTGTCCAACCACCTGAACGCCGTGGAGTCAGAGAAGCAGAAGCTGCGTGCTCAGGTGAGGAGGCTCTGCCAGGAGAACCAGTGGCTGCGGGACGAGCTAGCCAACACCCAGCAGAAGCTGCAGAAGAGCGAGCAGAGCGTGGCCCAGCTGGAGGAGGAGAAGAAGCACCTGGAGTTCATGAACCAGCTGAAGAAATACGACGAGGACGTCTCACCCACAGTAAGAACTTAAACACATTTTAGATCCACAAGGCCAGCTTATGACAGAAAAACAAATCAGCAGATTGATTATTTCTGGGTTAGTTTTACATTTCAATGCTTTTATTGCACCGTTGCATTCATTTCATGAAAGTCAACAGTTTTTTAAAGTATACTTTTTAAAGTAAGTCTTCACAAACCATGTACTGTGTAAACCATGCAAGTATTTTTATTCTGAATGTTTGTTAAAATGACTCTGTTTAGGGACATTAGGTTAGCTTGATTTCAGATAAAGGAGAGAAAAAACAGCATGTTTCCTCCTGGGAACAAGCCTTTCTGTTCCGGTCTTCATTGATCTTTTGGTGGGAATGAGTCGCCGCGAGTCCTGTCCTTTTTTTCAGACACAAAAGACCCTGTAAAAGCCTGTATCCATTAACTCGAATGGTCGTTATTCTTCTTATAGAAGCAGCTTTTTTCCATTTTCCTCTGAATGCAACCTGAAATCACATTTAAACTTCCCTTTATTTGATGGGCTCTACGGAGGATTTGATCAGCGGTTTTCAAAAAGGTTTTCTAACTTTGTAAAAATAAAAATGTTGATAACACATTTTTGCAAAACTAAATTGATTTTTTTTGTGTGCTGAGTTTGTCTTTAAATACAGGCGGTGAAGGTGGAAAGGTGGTGAAATTAGATTTTAAAAGTAGCAGAAATAGGTTGGAAGTGCCAAAAATTAGACAAAGTGGCAAAAATAAGCAAAAGATCGGTTAAAGTGGCAAAAATGGGCATATTAAGTGGTAAAAGGGGATTCGAAAGTGGCTGAAAAGGCATTAAAGTGGCAAAAATAGGTGGAAATTTGGTGAAATATGATGAAAAATGATATAGCTGGCCATTAAAGGGTTAGCTGAGGGCAGAAATAGTCAAATGGGTATATCAAATTATGAAATGTGGCTTAAAAAGTGGTAAAAGAGGTTAACAGTGGCAATAATGTGTCAACAGAGCCAACAATAGGCAGTGTGGCAAGATTAGGTGTAGAAGTGTCAAAAACATGCAGAAAAAAAGTGGTGGAAAGGGTTTAAAATGTATTTAAAAATGGGTTTTAAGTTGCAAAAATGTGTTAAAATTCATGTAAAGTGGCAACAGTGTTATTTAAAAATGTTCTTAGTTTTTTAGGGCATCTGGAGACCCCCTCTCAGGGTCTCGTGACTCCCATTGGGATCCCGCCTCCAACCTTGAACCCCTGTCATAAGGTGTATTTACTAAAGAGGAAACCATAGTTTTGTTTTCTTTTATAAATTGTCATAATGAGGGAGAAATGCACTTTCCCATTTATAGAAGTGGTCTCAGGATGCACATGTGCTGTGGCATTACTTCCAGCATGAATGCAGATTTCAGTGCGTTTCTCCTTTATTGTGCTAAATTTCTAAACATCAGTTTTCTGTTTAGTAAATACACCTTATGAGGGAACACTTTATCAAACAGAGTCTTGAATGCAAAATAAGAAACAGTGCTGAGCCGGCATCCACAGAGGTGGGAGAAATTGGAAAAGGTTACAGAGGTCAGTTTGGGCGATTAAACTCAACCTATGGCAGCCTCCATCATAAGACACGCCTGGGTAGAAAATGAAGAATTTCTGTGTCTTTGAAACCTAAGAAATATTTCAGATACTGTAAGACCTCAATCTAAAAATATAACATAGGAAGGAATAGTCACTAAATTAACATGGGTACTTCAGTGAAAACATGTTGTATATTTTAAAAACATCAAAGTGGTTGAATACTTATGCCCAACTCTTTTTTTAAACAGCTGCTTCCTCTGGGGTTTTCATATTATTTTTGACATTTTCTTATCCGTGTTGATTCTCTTAGCTGTTGATGTTTATTTCTCTGTCTGATGTGGGGGATTCCTGAATTTATCTCTGATATGGCTGATCTGAATGTTTATGTTGTACTTTCAGCAGGAGGAAAAAGACCGAGAGACACCGAAGGACTCGTTGGACGACCTCTTCCCCAACGATGAAGAGGAGCACGGACAAGGAAGTAAGTAGAGAGTACTGATACTCTGGACAGTGTTAATCACCTCCGCTATAAAGCCTGGTTTATACTTTTATGTTGAGTCGGTGTCATGGTTGCCTATGCCGAGCACAACGTAGTTGTGCCTTGATGTGTCTGTGCTGCTCTGCAGTACTCCTTAAAATTCATGATTTATACAGTTACAACAGTTTAAGTTATCTCTGAATAAATTGAGCACCATTTTTTATATTTATCATCCTTAAAATAACAGCATATTTTCTAACAAGGATGGAAAACTCTCACTGAATCCACCTCAGTCAGGTATTTTTGGTTATATGAAGGTTTAGATGGGCCTCTGTGCCTGGGGTTTTATCTCTTAATGAGTAAACTAGCGTGCCTTTTTAGTGTTGGTTCAGTTCACCGAGGTAGATAATGTTCTGTCATGCCTTTAAACATAATTAAATTATTCTGTGATCTAACTTGTCCCTGCAGCCTCAGGACTGTGTGCATTTAAACATTATTAGTGATCAAACCAGATCACAGTTTCCTTCCTTTAAATGCTGAACTTTGATCTCTGTGGCCTCCACAGTGCAGCACCAACACAACAGCGCCGCCGTGGCTGCAGCCCAGCAGGGGGGCTACGAGATCCCCGCCCGCCTGAGAACCCTGCACAACCTGGTGATCCAGTACGCCTCCCAGGGCCGCTACGAGGTGGCCGTCCCCCTCTGTAAGCAGGCTCTGGAGGACCTGGAGAAGACGTCTGGACACGACCACCCTGACGTGGCCACCATGCTCAACATCCTGGCTTTGGTCTACAGGTCAGAAGTGTCACCTTATCGAGAATTTAGCGGGGTTTTCATCTTTTTTGAGGAAAAACAAAACATCTAGAGTGCATGAAAATTCAAAATGTAAAACATGGTAATGCATTAAATTAAATTAAACTAAAAGAGCTATAATGAGCAGTTAGCCTCATGGACAGGGGATTTTTTAGTGCCATAACTGCATGCAGAAGTTTTAAGGATGCACAATATTTTCAGTATATCAGCAGATATATGCTCAAAAAGTTAATTTTAATGTGCAATGTAATGTCAAGCTATGCATTTACGTAAA
The DNA here is from genome assembly GCF_018320785.1 of Cheilinus undulatus. Taxonomy (NCBI): domain Eukaryota; kingdom Metazoa; phylum Chordata; class Actinopteri; order Labriformes; family Labridae; genus Cheilinus; species Cheilinus undulatus. Next base: position 52,702,792 of record NC_054870.1, on the reverse strand, counting down.
CGCATAAAAGGCTGCAAATTTTTTTGTATTAGAGTAGTAAAAAGATGTAGTTAAACGACAGCAGAAAGGCCTTTACATTTACAATATTGCCATTATTGCACGTTGTAGAATTAACTTTTTTTTTTTTCAGAAAGGGAAAACTTGTATTTTTTTGGAAGGTAATAAGGTATTTCGCCTGTAAAACGGCAGGATTTGTATTTTCCAAGTTTTAAATTGAGAAACTCACACATCAGAACCATCATTATTCTCTGCATTTTCCTTGATAACCAAGCAAGTAGACTCATGATGCCATTTATGTATTATATCGTAATCAGAATTACACCTTATTACTGAATCAGGCAGGTCTAGGGCTGAACAGTTTTGGGAAAATATCTGCAATTATTCTGACTGGTATTGTAACCTGGATAGGACTTTTTGTATTAAAGGGAACAATCACTTTTATATCATTCTCGTTTTTGATAAGAAAACTACGTACAAAAATAAGGAAAACAGGATCTTTTGCTAGCTGTTCTAGAATTTTGACACTGGAATGTTAGTTTGATGGGAAGAGCATAACATCTCTGCTGAAAAAAAATGTACACAAACATTTATGCTCTGTGTGTAGCTTTGGCCTTGGATTATGCACAGGTTTGCTTGATGGCCATTTTGTAATAGAAAGCTAAGGGGTCATGAGGTCTTGGATAGGGCTGGGCAGTTATTCGCAAATCAGATTAAATCGCAATATGGCCTGCTGCAATTTTCAGATCACCCAAGTTGCAAATTTTTTTTCACTTGAAATGTGTGAAAATACCAGTTTAATAATTTTTTTTTTTTTTTTTTTTTTTGCAGCATTAGAGGTTTTATGCAAATTATGCAAACATTCAAGGTCATTTTTTATAATGGTTTACAAAAATCTGCCTTTTTAAATGTATGTATTTCTTAATGAAAATGAGTGACATAAAAATGATAACGCCCTTAAACAAAGCAAATGACATCACATTTGCAGTACGAGCAAAACTAGTTAGCTCATTCTATCTAAACCTGATGAAGCCTAGTGGGACTTCAGGAAAGTCATTCCCCAGCTGTGATCAGCTGATAGCCAGCCTCACCTCCTCCACCCTAGCCGCCTCTTTTATAACTTAAAGCTCATTGCACCCCCATATTCAAAATTCATACTACTACGGATTAATTGCTTCTGAAATATTTTCATTGTTTTCAATACACATGGTCTTATTTATGGAATTATATATTGCTTAAGATTGTCAAAAAATACACAAGATTAACCAAAGGATAATCACATATTAAATCACAATCACAATATTTGGGGAAAAATTGCAATTTGATTATTTTTGCAAATCGCTCAGCCCTAGTCTTGGATTCTGCATTATACAACAGAGTTGCTGCACTGAAATGCAATGTTACACAAAAGCTCATATTTAGTCATTGACTAAATAAACACTTTACTTTTTCCAGCCTTCTCTCCCAGATCATATTGGAGTTGTGTTGAGCCCAAAAGATGAAGCCCTTTCCAAATTTTGACAGTGGAAATACACTAAACTGTGTCCTATGCCATAGTGAACTAAATCATAACGCTCAGTGGAAACCAACCATATCTGACTCTGTAGATGGATTCAAGTCTAACCATGCTGCCCTTCCTCTTCTCTCAGGGATCAGAACAAATACAAAGAGGCCGCCCATCTTCTCAACGACGCTCTGTCCATCCGGGAGAAAACACTCGGCAAGGACCACCCCGCTGTAAGGCTGCACTGTTGTCACAGCAACCACTGCTTCATGTGTACACATCCATGTTTAAATAGATTAGATTAGTCACCTTGTGTTGGTTCATAACCAGGAGAATACTCGGTAAACACAAAGGGAATAAATGCTCAATCTTCAGTATTTACCACCACTCTCCTTCATTTCCACTATTACAGTATTGATCTTTATAACGCTGTGACTGCAGGCTCTAAACTAATCAATCCAAGCTCCTT